>NW_017731837.1:417706-423117 GCF_001890085.2 Hipposideros armiger | reverse complement strand
TCCCAAGCCAGCTCTTAACCAACGCGCCACTCGGCAGGCCCTTGACTCTTTTTTTTTAAAGGAGGGCACAGCTCACAGTGGCCCATGCAGGGATCTAACCGGCAACCTTGGTGTTATCAGCATCACTCTCTAACCAAGAGCTAACCAGTCACTACCAGTTATGTACTCTTTTGAGTCTGACTTATTTTGCTGAACGTAAAGCCTATGAGATTCATTCATGTTGTTGCAAGGGGCACTTGTTCTTTAGTTTCCATTGATAGCGTGAAAACATAACTCCAGTTGACCCCCTTTCTTTTGGTAAACCCCCTTTCTTTTGTTAAATCCAGTTTTAGGCTTTTGGGAATAAACTGTCAAGAACATTCTTGTATATACCTGTTGGTACACACCCTGGGTCCCAACCAAAAGGGAATCATAAGGTGGTCACAGAGCTTGGACTTGAACCTTGGTCCTTTATCCTCTGTAAACCTAAAAATCTAGGAGGCAATAATCTAGGAGGCAATAATCGAGGAAAAAGCATTTATTTGGCATCAAAGTGATTGCAGTTTAGGGAGTCCAGATGCAGGCAGTAGCCCAGATAGGGTCCCTTCCTGCAGGAGATGGGCTCAGGTTTTTATGGGAAATGGGGAGGAAGATGAGGTAAGTTGTATTAAAGAAGAATTCATTGGTGCTAGATGAGATATAAGGTTAGATCTGTATTTCGTAGATTGACTTGAGGTTCAAAAGGCTGGGTTTGTACTTCATTTACTGTTAGTGAGTCAGCAATCAGCAAAGTCCACTTTCATCAGCCCATACAGGATATTCTTGTTTTTACTGATTTCTTGGAATCTTGGTGGTTTGGTTCAGTTAGGAAAATAAAGAGAACTAGACATGCACAGCAGTGCCTCTGAAATGGCTGCTGTGGCTCTATGTTAATATGGCTCCACTTATGTCATCTTTCACACCTCAGAACTTGGTACTTTACCACACCCTTTGTTGCTCTCTCTAGTTTAAAAATCTCTGGCTATACAGTTGCAGGTTTTTGTGGAAGTTCAATGGACTGGTACTTGGACTTGTAGAAAGAAAAAAACTGTTTAATATCAGCTACTGACACACTCTTAGAGTACTGTGACACCAGATATGTGGGTTTCCCCACTTCAAGCAATTCTCCAGGTCCCTGCACACACTAACTGGTATCCTACAATTTTAACTCAGATCCCACAGGTTAAGGGCTTAGTCCTACAAGATGCAACCCACTCCCCTCTTACCCCCCCACCACACACACACACACACACACACACACACACACACTTCAGGTGACAGTTGCATGGTGGGCCCCCAGGTTTACCCAGAACTTCTGTCCAACTTGGTCACAACACTGTTCTCAGATTCATTCATTTGCCAGAATGGCTCACAGAACTTGGGGAAAAACAGTTTGCTTACCAGATACTGGCTTATTAGAGAGGCTATGTTAAAAGATTTAAGTGAACAGCTAGATGAAGAGTTACAGAGGGTGAGGCCTGGAAGGGTCCTGGGCACAGGGGCTTCTGTCCCTGTTGGTGCTTTCGGGGGTGTTCTGCTTCACCAACCTGAAAGCTCTGTGATCCCCATACTTTTGGGATTTTTACGAGCCTTTCCAAAAGTCACCTACCTGGTAGACTCAGGTGTGGTTGACAGGGGCTTTTTATGAAAAACAAAAGGCACTCCTTTGGTTTTAGGTGCTCACTGTCTGGAACTGGGACAGAGTCCCAACACAAATTTCTTATTATAGGTCACAGTATCACAAGATGTTTTTTGGCAACTTGTGTTTTCCCCACATGTACAGACCATTAAACTGCCCATCATTTTCAATGTTTTTTTTTTTTTAGTCTGATACCCTTTGTAAACTAGACAAAGGACACAAGAAGAATCCATCTTAAAAGTTTATGAAGATGTTTCTGTTACAATGATGTTAGATTCCACAAGATTGGGATAGAGGGGAACTATGTTTAACCTGGCTGGCACTTTTTCTAATTTGGTTTCATATTATTTAATATTAGACCTTGGTACTAAACATTCAGTGATACAAATTCAGGAACCAGAAATATATTCCAAGACATTCCACAGGTTGGGGGAGTTGACATCATCTTTCTTATGCTCCCTTTGTGCTAATTGGTCCTATGGCACTGGCATAGCCCCTTTCTCAGACCTTAATTTGTTCAGTTTCAAAAGGGGGTGTATATATGCATAGCATTGCATCAAGGGTTCTTTTCATGGGTTTTTGATCCCCTTTGGTAATGTGAAGGATGACTCTCTCCTTTGAAAAACAAATACAGATTTGTGTCAGATTTGATATGGGCTTGTTCATGCATAATTGCTCAGGATTCCTTGATTATAAAGGATATTTCCAATTCTAATGCATGGTAAATGTTCACCTCTCTGCATTTTTGAGGAGAAATCTTTTTTTTTTATTTTATTTTAAAGATTTTGGGGAATTGGGGGAGGGTAAAAGTGTTGGGAATTTGGGGAGGGGACCAGCCAAGTTGTTGTTCTTCAGTCTTTGTTGTGGAGGGTGCCAGTCGCCGTCTGGCTTCCCGTCAGCAGCTCGTGGTCTCTAAGCTCAAGGTGCTGTGCTCTATCTTAGTTGCGGGTGGGCGTAGCCAGCATCCCATGTGGGAGTCGAACCAGCAGCCTTGTTGTTAAGAGCGCATGCTGTATCCACTGAGCCTTCCGGGTAGCAGCTCAGCTCAAGGTGCCAAGTTCAGTCTTAGTTGTGGGTGGGCATAGCCCAGCATCAAACAGGCAATCTTGTTGTTACACCAGCTGAGCCATCCTGCCACCTGTTGGCAGCTCAGCGACAGCTCAGCTCGGACATAGCATCAGTGGCCCATGTGGGAATCGAACCAGCAGCCCTGTTGCTCAGAGCTCGCACTCTTAAGCCAACTCTTAACCAGCTGAGCCACTTGGCTGGCCCTGAGGAGAAATCTTATTGTATCAGGTTATGTCTGGATGCTGGTATATACTATCATAGCCAAAGGGAAAAAAAGACACTCCCTGGTCCCCTTGTAACCAAAGTGAGTTGGATGCGTAGTTGGTCACGTTTAAGTAACCTCTTTGTGGACTGCCACTCTAAGGCAGCATTGTACTGTGAGGGTAGAAAAGCGAATATGCCAGGGCCCAGCCCTGCCCTCCTGGGATTTATAGCGAGGGGACAGAGTATGACTTGGTGAATAGCTTTTGGAGAGCAGAGGTGGAAACTGGTTGTGTGGGAGGCCAGGTAAGTGCAAAAGTGAAGAGGGCAGGCTCTGGAGGTAGACAGGTAGATCACATTGGATTTTCAGGTCTACAGGGACCAGTTTGTAACTCTCTCTGTGTCCATCTGCAAAAAGAACATAGTAACTGTACCCACCAATGAGAATTTTTGGGGCTTTCAATGAGTTAATGCAGGGTTACTCAGCCTTGGCACTATTTGACACTTTGGAACCGATCATTATTTTGAGACGACTGTCCTGTGCATGGTAGGATGTTTAGCAGCATCGTTGTCCTCTGCCCACTAGAGTTTTCCTCTTGTAGCAACCAAAAACATGTCCAGGCATTGCCAAACGTCCCCCTCCCCCCAACTGGTCTTATGTTAAATTTGATTTTCTAAATTCTCTGGAAAAACTCTTGGTGACTGACTGTTGGACTGTTGTCTTCAAGAAACACTCCTGTGAATAAGCCATAATTACCTGATGCCCTTTTGATGGAAACAAAACCAAAAAGCTAACAAAGCCCAGGAAACAAAAGTCTGTTTGTTCCTTGCTTGCAGAATTATTGACGCATTCTTCGAAATGAACTGCATTCATTCCAGTGGGATGAATACCCACGGGCTAATGGAAGAACAATCACCTTGGCCTGGCCCCTGCAATGTAAATTTTCTGCTTCCTGCCCATTTGCAGCCCAGCTACCCCAGCATCCTGCAAGTAGGCTCTGCTCTTGCCATCTTCATGTGGTCCTTGTTCACAGCAGACGTGTTAAATCATGATAAAGCCAGCCAGCCCTGCTGAGAGCCTTAGCCTGTTGGGAGGTATGGGCACAGGTGCCAGGCAGTGCGTGAGCTTAGCTGCAGGAAGGGCTTTGGGGGGCTGAGACATAGGCCCTTCATAGGCCCTTAGCTCTTCACCTGTTAATGACCACACACCCCAGAGGTGTTTTGAACACCTGAGGTTTGGAGTTGAGTTGGGGAAGGATGCCTGTGATGGGCATGAAGAATAGGTGGAAATAACACTGCTGAAAAAGCACTTGGAAACTGGGGTGTGAAATAGCAGTATTTGATGGGTTTTGATTGTTGCGGGGAAGGAGTTGGAGGTTGGAAAAGGGGTAGATAGATTCTGATTCTTCCTGTATTCTCTATTTCTTTGTTCAAGGATGTCGACATTTGATTTCCAGCTTTGGATGATATGGACCAGTTTAAAAGAAAATGGGAGGGTTGATGTAAATGATCTACTTTTAAGGTTGTGCAAGTAGAATGTTTAAAGAAAAAAAAATGATACCATTTACTGTCACTATTATTGCATAAAATAAAATAATTTTGTCACCAAAGAAATAGGAGGGAGGAACATAACCATGGAAAAAAAGAGTTTTTTATATTGAATAAAATTGGCATTATGGAAGGCTGCCAGTGCGCCTTATTTTTCCTTCTTTCACCAGAGCCAGGTACAGATGCCCTCACAGGCTGCTGCATTTGTTTTACTGCATATGGTAGGGACTTCATGTACACTGTTGAATGATGACCGAGTGAACGAATGGCAGTATCTCACATTGGCCAGTCATGGTGAGGATGGTGGTAGACCAGAGGCCTTGTGCTGTCCCTTGTAATATATTTGAGGTGTCCTGGTCACGGTACTAATCCTATTTTTCTTGCGCCCCCCCCCCCCCCCCCCCCGCTTTTACTTTTGACCTTTCCCTAAGTGGCTTGCAAGATTGTAGCAACACACAAGTGTATTCCCGCTTCAAGATGTTGCATCTTTCACTCTGATTTTTTTTAACTTTAAAAAATTAATAGACTTTATGTTTAAACCAATTTTAAATTTACCAAAAAGGAGCGGAAAGGATGGAGAGTCCTATCTATGCCTTCTTCCGCCCCCACCACAGCTTCCTCAATATTAACATATTAGTGAGACACATTCATGGTGGTTGATGAGCTAACATTCATAAATTATTATTATCTAAAATACATAGTTTACATTAGAATTCACTCTTTTTGCTGTATGTTCTATGAACTTTGACAAATGTCTAAATGATACATATCTACCCTTATAGTATCGTACACAGTAGTTTTTGATGCCCTAAAAATACCCTGTGTTCCACCTGTTCATCCTTTCATCCCTCCCCCCTGGACTTCTGGCAACCTATTTGTAACTTATTTTTTTATTTTTTTTAAGATATATATTTTTTTTAATTGGGGAATTGGGGGA
>NW_017731837.1:409736-414711 GCF_001890085.2 Hipposideros armiger | reverse complement strand
CACTTTTCTGAGAGGTTGTTTTTTTGTTTTTTTAAATCATAAATGGTGGATACTGGATGTTGTCAAATGCTTTTTCTGTATCTATTGAGATGACCATATAATTTTTGCGTTTCATTTTGTTTATGTCTCTCACTTTAATTGATTTGTGGATATTGAACCAACCGTGTATATCAGGAATGAACCTTACCTGATTGTGGTGTATGATCTTTGTGATGCATTGCTGAATTTGGTTTGCTAATATTTTGTTGAAGATGTTTGCCATGTGTATTCATTAGGAATATCGGCATAAAGTTTTTTTTCCTTCTTAATATCTTTTTTTGGTTTTGGAATCAGGGTAACGGTGGCCTTATAAAATGATCGTGGGACCCTTTCTTCCTCTTGGATTACTTGGAATAGGTTGAAGAGAATAAGTCTTAACTCTTTTTGAATGTTTGGTAAAATTCACCTGTGAAACCATTGGTCGAGTTCTTTTGTTTGTTGTGAGCTTGTTGATTACTGATTCAATTTTGTTGGTAGTAATCAATCTGTTCAGATTTTCCGTGTCTTCTTGTGACAGCCTTGGAAGATTGTATCCATTTCTTCCAGATGGTCCAATTTGTTGGTATATAGTTGCTCGTAGTGTTTTCTTAAATTTTTTTGTATTTCTGTGTTATCTGTTGTCACTTTCCTCTTTCATTTCTGATTTTATTTATTTGGGTCCTCTCTTTTTCTTGATGAGTCTGATTAAAGGTTTGTCAATTTTGTTTATCTTTTCAAAAAACCAGTTCTTGGTTTCATTGATGTTTTGTGTTGTTGTTGTTTTTTGAGGGGTCTGTATTTCATTTATTTCCGCTTTGATCTTCATTATTTTCTTCCTTGTACTCACTTTGGGCTTTGTTTGCTGTTCTTTTTCCAGTCCTTAGGTATAAAGTTATCTTTTGATTTTTTCCTTGATCTCACTTTTGACCCACTCGTTATTGAGTAACGTGTTATTCAGCCTCCATGTATTTGTGTGTTTTTCAGTTTTTTTCTTGCAATTGATTTTTAGTTTCATACCATTGTGGTCAGAGAAGACGCTTGATACGATTTCAGTCTTCTCAAATTTATTGAGACCTGTTTTGTGGCCTAACATATGGTCTATCTTGGAAAGTGGTCTATGTGCACTTGAAAAGAATGTATATTCTGTTGCTTTGGGGCTAAATGCTCTAAAAATATCAGTTAAATCCATCTGGTCTAGTATGTCATTTATGGCCGCTCTTTTTGTGTTGATTTTCTGTCTGGAGGATCATTGGTGACAGCGGGGTGTTGAAGTCCCCTACTATGATAGTGTTACTGTTGATCTCTGTCTTTGTTGGCCAATATCTGTTTTATATATTTAGGGGCTCCTATGTTGGGTACATAGATATTTACTAGGGTTATGTCCTCTTGTTGTATTGATCCCTTTATTATTATGTAATGTCCTTCCGTGTTTCTTATTAGAGTTTTCATTTTATAATCTATTTTGTCCAATATAAGTATTGCTACCTCAGCTTTTCTCTTGTTTCCATTTGTGTGGAATATCTTTTTCCATTCCTTTACTTTCAGTCTGTGTGTCTTTTTTTTTTTTAAAAAGATTTTATTGGGGAATTGGGGAAGACGAACAGCGTTGGGGAATTGGGGAAGGGGAATAGACAAGTTGCTGTCCTTTTTGTTCTTCAGTTTAGTTGCGGAGGACATCGCTTCACTGGCTCATGTTGGTATTATCATTGTCTTCTTCCCGGGAAAGGCGGTCGCTTGCCAGCCATTGGACGGCCACTCACGGCAGCTCACGAAAGCTCATGCCCGCTGCTGGCCAGCCCCACTGCAGCCTACGCTGTCCCCGGCGACTGCTGGCAGCCCAGCTGCAGGTTGAGCTGTTGTTCATCATCTTAGCTGTAAAGGGCACAGCATCACTGGCCCTCATATGTGGGATCTGAACCATGGCCCTGCTGCTCAGAGGTGGCGTCCCAAGCCAGGTCTTAACCAGTGCGCCACTTGGCCGGCCCTGTGTGTGTCTTTTGATCTGAAGTGGATCTCTTGTAGATATCCACTTGGGTCTTGTTTTCTTATTTATTCAGCTACCCTATTTCTTTTGATTGGAGCATTTAATCATGTTACATTTAAAGTGATTGTTGATAGGTACATAGTTATTGCTTTTTTGTTATCCATATTTTTCATCTTCGCTTGTTTGTTTTTTCATTTTGTCTACTTATAGAAGTCCTTGTAACATTTCTCGTAATACTGCTTTGTAATAATGAATTCCTTTAGCTTCTTCTTGTCTGTGATGCTCTTTATCTCGCCTTCCATTTTAAATGATCGCCTTACTGGTTAGAGTAGTCTTGGTTGTAGACCCGTTTTTTAAAAGTCACTTTGAATATTTCATGCCAATCCCTTTTAGTCTGCAAAGTTTTTGTTGAGAAATCAGCTGATATTCTTATGGGACCACCCTTGTAACTAACTAGTTGTCTTTCTCTTGCTGTTTTTAGGGTTCTCTCTTTGTCTTTAACATTTGCCATTTTAATGTTGATGTGTCTTGGTGTGAGCGTATTTGGGTTCATATTGTTTGGGAACTGTGCGCTTTCTGGACTTGTATGTTTATTTCCATTGTCAGGTTAGGGAAGTTTTCAATCATTCTTTTTTCAAATGGGTTCTCAATCCCTCCCTCCCTCTTTTTTTCTGGTACTTCTATGATGTGAATGTTGTCCCATAGGGTCCTTAAACTATCTTCCTTGTTTTTTAATCTTTTTCTTTTTGTTCTTCCGATTGGGTGTTGTCTGCTACTTTGTTTTCTAAATCACTGATTTGATCCTCTGCTTCATCTAATCTGCTGTTGATCTTTCTAGTACATTCTTTATTTCAGTTATTATATTCTTTTTTCTGACTTTTTTTTTAACAGTTTCTATGTCCTTCTTTATGGTTGCTATCTGTGTTGAAATTCTCCCTAAGTTTCTTAAGCATTCTTATAATCAGTGGGTTTTTTTTAAGATTTTTATTTGGGAATTGAGGGACGGGAACAGCGCTGGGGAATTGGGGGGAAGGGGAACAGACAAGTTGCTGTCCTTTTGTTCTTCAGCCTAGTTGTGGAGGACGTTGCTTCACTGGCCCAAGTTGGCACCATCATTGNATTTACAGTCTGTGGCTATAATTATAGTTGACATTCAACATTTATAGTAGTATCAGGTGTACATTGCAGTGGTTAGGCATTTACATAATCTATGAAGTGATCCCCTTGACTAGTTTAGTACCCATCTGACACCCTACTTAGTCTTTACAAGTTTATTGACTACGTTCCCCATACTTTACCTGTCATCCCTGTGACTGTTTTGTGACTACCAGTTTGTACCTCCCAATCCCTTCCCCTTTCTCACCACCCCCTCAACCCCCTCACATCTAGCAACTTTCAGTTTGTTCTTTTTATCTATGAGTCTATTTCTGTCCTATTTGCTTGTTTATTCTGTTCTTTAGATTCCACATGTACACGAGATCATATGGCATTTGTCTTTCTCAGCCTGACTTATTTCTTTCAGCATAATATCCTCTAGGTCCATCCATGTTGTTGCAAATGGTAAGATTTCATTGTTTTTTTATGGCCGAGTAATAATCCATTGTATAAATGTACCACAATTTCTTTATCCAATCATCTATTGATGGGGCATTTCGGTTGTTTGCATATCTTGGCTATTGTGAATAGTGCTGCAGTAAACATAGGGGTGCATATATTTAGTCAAATTAGTGTTTTGGATTTCTTTGGCTAAATAGCCAGGAGTGGGATTGCTGGGTCATAAGGTAGTTCCATTTTTAATTTTTTGAGGGAGGCTCTGTACTGATTTTCCATAGTGGCTGCACCAATTTGCAATCCCACCAACAGTTCATGAGGGTTCCCTTTTCTCCACACACTGTCCAGCACTCGTTTGTTGATTTATTGATAGCCATTCTGACAGGAGTGAGGTGGTATCTTATTGTGTTTTTTATTTGTATTTCTCTGATAATTAGTGACATTGAGCATCCTTTCATGTATCTATTGACCATATGTATGTCCTCTTTGAAAAAATGTCTATTCAGGTCTTTTTCCGTTTTTTAATTGGCTTGTTCAGTGGTGAGTTGTATGATTTTTTTTTAAAATAAATTTGGAATATTAACCTCTTATCAGATGTATCATTGGCAAATATCTTCTCCCATTCAGTAAGATGTCATTTTGTATTGTTGATGGTTTCCTTTGCTGTGAAAAAACTTTTCAGTTTGTTATAGTCCTATTGTTTGTTTTTTCTTTTGTTTCCCTTGCTCAAGGAGATATATCAGTACAAATAATACTAAGGGTAACGTCTGAGAGTTTATTTCCTATATTTTCTCCTAGGAGTTTTATGGTTTCGTATCTTACATTTAAGCCTTTAATCCATTTTTAGTTTATTCTTGTATATGGCATAAGAAGGCGGTCCAGTTTCATTTTTTTTGTTTGCATGTACCTGTCCAGTTTTCCCAGTACCATTTATTAAATAGACTGTCTTTACCCCAATTTAAAATTTTGCTTCTTTTGTCCTAGATTAAATGACCATATAGGCATCTGTTTATTTCTGGGCTGTCTCTTCTGTTCCATTGATCTATGTGCCTATTTTTATGTGAATACCATGCTGTTTTGATTACTATGGCCTTGTAGTATTATTTGGTATCAGATAACATGATACCTCCAGCTTTGTCCTTATTTCTTAGAATTGCTGTGGCTATTTGGGGTCTTTTATGATTCCATATAAATTTTAGGATTATTTGTTTTAGTTCTGTGAAAAATGCCATTGGTGTTTTGATAGGGATTGCATTAAGTCTATATATTGCTTTGGGTAATATGGATATTTTAACTATATTAATTATTTCTATCCATGAGCATGATATAGATTTCCATTTATTTGTAGTTTCTTTAGTTTCTCTCTTCGATGTCTTATAATTTTCTGAGTATAGGTCTTTTACTACCTTGGTTAAATTTATT
>NW_017731837.1:396996-406606 GCF_001890085.2 Hipposideros armiger | reverse complement strand
AGTGTCACTGGCCCTCATATATGGGATCCAAACCGGGGCCCTCTGGCGTCCCAAGCCAGCTCTTAACCAATGCGCCACTCTGCTGGCCCTATAATCAATGTTTTAAACTCTTTCTCTGGTAGGTTGTTTGCTTCTATTTCATTTAGTTCTATTTCTGGAGGTTTCACCTGCTCTTTTATTTGGGACATGTTTGTTTCCTCATTCTGGCTGCTGTTCTGTGTTTGCGTCTATGTATTAGGTAGGTCTTTTGTGTCTCTCAGCCTTTGTTGGGCGGCCTTATGTAGTATGTGTCCCGCATGGTCCAGTGGCACAGTCTCCCTGATCTCCTGTGAGTGTGTTGTTTATGTTCTTCTATTGTAATTGAGACTTGATTGCTTTTGACACATCAGTGAGTGGAATTGACTCCCAAGCTGAGTGACTGTGCGCATTTTCTACGCCCACAGTGTATGAGCTGCTGTGTAGGGCTGACCACTCAGAGGAGGATTTGCCCCCACAGGCTCTTGTGCCTGTTGAGACCTGACCACTTTGGGTGTGCTGCTTGTGGGGCTAACCAGGTAGTGGTCTGAGGCTAGTCTCTGGGTGTGTTTTTTCTGTTGTCTCTTGGAGGAGCTCCAGTGAAGGACAATTTCAGCTTTGCCTGTTAATGGCCTGCGGCTACCTGGTAGGAGCTACAAAGCTATAGGTGGTTGGATCCTGCCTGTCCTGTGAACTGAGTGCAGCTGCCTCCAGTAGTGGACCTGAGGCAGCTTAGCAAAAGGCCCAGGGTCTCCAAAGGCCTGTTGCCACCTGACACCTGCCCGTAAGGCCCAGCTATTGAAACAGCCTCCTTACGTGCACAGGTCGGGCTGGTTGACCCAGTGTTGAGAGTGCCCTCAGTGATGCAGCACCAGCTGGGCATGTTGAGTCCAAGGGAGTCACGAGACGTAGCCCGTGGTGTTTGTAAAGTTAATGCGGATTCTGTTCTTACGCCTGTGCCTGTCCTGTGACCAGTTTCCGCAGCGCCCCGAGAATACCACAGCCAGGCAATGCTTGCCTCACTCAGGCTTGCAACTTCCTGAGAGTTGCCCAAGAGTGTCTGTGGCTCAGATTTTGTGTCACTGTCCACCACCAAATTCTCCCCCGAGCGTTGTGAGCTCACCGCTGTTGTGAAAGTCCTCCGCAGCTTGTGGGATGGGGCCTGTGGGGTTGGCGCCAGCTACCCAGGCACCCAGAGTGCCCCTGGAAATGCAACGTTAGGTGGGTAGGGTGGCTTCCAGGGAACTAAGGGCTGTGATCAGTGGTTTCTATAGTTCATGCAGTCTTACTTCTGCATCCGTACTGGGCCTGTGACCACCCCACAAAAACACCCCGAGAACACTGCGGCCAGCCACCGTCCAATTCAGGCCTGCAGGCTCCCAAGAACTGTCCAAGAGACGCTGAAGTACCAGCCACTAGCAAATGTTTTCTTGGCTGCTGTGGGCCCACAGCCATGGCAAAAACGTTTCTGTGGGGCGAGGCATGCAGCCCAGCAGTTAAGAGTGGCCTGGGTGATGTAGCACCAGCTGTGCAGGGTGTGGGGACCCAGGGTGTCACCAAGTCAGAGCTCACGCACAGATTCCACCAGACCATTGTGGTCCCAGACTTGGCCCTTTAGGGTAGGCGTTAATAGTGGAAATATGGCACCCTCCTGTAGGCCACACGTGTGTCAGGCCCCATACAGGGACAACAATGGCTCCTGTCCCTCTAGCTCCCTCCTAAAAGCCACACAACTCAGTAATTCTCCACACGTCCCTGGAACTCCCGAGCTGCTGTCTTTCCACCAGAGACCAGGTGAGTTTCTGCAAGTGAGTGAGTCTGTGTGCGGGCTGTATAAGAGGGTTTCTGGGTTTCCAGCCAACTTACAACCCACCAGGATGGGCAGATAGAGTCCTTGCTGATTTTCTCTGCCAGATGCCATGGGAGCTCCTCTTCTAGGCACAGGACCCATAATGCTGGGGAGCCAAGCGAGGGGCTGGGACCCTTCCCTCTTCAGGGGTACCTTTGCTACTGAGGGTCCCTCCTGGCATTCAGCCACCATCCGTGGGCTTGAGGTAGACTGCTTCGGGTCTCTCCTCCTCCTGCCCATCTTGATGTCGACTTTTCTGTGTAGCCTTAGTTACAGGGGTTCTGTTCAGCTTGTCTTCAGATGATTCTTGAGGTTGATTGTCCTATAATTTATTTGTAATTTTGGTGTAACCCTGGGATGTAGTAGGCTTAGCGTTTACCTAACCCACCATCTTGGGCCTCTCTGTCACTCAGATTTTTGGTTCATATTATTTTTATGTGCCCTAAGGGAGAGTTATGTTGTAAAAGAGTGAGTCCCCCAGTGTCCTCCCATCCCACCTCTGAAGAGGGATGGCTGATTGACAGTGTGGAATGTGATCCCTGTTCATGCAGAGAAGATTAAATGATCGCAATGTGTTGACTTTCTGAAATGCTTTGGGCACTAAGGTTTAAAGAGAACATTTAGAACTGGGGGCTACCTTTCATTAATAAAAAGAAATCTAAAAAAACCCACCCCAAACCCGGGAGAATCCATAGGATGCAACTGGGAACTATTCCATTAAATAAGTGTTTAATATGAACGCCATCTTTGATCTAAATCAAGGCCCTGGCCTGTTTTTGTTACTAATAATTGAACGATATACAGTGATATGGTATCTGGAAAGCTACTAGCGAAGGGAGATCCTAATTTCTTCCTTTGAAGAATGAGTATCAAAACTACATTAACTCAGTTTCTTTCTCTGATTTTTATCTTATTCTCCCAGTGTGTTAATATTTTTGTTCGATTTTTGTTGTTGTTGAATAAGCAATATATGAATTCCGACCCCTCTGAAAGATAAATGTTGTGGATTCTGTGCTTTTATTATTCTTTTGCATATGGAGAAGACCTAATTTTCATGTTACATAGAAGATGTATGTGTATTGTTAGACAACGTACTTTTTTCCACTTGATATACCTTGGCAATCTGCACAGGTCATTCTGTAAATAATGTTTTCATCCTTGTTAACTGCTTGCATAGTATTCCATAGTATAGCTATTTATATTTGTATATTATTCCAAATAATGCTGGAAAAAACTTAGTATGTGCATCTTTATACATTTGCATTTTTATCTGATTAAATACACTGCAGATTAATTAGTATTAAAAGGTATTTTTAATTTTAATGCATACTTTTTTTCCGCAGAATGCTATGTCAATTTGTGTTACTCCCATCAACAAATAATGAAAAGGCTCCTCTCCTTTTCTGCGTATCCCAGACAATTGGTGATCTAAGTCCATGAAAAGATATTGAATCTCTGCAAAGGGGTGACCTAAATATTGTCAGTGCTCTGTCCAAGTGAGGGGAGTGTTGTGGTTTAAAGTCATCACTTGAGCAGCTTCTTGCCTGCAGGAGCCGAGGGACACTGGATGCCTTTTATACTCCAACAAGTACATCAGTAGCTCACCAAAACCTTGGCCTGTTAGATCTTTCCTAATGAGCTGGCTCTTAATTAAATTGAGCAGTGTATAAAAATTGAATTCTGGATGGAGAGTACCAATCTGAGTTTCTTAAAGATGTTTTGGAAACGTATTATTTTTTTATGTGGCTAATCATTCCATCTTGGAGGGGACTTGCCCTGAGAACACAAATCAAACGGGATAATTTAAAAAAGTTTCATAAGATCTGTCAAGTTTGGATTCTAAGTCTGTCAGAGGGAAGTAAACAGTAGTAGTAAGACCACAGTGAAAACAGTTTAACCAGCAGCAGGCAGGTTACTTCAACACCATGTAGGCCTGGTGTAGACTTTTTGTGCTTTATGTCTATTCTGAGTTAAGCTCCTTCCTACAACCCCCGGAGTCAGAGCTGTTGTTATCTCCAATTTGCAGATGAGCCCACTGAGGTAGAGGAAAGATGCCTGCATGCCGGGGATACAGCTAGTAAGAGGGGAAGCCAGACAATGCATGTGATACAAGTCTGCCCACCCCAAGCTCTTGACCAGGTCTCAGCAAATGTGGCCAGCCACCTAGTTTGTATATATAGCCTGTCAGCCAGGAATGGCTTTACGTTTTTAAATCATTGCATTTTAAATAGTTACATAAATATCTGCATAATCTTGATTTTTTTTGCTTCTTGTCATGCACAGCCTAAGGTATTTACTATTCAGAGTTTTGTGGAAAGTTTTTTTGCAGTCTTGACTCTTGAGTATTTTTTATTACTCCTTTACTACCTAAGACTAAAAAGAGATCTTCTGTCAAATGGGAAAGACAGGCCAGTGATTCTCAAGCGTTAGCCTGGATCAGAGTCTCGTGGAAGGCTTGTTCCAACACAGAGAGCTGGGCCTCCTTCCCAGGGTCTGGAGTGGGACCAGAAAAGTGGCATTTCTAACAGCCTCCCAGGGGTCTGATTCCTGGGACCACATCAGGGGAAGAACTGAGCCTAGGAAATGAGGCAGGAGTTAGGGATGTTGGCCAAGGAACTGCGAGTGTGTCTCACTCCAATTACCGGCAGTAGCAGCAGCCCCTCCAAGTATGAGCCATGGGTTTGTAGAATGACAATTGTGCATTCGGTAGAGAAGCCGCTTGTGTTGACAGTGAAGAAATTTAAGATACGTTGACAATAACTATGTATATGAAAATGGAGATAGCTGATACTTAAGATTTTCAGCTTTTTCCACTTAAATGTTTTCATTATCAGAGAGGTTGAATATATAGTTAAACGTCTTCCTTGTTTAAATGCTAGTAATTCTTATCAATTATTGATAATTTACTGTGTGCCAAGTGCTGTGCTAAGCTCTTAAAATAATCCCATGAGGTTAGATAATAGTACCTCCATTTCAAAAGTAAGAATCAGATATGTAAGAAGATATAAGAGACACCATAAGGAACTTCCTTCCTGTCCCAGTCACCTGGCTAGGAAGTGGTACCACACGTTGTAGACAGAGACCCTGGTCCGTAATACGGTTTCCCCACCACTCTTAGCATCCTTCTTTCCATCCTCCTCCATGATGACCACATGGTGAATTATATTTGTCTTTTTGAACTTAGAAAGAATGTTAGTCTAGGGAAATAATGGCCCATTTGGTAAACTGTTATTAACGTCACTATTTTCTTAGAAAAAACTTTTGCTTCTAGTTTAACTGTCATAATTGTTTTTTTTTATTATTTTCATTTTTTTTAGCTGAGCCATCCTGCTACCTGCTGGTAGCTCAGCTCGGGAATCGAAGCGGTGACCCTGTTGCTCAGAGCTCTCATTCTTGAGTGAGCTCTTAACCAACTAAACCGCTCGGCCGGCCCTATAATTATTGTTTAAAGTTTTAATTAAAGTTTTAATTATGGAAAACTGTTACATAGAGAAAATATATTAGGCACTCCCATTTAATAGATGCTATTGTTTTGTCACAGTTGCTGAAGAGATTTTTTTGTTTTAAAGAGACAACACTAGAGAATTGCTAAGTCCCTAAACATCTATACCCTTTCCGTTCCTACCCAAAGAAGCATACGCTTCTTTTGTGTATGCATACTTACACACGTAGCAAAAGTACAAAAACGTGCATGGGAATCATACAAAGCAGCTTCAGCAATTATAATCAGTTGTGTGTTGACAATTTATTGACTAAATGCTCTGTAGGAAGTAAGATTAGAGAATGATGTTTCTTGATATCCCTGGGGTTTGGGTATGCAGTGTATTAATAGCGTTTTACCAACTTCAGAAATTTCTATCCAGTACCCCAAGTCCTCCTTTTCATCATCTAGTTATTTTTGTTGTTGTTTATTTTGATTTGATTTTCCAGTGTCTTGGTGAATTCCTATAATGCATGTATTTGGATCATTAAGTTCCTATCAGAGTTTTGACAGATTTATTTATTTATTTATTTATTTATTGATTTATAGCTGAGCCATCCATCCTGGCAGCTCAGCTAGGACCGGGAATCGAACCGGCGACCCTGTTGCTCAGAGCTCACACTCTTGAGCGAGCTCTTAACCAACTGAGCCATTCGGCTGGCCCCAGCAAGTATTTTTTAAGTCCCTGTAGGTACCAGGCATTTTGCTAGGCCAGGGGATGCAGCGGAGAATGAGATAGATAAATAACCCTTCCCCATTGAGCTTATATTTAGGTTATTCTAATTCTCACCTCCCCTTTCATTTAGTATAATGTAATTTTTCTAAAAGTTAGTAATATTTGGAGTTAAATAGAGTCCAAGATTTTACACGTCGGCCTCAGTATTGAGCAGTGGTTACCACATTCCTATGTGTGGCAGGTAGTGTGTCCCAGTTTTTGGTTTGTAGAAGGTGGTCACCTTATCTATTATGTGGCAATGAGGCATCCACAGTCTTATTAAATGGCCTGCAAAAGTTATGTGCCCATTTCCATTTGTTATTAGACATTGCGCTAATTGCACGGATGATTTAAATGTTAAAAAGGCATTAAAGCATTCGTTGTAATGATTAACAAAGGACTGGTAGGTTACAAATGAATGATAATGCCATATTTTTAAAATATAGCATTCTATACCTGTGCAAAGTGGTATATGTTATGAAACATTAATATTCAAATGAGAGGTTTGAACTGAATGATCTCTAAAATCCTGTCTAGTGAGTTCTTTCTGATATTTCTAAAGTATGAGCTCTACAACCATTTATATATTATATTTTGTGAGACTTCCGCTGTATCACAGTTCTGAAGGAGAGGCCACAGCCTACTTTTGTCATATACCGGTGTATGAATGGAACATTGGATTGTGGACTAGAGATTACTGATTTTCTTCTTTTCTTAATAATAGGGGCTCTGTTTTTCTGGGTAGACACAAAGCTGCGTGGAATAGAGACCAGCTTTCAGCTCTGGCTTTGTTTGGTGTGATGCAAACTATGGCTGATGGGACATAAGTGGAAATCGTGTGTAATTTCTAGGAAGTTTCCTTAAAGGGAGAGAGGCACGTCCTTCATCTCTTCGTCCTTGCTGTCCGCGGTAGGTGGACGTGATGGCTCAGTGTGAGCAGTTGGTATTGCATGCAGAAGATGGCAGAGCGACAAGATGGAAGCAGTCTGAGCAACACTATACATACAGGTGTGCGGATTATTTCTCGCAGAGGAACCTCTGGCTGAGAGGTTCAGGGTCTGAAGTTCAATCCAGGTTCTGCCTCCCAAGTTGTGTACCTGGAGAAACGCTGGCCTTTAACTTTCCACAAAAGGATCATGTGCTACGAAGCCATGTCCCTACAGGGCTGCTTTTACCTGTGGCAGTTGCTTTTTCTAATGTATTCAAACGTGCCACACGAGCCCTGTTATTATGGAGTGCTTCACCATTCCCAGACCTCCCCACCTCTGAACTTCATTAATGGTAGAGAGAAGGAACTGTTAGTCTTGTTATTAGCGGCTGTTGTTTTGGCCTTTTCTATTACTGGTGCCTGGATCTAATAACCTGATACACATATCACCATGTCTTTCTTTGCAAGGGTTACTTTGGATTTTTTGTTTTGTTTGTTTGCACAGCAGGTCCTTATCCACTGCCTGCTGTGTACAGGCTCCCGTGCTAGATATAAGAGGGACATAATGACACAAGAGATGGAAAGGGTCCTTCCTATGGTGACGTAGCCCAGAATGTCTGTGATTCCTTTCTGTGTAATGGCCTCCAGAATCACATGGACACTGCAGAAATGGCTCTGCAGTCCTAGCTGCGGTGTCACCTGCCACTCTGCTTTCTTCTATGACTCTTTAGGGAATGGTTTATTTGCTTTTCCCCCACAATTGGGGCTTATGTCTCAACTCTGAGGATCTAACGTCACCTTGAACCCTGCAGAGGTATGTTTCTGCCTCTGAAGTGCTGCTTTGTGGTAACTTTCTGTTTTTTCTCTATGAATAATTTATCTGTAGGACCCTAATATCTTTGTAAGAGAGGGAATTTTGGTGTTTATCAAGGATATGTCTCAACTGGAAGTGATAAATCAATTTCTTATTACAAAGCAAAGCAGAACATGAGATCATTTACCCTATGGGAAAGCAGTATATTTCATAATCATTTTAGGTTATTATTATTTAAGTCAGGAACCTATGGATATATAAACATTATTGTCCCTTCTCATAAAGAAAAGGGTATATTTAATTCTGTCTTTATATGTTTCCTTACCATTGGCTGTCGTTTTGGGTTATGAAGTGTCCTATATTCACAGTATTTTAGGGCTAAAACACAAAACAATTTGTAAAAATTGCACTTAAACAATATTGTAAGAATATTTGCCTAATCGTTTTATAAAAATTCCCAGGGACTTTGACTCCATAACCTATGTTGGTGGCTTATTTCTTTGCTTTAAGCTCTTTTGGACCTTATTGCAAGAGATATATTGATGCTCTTGTCCAATTTTCATAAATGATTCTCAGAATTACATATTGTAAATAGTTTTTGTATCTCTTCAGTTGAACAATCCATGCTAGCTGTTTCTGTGATTCTTGTGATTAATTGCTGAATGCCCAAAGGGAAGTACAATAGTAGTAATAATACTAATGGCTACAATTTATTAAGTGCTTTCTAAATGCAATGCATAATTATGACCATAACCCAATGAGGTGTATACTGTTAATTATCCCCATTTTACAGATGAACAAATTAAGATCCAAATGCTCACGGTTAAAAGCAGCAGACACCGAACTTGAGAGATAGCTGCCTCAAAACTTCATTGTACGGGAAATCAAAATCCCTTATGTATTTTTTCACAAACAATAAATTGGTATATACTTTTATGCTTGAAGGAGAAACTGTAGGTGTAATTGTAAGGAATGGTTTGTGTTGTATTATAGGTATTAGAATATGTTAAGCTCCCGTCTGGCCCAAATACAGCTTATGAAAACTAAGACTCCAAGAACCATAACAGATGTAGAAACTCCAACTCCCTTCTCTTATTGTCTACCTGTTACAGTCAGGGAAGAATTTGTTAGGTGAATGACAGCAGTTATTTTGTTAAAAGATTCCTTCCGTATCTGTAGCTTCTTTTCATTCTGTCCTACTCTAATGGGATGTGGAAGCCAGTTGAAATTGCCAGGTAGATTCATGCTGTGTGCTACAGAAGGCCTGGATCCACAGGACACAGCCATTTAAATGCATGTTTGGCTTCAGTGAGTTAATAATGGTATGATGTTCTTATACTGTCCTTTAGTTTTAAAATCCCAGACTGTTTTATATGTGTTATTGGGGTTGAGGGGAAAGCAGGGAAGATGGACATTTTGCCATGTTGCTATGAAACAAATCAAGGAAATGCAGTGCGTCGGGAGCAGTAGCTTGGGTACTAAGTTTAGTGCTTTGGTGAGTTAACAGCTTTTCTTTGGCAGTTAGAAACGAAGGCCCTTAGAAAGCAGAGGGTACTGAGGGACCTGGAGGCTCATTGGACATGTTGATGAGCTTGCCTCTGAGAGCCAAATTTTGCAGCAAGGTGTTGGTCACCTTTTGGCCGGTGTCCTGTCCCCTCTCCTCCTTTTCCATTTGTAACAGATGCATGGAATTCAGTGCTACTGACTTGGAGCCATCATTGAATTGTGATATGCACAGTGAATTTGAACTTTGGGTCTTAAGTTGAAAGGGGCTAAACAATATACATGGAATTCTTATCTGTTATACC
>NW_017731837.1:395569-396413 GCF_001890085.2 Hipposideros armiger | reverse complement strand
GCTGTTCCCATCCCCCCAATTCCCCAATAAAAATCTTAAAGGGAAAAAAAAATGTATACATTTTTTTGGCACCCTCTATATATAGCTTTGTTGGCTTCGTAAATTGTCCCAGTGATCCCTCAAGAATGGTACAGATATAAGTCATCACCTGGCTTACTAAAAGCCATAGAAATCCCCAAACCTCATTTTAGACAAGGATTCCATATATGAAACACTATGTTGATTTGCTTGCTATTGAATTGTAGAAATCTTTGGGAAAGAATTTGTTGATTTGTGCTGTACATGACGATGTAATCGAGGAATTGCCCCGGGATCAATTTCTTTAATAAAGCAAAAGACTCCAGATTTTCTCAAGCATTCATCAAAGGCCCTTGACTTTGGAGTTGCGGGGCTGACTGATGTGTGGAGACTTTCCTACCAAAGCATCTGGGCAGCGGCATCCTTACAGCGCGTGCCCCTCCTCTCTCTTCGTTCTCATTGCTACAGGCTCTTCTGGGTCTCCACGCCTCCAGTCTTCCTCCATGATGCAGCCTGAGGTAGGCTCTTTGGTGGCAGGTCAATAGTAGCAACAAAAGGGAACCTGCATGAAGTAGAATAAACCTGTGCAGTGGCGCACCCTTGCCCATTTTGATTCCTTACCTTTTTCCTCTTGTCAGTCCCTCATCCCACTTCTTCCTCATAGGAATTACCTCTTCATCACTTCAAACCTGAAATCTTGTCTCTGAGTTGAGTCTACGTGTGTGTAAGGCTTGGGAAAAGCAGGGCTAACAGTTGGGTTGAATTTTTCTGAACATCACGTTTATGGTTCTTTATTGAATGACACAGAAGTGCCATGTGTCAGGAG
>NW_017731837.1:294310-394389 GCF_001890085.2 Hipposideros armiger | reverse complement strand
ATGAAATGATTCTAAATGGGGAGCCTCTGTTTCTCGTAAGCACTCTGAGGTGTACAGTGATATTACTATGAAAGATGATCTGCATTATTTAAAAAAAAAGGAGTTCTGTGAATCTGGAATCAGTAGCAGGCCGAAAGTTGTTAAAATGTGAACTCAGATCTTGCCAGTCTGATGGACGCCTCTCAACTCAAGCAGAATTCTCACCAGAGCATCCAGCACCTGTGACACCTGACACCTATCCCTCTGTGACTCTTTGTCCCTGTGTCCCCCTTGCTCCCTCTGCTACAGCTACACTAGCTTCTGGCTGTTCCTCAAACTTTCCCAAGCATCCTCCTGCCTCTGCGTTTTGTAAATGCTTTTCCCTTTGCTTGGAATGTTCTTTTCCCAGTGACCTCCATGGCTTGTTTGTCTGTTGGTCTCTGCTCAGATGTCAGATGTTTGTAAGGCCTTTTCTGCCCATTCAACTCAGATTACAGCCCGCTTCTGACTTACTTGTTCCATCTTCTCTCCCTGATTTATTGTTTCCCCCTGAGCACCCTTTAGCATTCTGTATATTTTACTTTAATTTATGTCGCTTATAATCTTTTATCCTCACCCCCACCCCATTTGATTGTAAGCACCGTGACGGTAGAGGGATTTTTTTGTTCATTTTTACTGAGTGGTAAACTGCATGTGGAAAAATGTACACATTATGGTGCACAGTTGGATGAATGTTTACAGTCTGAACACACCCATATAAACAAACAGCCCCTAGGTTAAGAAACAGAATGTCTGTAGCACTTCAGAAGGTCCCTTCATGTCCCCTTTTAGTCACTTTTTCCCACTTTAAGAATCACTACCATCCTGAGTTCTGATAGCATGGTTGAGGTTTGGATGGCAGGGAGTTTTGTCCATTTCTTTCACTGCTGTATCCAGAGCTCATGGATAGGCATGGTCTAAACACTGATTGGGTGAATTAAAACAATATTGGAAGTGAAACCTGTACATCTGATGTAGCTAGATTTCTAAAGCTCATCTCTTTTTGTGAATTAATCCCAGTCATTGGAAAATGCATTCAGAGGCTTTTGAAGTATTCCATTGCAAGACACTGGCCGCTCTAAGTTAGCCAATTAGGTTTGTCACTTGTTTCTGCTGTGTTGGTCTTGATTATTTAAGTATTTTACCTGTGATCTCTTAAAGTGTACTCTTCTCGCTTGTAATTTTAATTTATTGTCTGTTCTGTTTGCTAGGCACTTAACCAGACATCTTTCTGGTGATGTCTTACAGGGTTATTTAACTTCTTGCCTTTCAACTTCATTGCAAATTTGCACCAGATTTTACCTTCGTTCTTGATTCTTTCCTTGCTGGAATTATTGTACATTTCTGTTCCTGGTCACTGGCCACCATCTGGTACTATGGGCGTGTTGGGTACTGTTCCAGTTGGGTGCCTACATTAGACTTGCAACCTAAATTGTTTTAGTGCTTTAAGTAATAGAGTGCCATCAGATTTGATTGTACTGCTAACCATTTGCGATTTGATGAGTTGAAGGATGCAGTGGCTTCCTAGAAGTTTCGGATAGAGCTGTCTCCAACTGTAGAGATGTCTAAAAACGCAAGGATGTGCATTCACTGCAGACGCTCTGTGTAATTGATGAGTAAACTTATTGGGCCTTTATCCTTGCAGATGGCTGAGAAGTGTTCAGAGGAAGAGGTACCTTTTCTTACTCACACACAGCCACCATATCAGCTGACCATAGGGCTGGACTCTGTCTGTATGATAGAATATTATGCAGTCCTTAAAAATCAAGAAGATGAGCATTATATGTTAGGACAGATTTTGTGTTCTATTTCTCATGTTTAACACCACACCCTGTAGATTTTCCTAAGTCAGGCAATGCCTGGAGGACTTGCTTCTCTTAAGAACTGCGGGTACCACCTTAGGCAGGGCTGTCATATAAGCAGGATCCATGTATCACTCAGGCTGCTCTCGGCTGCAAGTGAGGAGCGATGCAGCTCTGAGCAGTGAGGAAAAAGCAGTGTTTTCCTCTGTACTAGAGATCCAGGGGTAGTGGGTTTTCAGGTAAACAGTGGCCAGCTGACCTCATTAGGAACCCAGACTGTTTCCAACGTTCTACTCTGTCATCTCTGTGTCAGATTTGTCCTCAGTGGTTCTCGGTAAGGTGGCAAAATGGCACTACCTAAAGTGTGTTACATCCAGGCCAGCAGAAAGGGGGTTAGACCAATTTGGCCCCCCTAGCTGGTGCTGTGATTTGAAGCAGCCTCTTTGAAGCTCACAGCTGAGTGGTGGAGGGGGAATTAGGACTGAGTGGGGTTCTGAGCTGGAAGAGAAAGCAGGGTGGGGAACAGGTAGGGATGGGCAGCCAGTCCACTTGCAGGAATTCCAGCTGGGCTCTAGAGATCTGTTTGTGCAGCAGTCTCCCCTGCAAGTTTCAAATTCTAAGCAACTAGTTGAAATGTGAAAGTCAGTATCAAATTTATAGTCGTGTTTTCCCATAATTTCATTACAACTTCAAAGTGAAACTGTTAGTATGATTGGGGAATTAATAATGGTGAATTTTTAAACATTAAGTCTGTTTATTTTGGTTAAAATTTTAAACTTAAACAGATTGTTCTTTTTTAAAAGATTTACTATGTCTGGCAGACAGATGCTTAATACACAGTTATTTAATCGTGAGTATATAAATAAATGTTTTATTTTCTGTTCTTAAGAACGGTATAAAGGTGCCAGCCCACATTTTGGAGTTATGACAGTAACGTTATTTTAATTTGAATGATTTGAGAGAGAGAAATTGAACTTAAAGAACTGTTTGGGGAGTGGTTTTGTGGGGTTGGTCAGATGTGGGTGAATAATTTAAAGGAGGTGGTTTTATAACTTGTCCCTGGGTTAGAACTATTCAGTATTCAACACAGCCAAATATTTAGGACCATACCTATTTCTTCTCTCCTTTCTTTTCAGGAAATGTCTTTAGAAATTATATAATCCATTTTTTAATTGGCACATTGTTTAAAGGCCTGGTAATGTGTGTTAACAGACTCTTGTTTTATTTCCTAGTATTTTATCAGATGATTAATAGGAAATTATAAATTTAAAATATAGGTGGATTTTCTGCTTTTTTCCTTTGTTACAACATCATTAATTTTCATGATCAGATTATTTGTGGGGATATCTTTCCAAGAAGTTGGGAAGTTTCATCTACTGTGCTGTTCCCCCACCCCTCATATTAACTATTGTAAGTGGGATATGTGTGTATTTTGGGGAGAACCAGGGAAAACTCTTCCAGTCTTATTATCTTTAAATGTACATTTTTTCCCCCTGGTATGATTTCCTTATAGAAAGCAAGAATCTTGGCCATTGTTCGTGTCAAAGGTATTCTTTTTTTTCAACTTTTAATTTTGAAATAATTGTAGATCCACAGAAAGGTACAAAAGTAGTAGAGAGGTCTTATGTATCTTTTAGCTAGTTCTCGCCATTGGTTTCATCTTGCATAATTATAGTCCAGTATCAAAACCCAGTTCAGTGTGTGTGTGTGTGTGTAGTTAGTTCTGTGCCATTTTATCATGTGTGTAGATTGGTACAACCACCACGGAAATCAAGATACAGAATGATTTTGTCACCACAAAGATTTCCCTCATTTTATCACTTTACAACCACACACTTCTCCACCCACTGATCCCCATATCTTGTCATCCACTAATCCGTTTTACATCTGTATAATTTTGTCATTTTGAGAATGTTATATACATGGAATCACAAAGTACGTGACCTTTGGAGATTGGCTTTTTTCACTCAGAGTACTGTCCCTGATCTCTCCCTGTTACCAGTAGTTCTCGCAACCTTATTATAGAGCAGTAGTCCGTGGCATGGGTGCGCCATAGTTTGTTTAATCATTCACCTACTGAGGGAGGTTTCGTTTTTTTCCAGTTCCTGGTTGCTTCAGAACAAAGTCAATTATTAATCGTCTATACAGGTTTTTGTGTGGACATTAGTTTTTACTCTTCTGGGACAAATACTTTGGAGTACAATTGGTGTATCATAGGGTAAATGTATGTTTTGTTTTTCTTAAGAAACTGCCAAACTATTTTCCAGAATACCTGTGTACCATTCAACATTCCCACCCACAATACATGAGAGATGGAACATTTCTGCATTCCCACCAGTTTTTGGCATTGTCACTTTTTGTTTTTGTTTTTTAAAGATTTTATTGGGGAAGGGGAACAGCCAAGTTGTTGTCTTTCAATCTTAGTTGTGGAGGGTGCAGCAAGCTCAGCCTCAAGTCTAGTCACCATCCGGCTGCCCTTTGGCAGCTCGCAGCTGCTCAGCTCAAGGTGCTGTGTTCAATCTTAGTTGCAAGTGGGTGTAGCCCACCATCCCATGTGGGAGTCGAACTGGCAACCTTGTTGTTAGGAGCATGTGCTCTCACCAGCTGAGCTATCCTGCCACCTGTTGGCAGCTCAGTGGCAGCTCAGCGGCAGCTCAGCTCGGGTACAGCTCACTGGCCCATGTGGGAATCGAACTGGTGACCCTGTTGCTCAGAACTTGTGCTCTTAACTAACTGAGCCACTCAGCCGGCCCTGGAATTGTTACTTTTTTGTTTTAGCTATTTTGATAGGGGTGCAGTGATATCTCCTTGTGGTCACAATCTACATTTTCCTAATGGCTAATGATGGTTGAATATCCATCCATTCACGTGCTCACTTACTATCCTCTCTGGTAAAATGTGTCTTCTTGTCCATTGCTCACTTTCTATTTGGATAGTTTTTTTTACTGTTGAGTTGTGAGAGTTCTCTGTACAATCTAGATAGCAGCCCCCAGTTAGATATGTAGTTTACTCATTCTGTATCCTATTCTCTCATCCTTTCAGAACCATTTCAGAATCAAAGTTCTTAACTTGGATGAAGTCTAATTTATTCAATTTTTTCTCCCTTGGATCATGCTTTAGATGTTATATCTATAAGAACTTGTCACCAAGCCCCAGGTCCAGAAGATTTTCTCCTATCTCCTAAAAGTTTTACAGGTTTACATGTAAACTTACGATCTATTTTGAGTTAATATTATATAAAGTATGAGGTTTAGGTCAAGATTCATTTTCTTTTCTGTTTTGCCAGTGGGTAATCCAATTGCTCTCTAGAGCACCATAGTTTGAAAAGACTATCCTTCTTTCATTGAATTACTTTTACACCTTTGTCAAAAATTAGTTGACTGTACTGTTTTGGGGCTCTTTCTTCTGTTCCATTCATGTGTCTTTCTATCTGTTTGCTAGTACCGCACACTCTTGATTATTGTAACTTTATAACAAGTCATAATATTGGGCAGAGGGATACCTCATTCTGTTCTTCCCTTTTAATGGTATTCTCTTTTGAAGACTTGATTCCCTCCCCCTTTATTTATTTCATTCATTCATTCGTTCTTTCGTTCATTCATTCTTGCTAGGAATGATCACTGCGTTCTTTCAGAACAAATGACCTCAGTGCCCCTTGAGAAGTCTTCTCTTTAATGTGGCACATGTTAGCCTGAGAATCAATTCCAACACATTGGTGATTTCTGCTTGTAATCTGTTTTATTTTATTCCTTTTCTTGAATGCAGTTTTGAGCAGGATTGAGAGTAGAAGGCCTGGCTCAGCATGAGAGTGCTGTGAAATTTGCATGTTAATCTGTCTTAGGTTTAGGATAGACACATGGTGGCAACCCACTTGGAGTTTTCCTTATTGGTATCAAAAAGGCACTGTTGAGTTTTCGCTGGCGAAGAGCCAGAAATTTATGACTGTGGCTGGGATGGGTGTTAGGGACTAGACCTTCCCCACACATTTACTCTAACCTCTCTAGTTTACATATTTCCAATGAATCATCATGCTCTATGACCTTATAACATAAATCTGAGAGGAGCTGCAGTTCCTATTTCGAAACTTAAGCTGAGTGTCATTACTGTGGTTTACATGTAGTGGCATGGTCTTTTGAGCTTCTGGCTATCCTTCTTTTTAATGTTTACTATATCACCTTCAAGTGAAAGATTTGCTTGATTTATGACTTGGTAGGATCTTTTCCACCATGGATAGAGGTGGGCATGGGTTAATGGTTGAAAACACACAGGATTTGGTTGTTAGAATTTATCTAGAGAAAATTGGATGAATAATATTTGTGGAATATATGATCAAATCTCACTGTATTAAGGATTTTTATAATAGAAATATACTGTCATTAAATGGAAAACACCAAAATAATTGTAAGTAGATCTTTTCCTGCCTAGGATATAGCAGATGTTTATAGACCATTTTGTAATCCATTAAAGACTGGTAGTTGAATTATATCTCCTCTGATGCCTGCCTTCTAAATTATGTTTAGATGCCTGGAGTTTCAGCATTAAGGATTGTTATTATTATATATTTGCACACACAGAAATCTTTTTTTTTTAAAGATTTTATTGGGGAATTGGGGGATGGAACAGCGCTGGGGAATTGGGGAAGGGAAACAGACAACTTGTTGTCCTTTTGTTTTTCAGTCTAGTTGTGGTGGATGTCGCCTCACTGGCCCATGTTGGTATTGTGATCATTGGGCTCTTCCCGGCTAAGGCAGATCGGTTGCCGGCCATTGGACGGTCTCTCACACTGGCTGCCTGCCATTCATGGTAGCTTACAGCAGCCCACTGCAGCCCCACTGCAGCCTATGCCGTCTCTGGCAA
The DNA here is from genome assembly GCF_001890085.2 of Hipposideros armiger. Classification (NCBI taxonomy): domain Eukaryota; kingdom Metazoa; phylum Chordata; class Mammalia; order Chiroptera; family Hipposideridae; genus Hipposideros; species Hipposideros armiger. The sequence goes on along the minus strand of NW_017731837.1, from coordinate 387,712 downwards.
CTCACGGCAGCCTACCTCCAGGTCGAGCTGCTGTTCACCATCTTAGCTGTAGATGGCGCAACATCACTGGCCCATGTGGGATCCGAACCAGCGGCCCTTCTGCTCAGAGCTTGGGTTCCTAAGACAACTCTTAACCAACAAGCCACTTGGCTGGCCCCCAGGAATCTCCTATATTAGATTGTTCCCTTGAGTTTGTGATGTATTCGGTTTTTCTTATGAAAACTGAGCTACAGAATTTAGTTTTGATTTTCTGTGGCACGTTTCTGAATGCAGCAGTTTGAAAATGGAAGACAGGGAGTTAGGCCTGGAGTGCAAACTGTTCAGGAGAGCACTTTACGTCATTGCCGTCAAATTATAATTTTCACAAAGTTTGTGACTCTTACATAAACAGAATTCATACATATCCAATTCAAACCATTAATGAAAGAAACAGGAATATGGTAAAGCTGGCTGGAAGAGCCTTTGGAGGAACTGGGGTTTTTTTTTAGGTTGTAAGGAATGCCAGAATGTGATTGGTAAGTTAGATCCAACACTGGTTAGTATCCTACAGAGTTACAAAACTGGAACGTATTTTTCTTTTTTGAAACTAGATATAGATTTACAGGTTAATGTGTAACTTCACCAAGTCTTGCCTTTTATCACAGTGAATAGCGAGTCAAACAATGGGACAGTCCCCTAGGTAAATAATTTTTGGGTGAGTTTGTTAAATGCAGCCCCAATGTGACATTGAAGTGACATGCTGCATTCTCTTCATGTCCATGTTTTGGGTAGTTTTTCTCATCAGCAGTTTATGAAGCTTCATGGAGACTGACAATGCCTGAATTTTATCTACTTTACTGTTTTGCTTTTGGGCTAGTGTTGATAGCTGATTTACCTGTCTCCATGGTGAATCAGTTTACAAGCTTGCAGTTGAACTATTTGTGATATTTTCATTGTTTTTCTCCTCTATTGACATTTGGCCCTTTCAATGCTAACCTCATTCTTTTTTAAAAGATTTTATTGGGGAATTAGGGGAGGGGAACAGCGCTGGGGAATTGGGGAAGGGGAACAAACAAGTCGCTGTCCTTTTGTTCTTCAGTCTAGTTGTGGAGCACGTCGCTTCACTGGCCCATGTTGGTATTATCATTGCGCTCTTCCCGGGTGAGGCACATCGGTCGCTCACGCAGGCTGCCAGCCACTCACGGTAGTTTATGTCAGCCCACTGTAGCTTCACTGCAGCCTACGCTATGCCTTTGCCGGTGACTCACGGCAGTCCAGCTCCAGGTTGAGATGTTCACTATCTTAGCTGTAGAGGACACAGCGTCACTGGCCCTCATGTGGGATCCGAACCAGGGCCCTGCTGCTCAGAGCTGGCATCCCAGACCACCTCCTAACCAACGCGCCACTCGCCGGCACCCAACCTCATTCTTACTTCTTGTTTTTGTCCTGTTAGAGTGCATTCATGTCTGTCATGTTTACTTAACATGTTGGCAAAGAAGGATGGATGATTGGAGAAGAGTGAATTACATACAGAGTCCTGAAATATTTACTGATTTTGCTGTTCTGGGCTTGGATATGATGACCCTGCCACATGCTACCTATGTGACCTTGAGCAAATCAGTTATCCTCTAAAGGTTGATTTTGGTCACCTAAAATGGGTTGAACAATGGTGCTTACTTTGTAGGGATATTCAGGATTAAAAGATTAAAGGATTAAAATGGTGACTAGTAAACAGTAAGTTTTCAAGTAAGATTATCTCTAATGTGTGTATTATATCTTGTAATTTTATATACTAGATATTTTCTAAAGGATTTGCAAACCCACTTTTTAAAAGGACCAGGGAGGCACACCATAAATAACTGAAGCATTTTATAAAATTAAGCATAGGAGCAGAGACAACTGGCAGAGAATACCTGGCATCTCAGCTGGGGACAGATTAGCGATTAGTAGGGACGGTGGTAAAGTTGACACTGAGTGAAGGTGACCCACAACTGTGCATCTGGAGCGTACTGTTGTCATATGGTTCAGTATGACTTGGTATTAAGTTTTTTAAAAAGAACACTAATATCTGGATTGTCATGCGTCTTTTCTCCTTTGTAAATGTTGGCAAGTGATTGACATGACATGCTATGTTCATGGGCTTCATGTACTGGGTCACCAGGTTGTCATGTTTGGTCTTGGTTGATGTAGATTATTTAACAAGAGATGTAAAGTTGTTCACATTAGACCATGTCAGAACTTGAAGTGACCATAGCAGTCATTTCTCCAATCCTGTGCTTTTACAGACAAAATTGTTGGGTTCGGGCAAAGTCACATGGCCTGTTGGTGGTACTTTTAGTTTTTAAGGAAATGAGCTTTAGTTTTACACAGTTTTCCACTTTGGGAGCTAATGAGGTTCAACACTGACTCATTTTGGAAAGCTTCACCACGTCTTCAAAAATGACCCTATTGATTACTGGAACAGAGGGGGGACATACACCCAAATTTTAACAGTGGTTATGGTTATTTTTATTTTCTTTTTTAAGCTTTTTATATACTCTCTTGTCCATTTAATGTACTCTGCTCATTAATGTACTTCACCTAATGTGCTTCTACAACAAATATTTATTGCTTCTATAATCATAAAAAGCAACACATGCTATTAAAAAAGGAATTTATCGCGGAAATGCCTAGATGTGTGATAATATGATTATTGATCAGTTTCATGGTCCCAGGGTTGTTGCCAGCAAAGTAATGATTCATGATTTGACTGGTTCCAGGAAAATGATGGCGCATCTTATTGTGCTGTTTAGGTTTGTGTAGATGGCTGTTCTTTAGACCTGCAGTGATTCCTTTGATGGAATGGGGTTTATGACTACAGCAGGGCATGTAAGTTGCTGGTCTCACCCCTGGGCAGATGGCCTGCAAGGGATACCGTCTGTTTTGGCAGAGCCAGGGACTTGTCCTGCTGGGGTGGGGCCCACCAACTGTTGCGGCCGCAGCGACTCAGCTGTTGTGCTTTTCCACTAACTCTTATTAGCCATGCAGACAGACCTTTATGGTTCAAACCAGGCCACATCTGTTGTGAGTCCCATGACCTTCAAAACCAGAGCAGAAAGAAATGCAAAACACACTTTTTATCTCCAGGCTTTCTGCAGACACATCAGTTTAGCGGGCTTAATTAAAAATATTTTTCTAAACTTAATTTTGTAAAAGATTTTCATTTTCTTTGTCTTCTTTTAGCAGTGGATTTACATTGTTGATGATTTGAGCAAATTAGTGTTGCTCAGAATGTGGTCTTTGGACCACCTGCGACTGATCCCAGAAGGGGTTTGCTAAATTTATTCTTGAGCCTCACGTAGAACAAAAAATCATCATCTTAGGGGTGTATTTCTGCACCAGCACTTTAAAGCAGTGGTTTGTGCATTTGGGCCTTGTACCCCAAAGCATGTCCTGTTCTCCTTCAGAGGCAGGCTAGGGCTTAGAAAGCTGACATTAAGAAGGGCACCTCCAAGAATGCCTAGACTTTATGGAAAGTTTGCCTTTGAATGTAAAATTTGGAAAAGTTCCTGGAAAATGTTCATGGTCGTTATAAGACGGGGACTGTATTTCCCGATTGAACATAGTGATTCATTTGGTTCTGTTTTCAAGAATAGTCATGTCTAAAATGAAACTGTTCTCTGTGTATAGCCTTTACAACGTCCCCTTAACTTAGTCCTCTCTGAAAAATAGAACTGCCTAAATGAGGAACACCATGATGATCCTTTATTCTTCAATGTCAAGCCTTTAGGCCTCCTATTGATTTATGAGCCTTACATTTCCATCGCTGAGGCAATGAAGAGATCAACAGACCATATGCCTCTCTAAAAATACCCCCTCCCTTCCCATTGAGTTAGCAGCCATTTGAATAGAAGAAGGAAAACAAAAGAAGTTGAAGGAAGAGAGAGGGTTTTATTAAAGTATTCTAGGTCACATTTTGTACTTGGCACAGGAGTATTAGTAGGAAGTATGTCACAAAAGGTACAAAGAAACTGATGTCCATGTGCTATGTAACATGTTTCAGATATTTTAGATGGAAATTGATATTTTTGAATAATGCAATATATCTAAAATATTATTTTAATATGTAATCAAATTGAGAAATGTTAATGAGCTATTTTACAACCCTTTCTCTTGCTAAGTCTTTGAAATTCTGTGTGTATTTTACACTACAACACATCTCAGTCCAGGGTAGGCCTATGTGGCTGGAGACAACTGTATTGGACATCACAGTTCTAACCCCCCAATTCTCAGTTAAAGTGTGAACATATGCCTGCATGGAACATTCTTTTTCTCTGTTTTACAGAAAGTGAATTGTTTTCTCAGCAGTTAGTTGGTGTTAGCGTAATGCCTTCCTGTGTAGGCTGTAGTGTTAGAATTCTCTTTGCAAGCCTTATAATAATTTTCAGGAATTATCACTTTTATTATAGTATTTTTAGTTGTAACTGGAGAGTTTTTACAGTGGGGATTCTTTCAGTGTGAAATCTCTTAAAAGGATCATTGAAAACACACTGTGTCTCTTCTGCGACCCAAGGTAGGACCTGGAGAAGGAATAGGTAAAATTAGAATTGTCCAGAAGAATTCTAGTTCAAAGGTCACTTGGAATCAGTGCAAATATATTCTGTAGTGACATTTTATATTTGGGTCTTTATGTATTTTTAAAAGCATCTAAATATGCACCATCCATTTCCATATTTCAGTCCCTCAGACTTTCTAGGCTTGTCGGTGGAGCATTATTTCCCTTCCTCTATCTTTATAGAGTGTCTGAGTTTGAATTCCTTTGTCATGTACAATGTAATGTGACTTTGACAAGGTGCTTCATTAACTATTCTGTGCCTCAGGAAATGGGAATGCTGAGAGGGTTCATTTATCCCTCAAAATTCTGGTGAGGATTAAAGGTGATAAGCTGAAAAGTTCTGCCCAGTGTCTCACGGTACATAGTAAGTGCTAAAGAAATAGTAGCTATCTTCAGCATCTTTATGAATTATCCTTGTTAACTTTAGAAACTTATGCAGGGCAGGAGGAATTCTAGGAGTGAATTTATTTCTCTGACATTGAGATAGAGGTTAAAAAGAATCCTCACTTCTTTCTGAAATATATGTTAAAAAAAAAATCTTTGTTTCTGCCACAATATCTTGAGCCCTATTTCTTCATTTCATCCACTGTTTTGTCTTGGGTTTGAGCATGTCTTCACTTTGAGTAACATTACCTTAATAAAGAACTTGCCGGTCATACCATCTGTATCCCCTCCACTACAGAGTGAAGGAAAAGTTCTAAATTCATTTCACAGAGTGCTTTTTCTTTTCCTGAAATCGTGGTTTCTGAATAAACCTCAGATATCATGGATGATTTCTGAAACACCTAAAATCTGCTGTTGGTTCCATTGAGTTCAATATCGAAGAAGGGATAAGCCTGAACATGCGATGGCCCAAGAGAAAAGCTGGAGGTTTCCACAGCTTCTAATGCCATCCATTCTCCTCACCTTTTCACTTAATATTCACTCACTGATTATGCAGAGTTGATATTTAAGAGCAAATGTGTTTAATAAACCTTTGTAAGTGATATTTAAAGAAATGTTTATTTTTCAGAATCCGCTCAGGATTTCTGAGATCTGAGGTCTTGTAGTTTTGGTACATGCGTGGCACCAATATGTTCCAGAGTATTTCATTGCATAAAGTATGTCTTTCTCATCCACCATCTAAAAACCAAAGGAGCAAGTTGTTTCATTCAATTTCGCCTCATAGGGAAACTTCTAAAGATAAAAAATTTCCTTTCAGCATCATTATATGAATAAAAATAAATAAAGGAAGCTGTCTATTCATCCTCCCTCTGACTTCCAGTTTGACTGTCTTGCAGTCATGAAAGGACTTAAATTCAGAGGTGAAAAGTCTCCTTGCAGGATTTCATTCAGCTTCTTGTATACACATAGATAGTGAGACGAAAAAACAGAATATTGAACTGAAGTTTCAGTTTTGGATTGGAGCTTTCCAAAGTCATAAAACTGCTTTTTCTATTTGATTCTTCAAATGGATTTTGTGGTGTAATTGGTCAGTCAGAGGAGGTTTCAAAAAAGCATAACCAAAAAAAGAAAAACAGCAAGCTCTGCTTATTTAATAGTTCCCATTTTTTCATAGGAAAAGTACTTTTGGTTAAATAGCTCTTTTTCCAAAAAAGGAAAAACAATCCCCCCCCCCCCCCCCCCCCGTATAATTAGTTTAAGAAACTGCTTTTAGAGCTAGTTAAAGCAGACTTAGAGGTAAATGCTTTAGCCATCTTGATGTGATCTGGTGAACATTTTTATGTGGTTAGAACTTTTCATTAAATCATTGAATCCAGGATTGTAATAGCCCTTTTAGTTATTTTCGTTGAGACTTGTGTTGAGTTATTTCAAGTTAATAACTCTTCTTCAAGCAAAGCAGAATGCATGATATTTCTTCTGACATTTTCTTTCTGCAATTGAAGAGAACAAAGCAAACCTCATTATTTCCGGAAGTGAAAGTAACACCTGATGAAAATGGAGGCAACAAAAATGAACTCAGCCCAGCAGAATTCAAGTGGTTGGCGGGGCAATCCTACCCAATTGTTTGGTTTATTTATTTTCTTTTAAATTCCAGGGACAGGTCTACATGAATTCAATCAAACAAAGCCTACAGGAGTCCTGTCTTTCAGTCTTTCAGGAGGGAGAAATGGTCCTATGGACTTCAAAGTACAGAGAGAGGGGGCATATTTGGTCATTTATCTCGCTACAAGCCACAGAACATATTTATCCATGAATACATTTTCATGATTATAAATAGTCCTGAACTGTTGTTGCAGACAAAATCTTTGTCATCATGCAGCGATGAATTACTGTAGGTTTAATTTATTAATTATTCTTTTTTATTTTTAAATTGTGGGTGGGCATAGCCCACCATCTCAGACAGGCATCCTTGTTGTTAGGAGCACATGCTCTCACTAGCTGAGCCATCCTGCTACCTGTTGGCAGCTCAGCAGCAGCTCAGCTCAGGCGCAGCTCACTGGCCCATGTAGGAATTGAACCGGCAACCTTGTTGCTCAGAGCTTGCACTCTTGAGCAAGCTCTTAACCAACTGAGCCACTCGGCCGGCCCTATTAATTGTTCTTTACTTAGGCTACTTACTGTTCTCACATCTACTTGTGGAGAAGAGGTTTTTTAAAATTATAGTTTGGGGAGGCAGAGAAAAGCCAAGTTGGTTTCAAGGCCATGTACATGTCAATGTTTAAGCAGAGATGACATTGTTGTTAAAAAAAAATCACCCCCCTAATCTTCCTCTGACATCCACAGTAGGGTGCTCTGTTCCTCTACAGGTATCATAGAGGCAGGTGTGGGGCTAAAAAATAATACTTTGCCTTCCACCCTTTAAGTTCTTCTAGCACATCTAATAATCTAAGTAGCAAAGACAAATTAACAGGAGAAAAATCAAAATTTAATCCATGTGCATGGGGAATTTGCATAAGCATGGGCATTCCAGACAGTGAGGCCACACTGGGTATATAGAAATCCTGGGCAAAGGAGAATGGGGGTGGGAGGGACATTCGGTTTCAGAAGTGAGAATGGGCGATTTACAGGGAGTTGAGGAACGGAGGAACACACGTGAGAGGAAAATTCTTGCTGAGGAACTCAAACAATGGGACACAGATGGTACCTGGCTAAGGAATCTTCCAGAAAAGCAGGTTTCTATCTGAATCTCTTGGGCAGGAAAATGGGGAGGCTCAGAGGATCTTTCTGAGTCTTGTTTCTTAATAAACAGCTTTAAGTCAGTATCCCAAAAGGCAGCTTTTGGTTCCCTTCAGTCCCACCTTTGAAACTCGGAATAAGTTGGCAGGTTGCTCCATGTTTCATTGATCAGTTATTCAGTCCTGAGAATCAGTTAAACATTTCAGGAAGCTGTGATGCAGATGGGCTCCCATAAAGAGGCCTAGATCGTGTAAGCAAGCAGTCAGGTGTTTAGTAAGACATGTCTATGAAAACAAAGAGAAACAAAAGATTAATGATCAGAGCAAATAATACACCATTTCCGAGTCTGTAAGGCTGTCAGTCAAGAAGATTTCTAGTTGTAAGGATCACAGTTTCTTTTGCTGGAACGAAGGCAGGCAGTGAAAATCTGATAGATTTTCAAGGTCTGCAGTTTGAATGTGTCTTATGATGTCATCAGGTTCTCAGGTAAACTGCATGGATTACACAGCATCAGTCATGAGCTGTGACGATTTCTCTGAAGTTTATATCATGTCGTCTAGCTGCATTTTGTATTGGGTTGTTGGAAAAGTCATGACGTATTTTTCTGGTTTTCGTTGCAAAAATGCGTTATGACTTTCCCGACAACCCAATAGTTTCAAGGCTCAGGAAAACAAAATTGTAGTTCTCAATAATTTCAAGTCAAAGGATGGGAGAAAAATGAAACATTTGTTTGGAGGGTTGCAGCCAAATATTTAGGGAACTAGAAAAATTTAGGTTCCACTCCAGTTTACAGGTGAAAAATAAAACTTTAAATTAACTAGAATCTAATATCCACAGCTTTGTATTATAGTTTCTATTGAAACATAATTCTCTAAAATCACCCTAATTTTTATCAATCAAAGAGCACCAAATTAAGACCAATTTATTGCATAAGTCTAGTTTTAATCAATTTGGCCTGTTATTTGTAGAAGTACAATAAGAATAGCAATTGATTGGATAGGCCCTTTTATTTATTTATTATAATTTTTTTTTTAGCTGAGCCATCCTGCCACCTGTTGGCAGCTCAGTGGCAGCTCAGCTTGGGCCAGGCATTGAACTGCTGTTGCCCAGAGCTCGCACTCTTGAGTGAGCTCTTAACCAACTGAGCCACTCAGCCGTCCCTTATATAGGCCCTTTTAAAAATGCTTTGCTGTAATTTTCATAAGAAATTTCCAGGTTGAATTTAATCAGCCTCTCAAGGCTAAGAAGCCAAGCCACAAAGCTGCTATCTGACCTTGCCGCAGATTTGGGTGAATTCCTCAGGTTCTTGAGGTCCTCAGAATATCTTGAGGTTCTTTCTTTGTGTCTCCCAGGAAAGCAACCTTCTTCCATTACCTGGAAAGTCTGCTGTGAACCATGTAATCAAGGTGCCAGGCTTTGTTTCCATGGGGGTTTTGTTGGCTTTCAAAGTCAGCCTTAATTCCTTAAAGCTTTCTGGTGACGTCCAGAGTCTGTGCATGTCTCTCTGATATCCCAGTCAAAGTCTTGGTTAATAAACCCAGTTTCTAGTTTTGTCCTGTTATAGAAAGAACAGGTTCTAATTGAATTTATGCAAACAACCACACAAGCATGAAAACAATAATACTCACTAAGTGCTTCCAAATTCTGGAGGGATCGCATAGAGAGAAAAATATAAATATTTCAGTATTGCTCACAAAAGTATAATTTACAAATTGCTCTAAACCCCCCCCAAGTTTCTTTATATCTGGAAAACAAAAATAGTTTTAAAAATCAGCAATATTTCAAACAAAAAAGTTATAAAAGTTATAACTATTCAGGGTTCATTCAAGTTCCATATAATTTTTGTTTATCCTAATCATTTGCCAATATTTCCATAATTGCAGTTATTCCTTAAAGTTCTCTGAATCTTCCTCCAGCTTAAAGTACGATGTGAAAATTTATTCTCAGAAACATGTTTTAGAATAAGTCCTCTCCAAGGATCTTCCTGAAGATGAAACATATTTGCGAAAGCATCAGACTCAAACTGTCATTATCTGTAAATGACAAAAAACCAAAATGACATGGTTACAGATCTGGTTATAATGCACTTGACAAAGAAATTTGCTTTTCTGTAACGTAACATTTTAAGACAACAATTTGAATTACGAATGAATATATCAGAACTTTGTAGACTTTTGGAGAATTTATAATCTACAACAGCCATTTTATATTCATATATGCATACAAATACAACATGATTATTTATTTATTTGACTAAGCTTTCCATGTAATTTTAGTATATCAAATAGTCCTAGTGAGTTTAAATTTCTCTTTTATAAGGAGAGAGAGAACAATTCTTTGAGATATTACAGGGGCCCATTGGGACAACCCGATATACCATTTCCACATTAATAAAGTCTACTTTTAAAATTTCAACCCTGGGAATGTTGTCAAATATACTTGACCAAAAACATAATATATGATTATGAAACAATATTAAATTATCTGTTTACCCAAAGTGACCATAAAAGTATCAAACATAAATACAGGTTAGCAAATCTGTAGTTCTTAGGATTGAAGAGATTGTTTTCTTAAGTAATCGAAGACCTGATTAAGATGAGAAAATATGGAAAACTATTTTAATAAAACATAGAATCATTGTGTTCTAGGCAGAAAATTTTTCGTAGTATCTTATCTGGTGCAGACCATAAATACAGGGAAACCTTTTTCTTTTTAACAGAGTGATAGAAAACCACACTCTAATTCTGTATTAGCTTTCTTTTGATAGTTGAATTCATTTAAGTATATTCTAATCTTAGATTAATGATATATAAAATTTCCTCTATTAGGGTTTCTCTTCACAAACCTTCTACAACTTTCCTTGTCCCTTTTAGTTTGCCTCTTTCTCACTCAGAAATAATCAGTTTTAGGACATACCACTTTCTTTTAATTTTCTTCAAAAAATGTATCTCCATACCTTATACCTTCTATTACCAAAAACATAGTTTCTTTCCATCTTAACTGGAATTCTTAACCCTTAGAAACCTCAATTTCTAGTGATGACTAAAAAGTAAGCAATTAGTATTCTTTAAGTTGGCAAGTTTATGAGTATAATTTAGAAATTGGAGCTTTTTGACAAATATTTGCAATATTTTTAAGAAACATTTTTAAGTAAAGTACAAGTCATATTTATTAACAGATCCAAATCTATCTTATAGTTTTTCTGTGTAATACGGAGCCAAAGCAGGTTAAATTAGATTTATTTATTGATGTTTTAGAATTTCAAGTTACTTTGAAATATCTAGTCAATAATTTTTATTATTTAACTTAGTAAACTCTAAAGTTTCAAATTACCAAAAGATTTTGGAAAACTATGTTTAAGCGTGTATATATATATGCTATATACACACTTATATATCATATAACATAATTATTACTGAAAAGTTTTATCAAAACCTTTTTATTTTAGTTGCATCTATTAAGTAGTTCTTAATAACTCTGATATTTCAAAATTAATTATCACTCAAGCTATTTTCTTGACAAATTTTGTAACAGAGATAACATGAGCTGATTTTTGTAAATCTGGGTAAAAGAAAAATACCATATTCAATGTTAATAACTCTGAACGACATGTCTATTTAAGCAAACCAAGCCACAACCAGCTTTAATATAAAATATTTTCCCAGATCACATGATCTTGAAAAGCGTCTGGGTTAGTTTTTATTGTATTTTCTTATTTATGTAAGTGCTTAATTCCTTTAATCCAATCAAATATTATAAATTAGTCATGCCACCCGGAGGAAGAAAACATACCATACATATACATACATACATACATACATATATACATTTATACATATATATATATATATATATATATATATATATATACACACACACCATACATATACACAGAGACACACAGATACCACGACAGATCTAGACATAAACAGAATTACTAATAATTGTAGAGAAGACATAAGATTTTTCATTTGCCCTTGACTAAAGGTAAATAGAAAGGGGTCTGAGTGGACTTTCTTTTTTTTTTTTTTTTAAAGACTTTTTTTATTGGGGAATTGGGGGGATGGGAACCGTGCTGGGGAATTGGGGGAAGGGGAATAGACAAGTTGCTGTCGTTTTGTTCTTCAGTCTAGTCGTGGAGGACATTGCTTCACTGGCCCAAGTTGGCACCATCATTGCGCTCTTCCCGGGTGAATAGATCAGTCCCGGCTTCTGGACGGCCGCTCACTGTGGCTGCTGGCCACTCACGCTGGCTGCTGGCTACACACGGTAGCCCATGGCAACCCACTACAGCAGGGGCTGCAGCCTACGCCATCGCAGGCGACTCATGGCAGCACAGCTCCAGGTTGAGCTGTTGTTCAGCATCTTAGCTGTGGAGGGCAGTGTCACTGGCCCTCATATGTGGGATTCGAACTGGGGCCCTCTGGCATCCCAAGCCAGCTCTTAACCAACTGAGCCACTCGGCCGGTCCCTGGACTTTGATTTCTAATATTTGTCCTTCCATCTTATTAAGGGTGTCTTAATGGCTAGATAATAATACCAATATGAGAGCTCTCTAAAAATGTTCCAGTTGTGGAGTTTTTCTAATTCAAATCATCCATCTTCTGGCCACTGACAATAGGATTTATAGCTACTCAAACCAATAAGCGTTTTCTGGGAAACTAGGAAGCAAAAGACTTCCGTAAAGGTCGCAAAGGATGCAGCCCTCATAGTTCCAACACTTCATTCCCAGAGATAGCCTAAGAAACATGGGGAGCCTTGTCTACCTACAGTTACTCCGAAACACAGGGATCCTGGGCTCTACCTGCCTTGAACAGAATGAGGTTTAGGATTCCCTAAGCTTGAATGCACAGCCTTATTTGGCTGCCTGGCAGATGCATATATATCATCTAGCTGGTGGAGATAATATACCATCTCTGGGAGGGATCAGTAGAAAACAAGAGATTCACAACAAACCTTTGTCATTCAGCAACAGCTATATATAATGTCAGAGGGGTAGTAGATTGGGGGAGGAGGGTTATCACTTTGTGAGGGGTGTAAATGTCCAACTATTACGTGGTTTTGTACACCTGAAAACTAATTAAAAAAAAAAAGAAAAAAAAACAACAACCCACAAATCTTTATCAGAGTCACATTTGTCCAAGAAACTAGTTTCACAAATACTTTTCTCCTGCCAATCTAAATTTAGAGGACAGATAATGATTCTCACCACTTCCAACTTCCGTGAAACCCTGCAAATGAAGTGATCAGAGAAGCTGACAGTAAAATTCTTACCACCTCTGCCAGCTAATGGTTAGATGTCCATGACCTCATAGCTGCAGCAGTCCATGGAGCTAGCCAGCAGTGTCTGAGCCGTTAATTCTCCTGCCTGGCTCGCCAAGTTATGAGGGCTTAAAAAAATGAATACTTTTTCTCGCACCTACTAAGTTCTTCTAGCTGGGCTAATAATCAAATCAACAGAGGCAGATCAACAGGAGAAAACTAAAGCTCAATACATGGGCATGGAGAACCCACACAAGCAATGAAAATCCCAAAGACAGTGAGGCAACACTGGGTTATATAAGACATTTTGGACAAAGGTCGAAAGGAGAGGTGGAGGAAGTATTAGATTTCAGAAGTGAGAATGGGCGACTTATAAGTAGAGAGGAACATGCATGAGAGGAAAATTCTTGCTAGGCAACTCAGAAACAATGGTATATGGGGTATCTAGCTAACAGGCTTGGAGCGTTCCTGAGTAATGCTAGGGAGAAGATTCTTAAGGTGATTAATTAAGCCCAGGCTCCCTTCCTAAAAAGCAGGTTTCTGTCTGAATTTCTTGGACAGGAAAGAGGGGGAGGCTCAAAGGTTCTTTCTGTGTCTTGTTTCTTAATAAACAGTTTACAGTCAATACCCCAAAAGGTAGCTTCAGGGCTGCAAAATTTGGGTTCCCTTCACAGGTAATTTTTTTTTTCTTGTATAACATTGATACATACACTATTAAGTCCTAAGAGAAAATATAGGGATAAGGTGTATTCCTGCCTTCTTGCTTTTCCTCATTTTGTTTGCAGTTAGTTGTATCCCGTTACGTAACGGTTATCGTTTTATATTGACATGTATAAGCAATTAATTGCCTGATCTAACTAGTGCAAATCCTAATTCAGGCGAAAAGGAGCAAAGCCCTTTAAAGTCCTGGGGATACTGCCCTTGTTCCTCAGCTTCCTTCTTCTCCCCGCACCAGCTCACAAAGCTTCGCGGGGGTGGCCTCCTTACGCCGCCCTCTTTCCTGCCTGGCCATCCTCACAGGTGCTGCGCTTTCATCGTGAACTCGGTCCTCCTGTCCTGTCAACGCCTTCAACTCGAATGCTACCTCTTTCTCCGACTACTCTAAATACATTTCTTCTCTACTTGTGTTCCCTGTGGCTCTACCATGTTTGTTTCATTTAATTCTCATGTTTTTTCACCATGTATACAAATTATAATTTCTGTATTCATTGACTGACCCCCACCCTAGTGGGCGGAAGCTCTGAGAGGGCGTGAGCAGTGTGGGGTAAGCACTGTTGAATGCCTTGTAGAGCCCGTGAATACTTGATTGCATATACCAGACTCCCTAGAAATTCTCTTTTTGTCCAGAAGAAGTTATGAACCACTTAAACAGATAGTAAGTGTGGAGGTGGAGGAGAAAATTTGCTGACCAGAAGCACAGAGCTTTGGGGAATAAACAGACAGCTACAGGCAGGCTACTACTGGCTTCCCAGGATTTAAAAGAGCTGTGAACCTAAAAATATAGGTGGCAATAATTGAACAAAAAATATTTATTTGGGATCAAAGAAATTGTAATTTAGGGAGTACAGATTCAGGCAGAATCCCAAGTAATACCCCCCCCACACACACACACACACACCCGCAGGAGAGGGATTCAGGGTGTTTATGGGAAAAGGGCAGGAAGATGAGGTAAGTTGTATTAAAGATGAATTCATTGGTGCGAAATGAGATAAGGGTGGATCTATACTTCATGGATTGGCTTGAGATTTGAAAGGCTGGGTTTGCACTTCATTGATCGGTTAGCAATTTGGTCATCAGCAAAGTTCAGTTTTATCAGCCCATACAAACAGGATCTTCTCATTTTTACTGACTTCTGCGAATATTGGTGGTTTGGTTCAGTTAGGAAGATAAAACAAGGTGTGCAGGGCAGTGCCTCTGAAATGGCTACTCCAGCTCTGTTGTAATATGGCTCCACTCATGTCATCTTTCACAGTGGCATCCCTGATCTTGCCCCTGAAGTCACAGATTTCTGGGTTTACTAAGCCACTCGGGCTTATCCACAATTGCTTGGTATCTTGAGTAAAAGGGTGTCATGGTTGGAGTGCCCTCTGTATTTGATCCCTAAACCCAGAGCGTAGGTCTTTTGCCTACAATGTGTTTTCTTCCATCTTCCATGGTTTGGGTATTATTGGGTTGTCGGAGAAGTCATGGCTTAGTTTTTCAATGTTTTTCGTTGCAAAAATGCGTCATGACTTTTCCGACAACCCAATATTTTGGGGGGTGTTTTTGTCACTGTGAAACTCACTACATCCTAGTTCTGGAAATGTGATTCATGTCTCAGTGCTAGCACATTTTGCTAGGGTTGTTGGTAGATGTGCCCTGATTTTAAAATGGGCACAGCAACATTTAAATAGTTTTTTGTTTTGTTTTATTTTGTTTTGGTCCATTTCCTTTTGTTCCTTAAAAATGTACCAATTTTATTCAACATTTTTCATTCAATATATCACAGGGACTGTGTGTATAAAAATGACTCAACTGTGTAAGAAACCCAAGTTATGATGCTTATCGTTTATTTCTCAGGGATAAAAAATTATTATAGTCATAATTATAAATTTTAAACAAGATAAAATATGAATAAAGACTTTATTAATCAATATATCACTTTATTTGTTTCTCTAACTCAAGTTGTAACCTTTTATTTTTGCTTGAATAGAAAAGTGACATTTTTATAAACAATAAGCAATGTTGGTATAATTGTAATTGGGTATACTCCATATCATGTTAGAAAAATCACTCTATTTTTCTTTTAATACTATCAGAACATGATTTTACCTTAGACAATTGCCAATAGTGGCGGAAAGAATAGACAACTACCGTATTTCCCCATGTATAAGATGCACCTTAATTTGGGGCCTGAAATTTGAAAAAAAATGTATTACATAAAGTTATTGAACTCAAGTTTTATTCATCAAAAAATTCATACAACTCCTCATCACTGTTAAAAAATGTACAACCACTGTATAAGATGCACCCAGTTTTTAGACCCCAAATTTTTTGAAAAAGGGTGCATCTAATACATGGGGAAATACGGTTCTTTGTTTTGAAATTGTTACGTTTTTAGTTTTCTGAGGCCCATGTACAAACTTTTTCACTTGCAATGTTTATTTACTTTTGAGCAGGTGGAATAGCTCTTAATTCACAAATATTTTTATAATTCCTAAAATTCAATTTTGTGAAGAATAGTTGTATAGTGTCAATTGTATAGGTTTGAGAGTAATATCTGGTTCAGAGCTGTGTGTTCTTGAGCAAGTTACATACTATTTTTGAATAATTGTACCTAAGCCACAAGACTATTGGAAGAATTACATGAGCTATTGTATTGATGGTACTTTTAATAGTGCTTGCCTCTTAGGCAATAATTGAGTTAGTACATAACTTATTATTGGGCCCAGCCATGGATGGCAAACTCGGATGGCAAACTCAGATGGCCATAAGGATTAGAAAGGAAATATAAATGATCCAGTGGGACTGGGTGGGCCATGATTCTTCTCTAAAAAGCTAGTTGCTATTCACATGGCATAGTGTTGCTATTTGGGCACAAAGTACAGATCTCCCATTAAAAAAATACAGATTTTTTTAATCCAGGGGCTCTCACCTGGATTTTCCTATGTTGGCAATTAATGAAACACACATACACACACATGCATATACATACAGTACATATACATACAGGGAAACACAGCATCTGGGTTGATGGCTGTATTCAGCACGGTGGCCTTTACTGTGCAGTCTCTGATCTATATCTGCCAGTTCTGTTGATCACTAGGGATTCAAAGGGATGGCCCATTTGTGAAATTTAAAGTACAAATTTAAAGGCAAGTAACAATACCACAACACCATGAGTGACGAATCCTCATTTCCCCACTAACTTTTAAAATTAGGAGACTTGATTCTTTGAGAACGAAACAGTATTAAAATGAATTGGAAGAGTTTGTTGATTTATTTCTATCTGATGTTATAAAATATTGGAAACCAGGAGTGTCTTGATTTTTTTAGGAGAGTGCCTCAAAGGAAGGGCGAACCATGGTGTTTATTTTAGATCTTCATTACAAATGTATAAGGATCTCCCGTATAAATCCGTTTTTGAAGTGTACCTTTTCTTGGACCTGTTGGGAAGCATGTATTTTTATTTCTGAAGTTTTAGAATTATGGTGTAGTTCATAGCAGAGGCATGGCTCTTAATTTTTTGTACATTTTAGTCCTGTGTGATTAAAAAAAATACAGTCTGCCTTTTGGAATCAGTGTTAAAGCAAAATGACGAAGAGAGATAGATCAGTATTTTGCTTCTTTCCTTGACTTAAGTCATTTTTACGAGGTTTTTTTCTGTCCTTTTTTTTCTTTCTAGGGCAGCGGTTCACAACCTGTGGGTCGCGACCCCTTTGGGGGTCAAATGACCCTTTCACAGGGGTCGCCGGGTACTCGTATGTGGGCGTATCTACATGTGGGCCTGGAGATGGATATAGGAGCGGTGTCTCGGTTCCTAAGACCATCGAAAAAAAGTGTTTTCCGATGGTCTTAGGTGACCCCTGTGAAAGCTTGAGAACCCGCTGCTCTAGGGTACTACATTGCTGTTTGATTCCTCCTTCCTTTGAATCATCTTTAAGTTTCAGTAATCTATTTTACTTAAAAAAAAAAAAGGTCATGGCTCTATATTAGGTCTGTTCATCATTTCAGATGATGAAAAATATATATTTTTTGTAGTTGGAACAATAAGTACATTTGAATATAATAAAATAGGTAATTTACTGTAATATAATTATTATATTTGAGGTTAGCTCAGTATCAAACAACTGGAGGGAGCATTTGTAATGAGGTAGTTTACACAGGAACGTACTTCTTGATTCTACTATTTGGGACACTCACTAAGTACATTTTACTCCTCTTTATTGAAATACAGGCACAAAGGAGATGAGAGGCTGGTTGGAATATTTAATTACTTTAACTATAATTTGATAGTTTTGCCCATTGTAGGCACAAGAAAGATAAAAATTTATTCATTTTAGACTATTGTGTGGGTTTTAATGCTCTTAAATGCTCTTTAAAATTTAGAGAAAATTGTGCTTGATAACGATTTTGCCATCCTTGAGGGATCTTTAATTAGTTTGTTGTATGAGAAGTTATAATAGATATAAACAGCCTACTTAACTGCTTGTCTGCCGTTCTGGAAGAAATCTGCATCCTGGATTTGAAAACCTGGGTGGCTATTATTTATTTTTAGTGGGCTTATTTTTGGCATTAACTTGGGCAGAGAACTAGGACTCCTTATAGGAGAGCCGTCCATCCATCATCTTAAGTAATTTTTATTCTGGCAGTAGGGAGCCAGAATTTCTTTGTTCTGATGTTTTCCATTTTGGGTGGAAGCTGACCAATTTTCCCAGCCTTGTAAGTTCCTTGGAATGACCTAGAATTGGACATACAGTTAGAAGCAGAAATACCCTCAAGTGTCACTACACTATTTTGCTTTGAGTACAAATGTCCTACCATGTCATACATGGAACTTTTGTCTGTTCTTATCATAAACTTACTGGTTTCACCTCCACATAACCTTTGCCCCTTATCACTTTCCTCTGTAGGAGGTCATGACATAGCTGGGATCAGTGGACATTGTTGGTTCAATATGGTAAGATGAAACGGTAATGTGGAGGGATGTTGTGGTTATTTTGAAATGCTTTTTAGGGACCCCATGTCTTCCTTTCTTGGTGGGGCACCTCACACTTCCATTAGATAATACAAATGCATATGTAAATGCACCACCATTATTAAAAACAGTAAGGCATTAGTTATACTCTGTAATTTCAATTCAGGCATTTGCAATTATGGAAGAAAAAGACAGACTATCAATAGGTAATTGCGTTTATTTTTATCCCATGAAGATTCATTGACCCTTCTTTCTGACAGTAAAACCTAAGAAAAGACGTCTATGGCAAGAATGTTATTTAATGTAGTGTTCAGAGGAGCTGGTCTCTTTGTATGAAAAATGCTCAGCCTGAAAATTAACACAGAAGAGTTAATACAGCTTAAAACTCTGTTTTTGCCCCCAAGTCAAAATTTCTATGAAACCCTGAGAGTAAGGATTACACAGAATCCTCCTGAAGATTATAGTTAAGGCAGATGGGATACACATCTGCTTTTATATTCCCAGAATAAAAACATTTCTTGTTATAAACTATGTCCGGTGGCTCTGGGAAATTAAATCATGCACATAGGAAACAGTTTTGTTGATGTCTTCAGTGGTTGGTAACTCAGGATGTTTTTATAGGAAAGGATTGGGCCTTTGGGTCTGGAAATATTTTTATCTTTTTCACTTTAGGCTGGAAATGAGTATGCTTGGTAGAAGTTCTGAGAGGTGATCGAGTTTAGGAAAACTCCCTGATGAA
Organism: Hipposideros armiger; assembly: GCF_001890085.2. Lineage (NCBI taxonomy): Eukaryota > Metazoa > Chordata > Mammalia > Chiroptera > Hipposideridae > Hipposideros > Hipposideros armiger. The sequence goes on along the minus strand of NW_017731837.1, from coordinate 368,341 downwards.
AATGCTTGTCACTCATTCAGTTCTCTTCTAAGAAGATTTCTGCTGCAGGAGTGAGAAGTAAGCATAGTTGGCTAGTTAATGTTATTGGTTTTGAAATCTCTGCTTTCAGCGTGTCAAAATTGAGAGACTCAAATTGTCCTGGATGATGGAAGTAGTTGGGTTTTTCCTTTCTAAACTCATTTCATGATTAGAGTATCCAGACCCTTGAAGAGAGCATGAGTTTGATATTCCTCATGCTCAGGTTTGTTAGTGCACATGAGTGCGTGCGTATGTGTGTTGGTTAAATTTGGATGAGAGACAACCTCTTTGAGGACCATTGTGCATCAGTGTACAGTACTACGTTGTCCTTTGTGTCTCCTACACTTGTTCCATCACTGCGGTCCCAGTTCCGTGAAGCACTGGAACACCACTAAAAACCTTGCTGACAGACACCTTCAGCTCCATAAACCATAGCAGTCTTGGTGCTGTAGAGCTTGGTAGAATATATGTTTGCAGAACACCAGCTCCTCCCTCTTGTTAGTCACACGATAATTATAGGCAGATTTACACTTATTGTGTATTCCGAAGAGTAAGACTACATATTTTCATAAGCATGCTCCATTTTTAATTGTGTAGTTAAGTTGCTGACATAAGCAAGTATGCAATTTCACATTAAGGTAAGGATCCGTAAAGGCATGCATTTGCATAATTTAATTTTCTGCACAGGAGATATTGAAAATCAATAGCATGATTCATGGCCTCGCCATGTCATTGCCATGCCGCTGTTGGTTGGCTGTATGAGTTTAGAAGAATACACACAATATTAAAATTGATTGAATTTCATGGGCTGATTCTGTATCATTACTTAGGAACCACACATCGTTTCTTTTTGCAAATCTCTGCTCCTTGCCAATAAGATTAAATTGCTTAATGTACTCGATATACCTTTTTGATTGCTGCTCAAATAATAATATTAAAAGTTGTTTAAAAAAAACTTGTCTATGATGAAAATATTTGTTGGACTTAAGGTGTTTTTTATTTTAAATGTGCAAGAGCCAGTAGTACATGATTATGTTCTTATTCAGGGAAAAAGAAATCCCATTACTTGACATCAATGAACTAAAAGGGGAAACCAAATATAGTCATCTTTAATAAATTGTTTATGTGTTAAGTAGAAATCTGGTGCCAGGGTGATAAAGTCCTTTGCTACCCTCTTCATTTCTGAATTGCTTCACTCAGGGATGGCTTATGAGGTACTTGGGGTCATTTCTTCCAGATTCATGTGGTAGGTATTTGTTGTTTGTGATAGGTGGGCAGTGCCTAGAAAGTGAGCCAGTAGAGGAAACAGTAGCGGTTTTGCTTGTGGCTTATTATGTAAACACAGACATGTGCGCACACTCACAGATACACATACTCTTACCCCCAATACGGACACCATCAGTCTTTCTATTTATTGTTTATGTATTTATTCATTTCAGTCGCTCACTAATTATTAACACATACTATATGCCAGGCTCCATCGAGGGGGGTAGGTGAGAGTTTCTTATCTTCAGGGAGCGTGGAACCCATCATAGATCATGCAGCATACCCTTCAGAAGCGGCTTTTCCTGCCCATCCTTACCTTGCTGTGTCCAACCCACACTGTACCTCAGTATTCTGGGAGTGAAATGAAGACAGGATTAACTCACCTTCTTTGGGATGGCCCTGTCTCCTATGTTACTTCTTGTCAGTAGGTCTGGATACAGCAAGACTACACCTCCTACCTTTGTCTCAAGTTGAGCCACCTTTAGACAGGCAGTTCTGGTGCTCAGCTCAGCTCCCTTACACCATGCTGTGATCTATATGGATGGCTGGGAAAGTACCTGCTCTCTGGGGTATGGATTCCACTACTTTGTAGTGTCGGGAGGACCTTCTGATATGTACCTCCCTTGTTTCTTGAATGTAATATATCTTCATAGATTCGCTCTTTCACTAATTGGTTTGGTGGGCTTGCGGAGCTGGCAGGTGTGGGACCCCAAGACCTATGGCCTGTATCCAGTCTAGTTAAAGACTTTGGGCATTGTGGTCTTGGAGGCTCTCACGGTTACCTGCTGAAGCCCTGGACTCGGTTGCTTTGCTTTCCTGGCAGGATGGGCAATACAGCTGCCCTTGCGGAAGCCACTCCAGTGAGAGCCACTGCTGGCAGCCTTCAGCCTCCTTTGCCCACCCTGATGTTCTCAAAGGTTCTGGGAAATGGAAAGCACCCCCTTTTCAGGAAAAAAAAAGAAGGTGGAGGACTGGTGGTGGAGATTGCGATACTAGATAATATCTAATGTAAAGGTATATGAATTTATATCCTTAACCTCATCCCTTCTTTACTTTGATACCTAGTTTATTTCTCTGTTTTCTGGCTAGACCTCTGGTTCAGTTCAAATTTATTTGTCTGAATTCTGAGGTTGATGCCACAGCGGGGTGATTTCTGCCCAGCCAGCTTTTCACTAGTGTTAGGACTTAGCATGTTAGGTTCCAGGCAGGAGGGTACGAATTCAGAATGTCAGAGCTGAGTGGGACCCGAGGTCAAGGGTTTGTGTTTATCTCTGGCTTCAAAAGAGAATCACCTGGAGAAGGTTTTTTTTTTAAGGACTGACTTCTGAGTCCCACCCTAGACCAATTAAATCTGTCTGTGGCGGTTGAGAGAGCTGTAGTCCAGTCTTTTATGGATGGAGAACTTGGTGATCAGGAGTTGAAGAGACTTGTTTGAAGTTCACTAAGGTCACAGTTGGTGTCATTTGGGGATCTTTGCATACAAGAGACAGAAAAGTAAGCTTTGGCAGATAATTGGTTCATGTAAATATAGAGCACCCATGGGGTTGGTTTTAAAATGGCTTTGTCCCTGCCTTAAGTTTTGTCAACAGAAATTATCTATAGATTTTCTCTGGCTTGGCTACCTTTTTGAGCGCCTCTGCTGATCCCCTTCTTGACCTTCAATCACCCCCTTGAGGCTTCAGGCTCATGTCTTAATAGCTTAAGGAAGAGAGAAGACTCTGATTGGCCAGTGTCCCCCAAACATACCACTGGGTGGGGTCAGGGCATAATTTCCAGCAATTGACTGGCTTAAGCCAAACCAGGCCCACTCCTGGAGCTGCAGGGATGCAGGCCAGAGAGCATGGCTCTCCAGTTTATGACTCCTGGCTAAGAGAGTGGGCATGACGATTACAAAAACACTGACTGCAGCAGGTTTCCACTGTCATCAGACATTGTAAAGCACTATATTCCCAGTGCTGAGTTGGGTGGTCTACTCACAGTAACTTGGGTTACCTTTGTAACTATCCTATAGGGTTGGTACTTTCAGCTCCATTTTACAGACAGGGAAACTGAGGCTCTACCACATACCCTAATGGAAACCACTTGCATTACTCCCAAGGAAGGTCAAGGCACTCTTTTGCTCATTGTCCTGATACAAAAAGGAAGACTTATTTGGGAATGATTATTTAGAATGTACTAGCTCTAAGAGACATAGTAGACAGAAAAGTTTCCCAAGTCATAAAGAAGCCTAACAGTTATTGACTTGGTGTGCTTTAGTGTATGAAATAAAAATAGTTTAGGAGACTAGGAGTTGGAGAATTTTAGTTTTGATAGAGGTTTACAATTGTCAACTTCCTGGGCTTTGAATAGCTCATCTGCAAAACTGCAGAATAGGTTGGATTGGAGGTACCTAAACCTTCATCATACTTTAAAATTGGTTTGTAACTCAGATTTCGACTTTGTCATTCAGGACCAATGAGCAGGCATGCGTGACACCAGGTTTACTTTTTAGATGTGTTTTAGGATTTTACAGGATTCCCACTTCCCTCTGAAGGGTTCATCTGTGTGGAGTATCTTCGTTCTTTGTTCAGGCATTACTTCTCTTAAAACCAGTCTTAGCATTGACATGTAAGCATAAAGTACATGTTTCCTAATTTTCTTCGTGACTGTCACATTGTCAACAAAGCGTATGCGATCATGGTGAGATGATTACTATTATTATTATTATTATTATTACTTTGACTAATTTGGAATAGAATATGTATTGTGTTTTCTTAGTACCATGTTCATTTTAATTGAATATACATTTCTCTAACCATTTTCTTTGCTTTTTAAAAGTGCATTTTAATTTGTTTGGGTGCATTTAAATGTGAACATAGACAGCTGGGATGTATTGTTTGAAGTGTAATTCCATTTCATTTTAGATTCTGGGCACCTGTGATATTTGTCTTCTTTCACGTATCAGTGCATTCAGGTGTGGACTCACAACAAAAGAAATTTGCATCCATGATAGGATGGGATGGGAGGGGAGGGCTTCAAACACTATAGCTGGCAGATTGAAGCTGTCCGTAATGGGGTAGAAGATTGGATTCATTTTCAGTTTTTAAAAAAATACATCATTGGGCTGGCCGAGTAGTGTGTTGGTTAAGAGCTGGCTTGGGACGCCAGCTCTGAGCAGCAGGGCCCCGGTTCGGATCCCACATGAGGGCCAGTGACACAGCCCTGAACAGCTAAGATGGTGAACAACAGCTCGACCTGGAGCTGGGCTGCTGTGAGTCGCCGGTGATGGCATAGGCTGCAGCCCCTGCTACAGTGGGTTGCCATAAGCTACCGTGTGTGGCCGGCAGCCGGTGTGAGCTGCCAAAGAGCCGCCGTGAGTGGCCATCCAGAGGCCGGCGACCGATCTGCCTCAGCCGGGAGGAGCGCAATGATAATACCAATATATGGGCTAGTGAAGCGACGTCCTCCACAACTAGACTGAAGAACAAAAGAACAGCAACTTGTCTGTTCCCCTCCCCCAATTCCCCAATGCTGTTCCCCTCCCTCAATTCCCCACTAAAAGCTTAAAAAAACAAAACAAAAAACATCATTAAGCAATGTTTTGTGTTTTTTTTTTCTGAGCATGTTGGCCTGGGAGGGTTTCAAATTTCATGTCTTCAGATATAACAGGTGACTCTTTGGAGTCCAGAGAATGTGGAGGCCTGATACTCCCCATGGGGAGTCTCCCGGGCCTCAGACTGTGCTGTGTGTGGATGGCAGAGGGCCTGGCTTTGATGCAGGCATGCTGGTGTTGGGTTCCCTGACCTGCTGCATATTTACCTGTGTGACCTGGGACCAGTATCTTAGTGTCTCTGAGCCTGAAGGCCTCCATCTGTAAAAGAGATGGAATGACCCTTGCTTTCTGAAGATCAAATGAGGCTAGAGGCTATTTGCACCTATGACATAGGCTTATTTGTACATGTGGTTGGCACCAAAACCACAGGCTCAAGGTCTAGTCGTTGTATGACCTTGGGCAAATTCAAGTGACTTAACTTCTCTAAGCTTCAGTTTGCATATCTATGGAATGGCCCCATTATTGGGACCATTGTATCTTCTACTTGGTGGTCTTTGCAGATTAAATAAGATAATGTATATAAAGTGCTTAGTGTATTGTGCTTCTTGGCACAGAGTCAAAGCTCATCGTAAGCTGTGATTAATACTAATAGTAACCATGGTAATTTCTCTAGGGTCTCCTGTGGTTGTTTTTTTGTAAAACCAGGAGGTTCTGTTCAGTTATTCCAAGGTCGGTGCTTCTAGGGAGTTACTCAGCTGTGTACACTTGACACCTTCCTGTGTCCAGTGGGGTGATGACTGTCTCATGTGGCTTTCCCTGTCTTCCAGCGCTGACAGAAGGCTACGTTGGGGCCCTGCAGGAGAGCAGACACGGGAGCTCAGCGCAGATCCGCAGGCGCAAGGCTTCAGGGGACCCTTACTGGGCCTACTCTGGTAAGTTGACTTGTTCTGAACAGGGTCACCAGGCCAGTTCACGTCCCATTCAACTCAGTTGAAAGCACACTTTGAATCACTTTCTTGCCTGACTTCTGTTTGTTCAAACCTTTCGTAGTTTCCTAAACGTTGAAATAGTCAAGCCTGTTTTTCCTCAAGGTTATATTAAGTACTTTAATTTATCTCTCCCACCTGTTTTCTCAACCTGCTTTTTCCCCTCAATTTATTTTCTCAACTTGTTAATGGCTCATTGTACCAAACTTGTAATTTTCCACAAGACATAGCCTTTTCTGTTTTGTCGGTGACTGTGATTTCAGAGAGCAGAAAATACATGGCTAGTCTTGAGCTGCTAAATGTCTGCTAAATATTATAAAGCATCCCATATCAAGATGATCTATTGTGGTTTAATCTAAAAAAATTTAACTTTATTTTCAGATCAGATCTTCTTAGTTGAATATACTTTAGCCTTCTACTCTGTGGTATTCTGCAGTTCTTTTCATTTTTTATTTTTACTTTCAGCCTTTGAGCCAGTGAAGAGAGAGAGAGAGAGCAGTATTATAACCATGTTGACTATTACACTGGAAATAATTTTCTTACATTATAAGGGGAAAAAGATGAAAACCTACAAGAATGCACAGACCTTTCTAAATGATGCCTCCAACAACTAGCAAAAATACGATAGGTGGATTACTGTTTCTAAAATAGATTTTGATGTTCAAAAATATACAGAAAATGTATTGCAGCCAATACAGAGGAATGCTTGAAGAAGATAGACCACTTTGGAAATTGTGTTGGCACTGAATAATTCAAGTTCTTTGTATGAAAGAACTTAGAGGCATGGAGCATTAGTCTTAATAACAAATCTATATATTATGCAATGTTGTTGCGTACAGAACGGAAAGGTATTATTTTCATGATGATACCCAGGTTCCAAATGCTGAAATTCCACCTGCATATCCTCGGAAATTTGTGTCAGTGTAAAATTTATAGGCCTGATCTTTAATTACACCTTATCTATTAGCATTTTGCATCCTTTTGTCTATTGATAAATCTCCTGCTCCTACAGGGAGAATAGCCTATCTGTTTTGTTTTGCAAAGAACAGATAGTGATTCTGAGGTCTTTCATCACACCCAGTTCCCTGTGATTAGAATGATCTAATTAGAGCCTTTTTGTCAACATTTTTGATAAATGAAGGAAACAGGGTGATGAAAGCCAAACTTACATTTGTGTGTGTGTGTGTGTGTGTGTGTGTGTGTGTGTGTGTGTGTGTGTGTGTGTGTATGTATGTATGTATCTTCTTGCCAAGCAATCCAAAGAAAATTTATCTTTTTGTACTCTGTGGCTCCAATATCAGTTAGGAAGAGGCATAAAGTGGCCGCTATTTATAGTTCATCAATTTAGAATAATAATGCCTTTAGTCAGGAAATTGGAAGTTACATCCCATCAGCATCTCCAATTGAAAATGTCGGTGAAGGAATGAAAGGCTTACTCTTTTCCTATTACTTAGTTAAGAATGGACATAAAGTGGTACGGTTTTTGAGATGGAGCAGTTGTTTGTATCATTAACTCTGGTGGAGTTAATGAGCCTCCATTTTGTATTTCTGGAATGCATTGTGTCTGCACCTGGACACTTCTGTTGGTGGAAGGGCTGAAAGATGAACCTCAGGAGTTTGGCATGCTTTTCTGTAATGATACAGATATGCTTAGGCTTTGCCGGGCCTACGGTCTGTGTTGCAACTACACAGCTGCCATCGTAGTGCAAAAACAGCCATAGATAATACTGGACAAACTGGCGGGGCTTTGATAAAATTTTATTTATGAACAATGAAATTTGAATTTCATGTGTCAGGTAATATTATACTTTTTGATGTTTTTTTTCCCCCTCAACCATTTAAAAGTATGGAAACCATTCTTTTTTTGCATGCCATGCTAAAATAGGTGGCCAGTTGGATAGGGTCACAGGCTATCCTTTGTCAATTCCTGTTCTTATTGATTTTTTTTCTGGAACTGGGAAGACTCTCATATGAGAAATCCCCTAGAAATATACATTTGGAAGAACCTGTGAAGTATCTTGCTGGGCGTTATGCACGAAAGAAAAGGAGAAGAAAAGAATGAGAGAAGTTATCAATTGATGATACTGATAAAAGTGAACTTGCATCTTAAGATGACTAACCGTAGAGCTGGGAGGACTCTGGGTGGAGCTGGGCCCCTTGTTCACTATCTAGTCCTGACTTCCTGTAGAAACTTTGTGGTAACTTCCGGGGGAGGGATCTATATAGAGAGAGGACATCTGGGGAAGGGTGGGGTGGGCTCTCTTTTTGCACGTGGGCAGTCTTTTGGGAGCCTGGCCAGAGGAGTGCATTCTCACACTGCTGTGGTGGTTTCTTTCTTTTTCTTTTCTGAATAAACCGCTCTTTTGATGGGTTGTCTGGAGAGTTATTTTGGCCAGTTGACAATACATAGTCTTCATGCTTTCAATTTCCTGAAAATACCACCATATCGGTGGTTGCTTCACACCTGTAGGGGAGGACAAATACAATTTTCTCCTACCCTTGGAAGGTTCTTCTGGCTGAACTAATAATCAAAATGACATAAGGCGTGTATGTGGGGAATTCACATAAGCATAAAAATTCCAAAGATAGTAAGGCGAAATGAGGTATGCATGTCATTCTGGAGTAAGGAAGGGATGGGAATTGGTGGTCTAGGACTTTGGAGGACAGTAAGGCAATTTCCAAGGAGGTGGAAAACGTTCATGTCTCATAAACAAATGTTCGTTGGGCAGTCTTGAAACCATGGGACACAGAGGACTTTAATCCGAGGGGCCTTGCAGGGTTCTATCACTGCCTAGTTCATATTAAACAGAGTTATCTATGATGATCTCTCCTTTCCTGAAACAGGTCTTCTATCTGAGTTCTTTTAGGCACTTAGGGGAGAGGTCAAAGTTTCTTTCCGAGTCTTTTGTTTCTTAAAAACAACAAACTTAAAGCAACCTATATCCCAAAAGGCATATTTTGGGGCAGCATAGTCAGCACCCTCACACGAAAAGGTGGAATATCAGTTCTCAGGTCAAGAAGACTTGGGTTCCATCAGAGACATTCCTTAGCATTAGGCAAATAGACAAAGAAAGGGCAGGAAAGAGTAAGATTTGTTGCCTGTTCCTTTTGGCATTTACACCAGCACCTTCAAACCACAGTAAACCAGATGTTGGACTATTAGCTGCAGGTATGTATACCTCTAGCCATCAATGTTGCTTCAAAAGTGGGGCTCCCAAACGAAAAGCTCATTGTTTGTAGTGGGAAGTGTTTTTGAAATTTAGCAAAAGGAATGTAGGCCACTTCTGAAAGATTGGTTTAATGGTCCAGGTTTCAATCTCCTGCCTCTAATTCACAGACTTGTCTTTGTTCCTCCTAAGATAATATCACTGATGCTTTGGGGGTATGGGGTGTGAGATTATGAATTCTGAAGTCATATAGACAACATTTCAAATCTAATTTTTATGTCTTAATATCTTTATGAGGTTGGGAGGATATTTAATTGTTTGGAGCCTCAGTTTCCCCACCTTTGAAATAGGAATAATTAATACCACTTCCCTCATAGAGTTGTTATGGGGATGAAATGAGATGATATGTGTGAAAACTGAACAAATCCCTGGCATAAAGTACCTAATATTACTTCCTTTTTTTGGGGGGGAGGGCACTATTATTACTTTTGTTGCTATTGATATTATTATCATTGGAATTCTCACTGGGTAGCTATGATCGACAGTGTGTCATTACTTGTTGATACTGAGAGCTAAGCATGCTGAGTTACATCGTTTGTAATTCACTAGAATTACCCATTTGGGATTTGGGAATGAGGGTTAAGCAAACTATTCTCAGGTTCAGAGGTTGGTTGGCATGCTACAAACCACCTCCTGTTTTTGTGAGTAAAGTTTTATTGGAACACAGTTATGCCTATTCCTTTAGGTCAGCGGTTCTCAACCTGTGGGTCGTGACCCCTTTGGGGGTCGAACAATCCTTTCACAGGGGTCGTTGGATACTCGTGTGTGGGCATATCTGCATGTGGGCCTGGAGACGGATAGAAGAGCAGTGTCTCGGTTCCTAAGACCATCGAAAATATGTGTTTCCGATGGTCTGAGGTGACCCCTGTGAAAGGTTGAGAACCGCTGCTTTAGGTTCTGTCTTCGGCTGGTTTCATGCTACAGCTGAATAGTTGAGTAGTTGCCATATAGGCCTTTGCCCAAAAAGTCTAGAATGTTATTATCTGGTGCTTTACAGAAAGGTTTGCCAACTTTGCTCGCACTGATGCAGCCTGAGTTTTTGAGCAGATGTTAGCCTGACTCAAACAGAAGTGTTCAGATTTGGAATGTGTTTTTTAAAACCCCTGGCCTTGCATTCCCCTTGAGCTATAGTATCTGCAGCAAGTGTTGTAGTTAGTATTCCTAATGAATCTGGTCCTTCCTTTGGAGAGGACTCGGGAGGAACAAAGATGTGCTGTGGGGAGGGCCGGCCGAGTGGCTCAGTTGGTTAAGAGCTCGCTCAAGAGTTTGAACTCTGAACAACAGGGTCGCTGGTTTGATTCCCGGCCCGAGCTGAGCTGCCGCTGAGCTGCCAACAGGTGGCAGGATGGCTCAGCTAATGAAAAAAAAATGTGCTGTGGGAGATGGGTGGGTGCTGGTGGCTCTGCGGCCTCCTGGGTTACTGCGTCTTCCTCATTAGGTTGCCTTCGTGTGGGTGGGTTTTGGTGAATGATGCTGATCTGGTTATTCCAGTGGCATTCCACCCCACTCACTTGAGAAGAGTTGCAAAAATATTTGAGCTGTGGATAGCTTGTTTTTAGTATATTGTCACAATAGTAATTCACTAATATTAATGTAACTTTTCACTATAGGACTAGCCAAGTTTCATCACCTTGGATAATACATACATCCTATTAGATTTGAAATCCTAAAAACTTTACTTCTGTATGCTTATCAGACAATTTCATTGTGAATGCCTACAGCTTTAGCATAGAGGACTGGCGGAGCCTGGAGATACGTGTTCTAGGCCCATTGTGATCATCTGAAGATTGGTAACTTCTCAGCTCCTTAATTTTGTCTGTTGTAAAAAGGTGGGTCGTAATATCTGAGTTCAATGTGAACATACCATGAATAAGATATATGAAACAGCACATAAATGTAAGATATTACTGTTAACTGTTAATAATAGCAATGTAATTTCAAGATTGCTTTATATCTTTGGATTTATTTTCCTTATACCAGATAGGGAAAAAGGTGGAAAGACCTTTTTAGGTATTTTATGTAGAATTACACTGACAAGAAAAAGAAAAGGCAATAGTTCAAATTAGAGTGTTTCATTGGAAGTATTAAACCAATTTCTTTGCTGTTAATTTCACTCGACTAAGATACAGATATTTTTCTGTGTTACTTGAGGTGATGACAGCTCATGAATTTTGGAGTTTGCTGAGAACTTCTGTAATTACTGCACAAAAAGTAACACATGCTAGGTAGGTCATCGTTGCCGGAAAGGGAAATGAGAAACAAATCCAGAGCAAGTTCACATGGAAATTTGAGACATTTTTATAAAGCCGTCTGTTTTCTCTCTTCCCCCTCAGATACTTGGAGTAAAACAGGCTGTGGTTTCTCTTCCTACCTCATTGTTACTTAACCTATTTGCTTTTCTGCATTTTTAATAATCTGTATCTTATATTCCTTCTGCGTAGAAAGATTCTGTGAATCAAAAAAACAGGACCATTTTTCATTGTTAGAGAAATCCAACAGTGAGACATGCAATGACCAAAATTTCTTGCAAGAAGTGTCTGGTGTTGCGCTAGGTGAAGGTCAAGCAGGATTATTCTAAGAGGCATTCGTGCCGTGGCCAGGAAATTGTGGGAGATATGCAAGGTCCTTCTAATTGTCCCCAGGGTTTGCTGACTTGTTCAGCTGTAAAATGGAGATAAAAGCACAGACCTTGCAGGATGGCTTTGAGGATTAGAGGTAATATTTGTAATAACCTGGTATAATTCTTGGCCTGTACTCTGGAATGGAATAGGTGTTACCTATTTGGCTCTTAGTTATATGCCACCCCACTACATTATTCATATAAGCATCTTGTTTTATTATGCGCATGCACACACATATATGTCTCATTTCCCCAGTTGAATGTAGAATCCTTGAGGACAAGGATTAGTGTAGCTTATAATTCCTTGTTTCCCCTGCTGTGTGTAAGAGTATTTCATTTTGTGCATGTTTGGTGCATATTTTTTTTTTCTTTTAAAGATTTTTATTGGGGAAATTGGGGATGGGAACAGCGCTGGGGAATTGGGGGAAGGGGAACAGACAGTTGCTGTCCTTTTGTTCTTCAGTCTAGTTGTGGAGGACGTTGCTTCACTGGCCCAAGTTGGCACCATCATTGCGCTCTTCCCGGGTGAGGCAGATCAGTCGCCGGCTTCTGGACGGCTGCTCACGCTGGCTGCTGGCTACACATGGTAGCCCATGGCAACCCACTGCAGCAGGGGCTGCAGCCTACACCGTCGCCAGCAACTCACGGCAACCCAGCTCCAGGTCGAGTTGTTGTTCAGCATGTTAGCTGTAGAGGGCAGTGTCACTGGCCCTCATATGTGGGATCCGAACCGGGGTCCTCTGGTGTCCCAAGCCAGCTCTTAACCAATGCACCACTTGGCTGGACCTGGTGCGTATTTTTCAAGTGGGTGAATGGATGGATGGATAAAGGAGCTCATGCCAAATTCTGTGCTTAGGAACTCACTAACGGGATCCTGCCATGAAATTCAGATAAATTAGTGAGTGATTTACAAAAGGTTTCGCTGTTGGATCCTTTTTAAGTGATGAGCTCCCCTGGTGAACTTAAGATATAATTAAATTCCTAAAATAACACTTTCATGCCTATTTTTAATAATGTTTATACAGGGTAAAGCAAAATATACGTGCCTGCAGAAGTCTGCTTTTGTCATTAGAAGAATGGAAGGCAATATAGCATCTCAAAGTTTTATGTTAATATTGTTCTATTGGCCCCTCTCCTAAGCCACCTATGAAGTCTCTTAAGGGAATCATTTCCCCAGAGACATTTCCTTTGTAGTAGAGACCTTCTGATCTGATGGAACTACACTGTTGGGGAGGAATCAGCCTTCAGATCCATCTTCCCAATGGCATGATGCCTTGCTTGACCCCTCTCTCCCTAACTCATCAGTCTCCCCTTTGTTTTTTACAATTAAAGTTTATGTTCTCTACAGTTGCCTATTTATTTATAGTTTTCAGCAGAAGTTATTTATTCATCAACACACTTATTAATTGCTTATTGCATGTCAGGTGTTGTGCTCTAATGGGAGGGGCCATAGGAGCTCCTCAGAGTTGCTGCTTCCAGATCCCAGACATTAAAAATGGGCAGTTGTTTGCCAGGCATACAGAGGCTTTGGGGCATGAAGTGATCTGGCAGTGACTGGGGCGCTGGAGGCAGCTCAGTAGGTCTAGAGCAGGGGTCGGCAAACTGCGGCTCGTGAGCCACATGTGGCTTTTTGGGTACGTTCCATCTTAAAAGTTTGCCGACCTCTGGAAAAGCGAATCCTGTCCCTCACAAAAATTTAAAAATTATTTGAGAGCCATAAATATATTTTTACATAATCACCATTATGTGAATAATACCTTTTCAAAATTTTATAAATGAAGCTATGAGTTTTATTTGCATTTTCGATTTTACTTCAGAGCCACATGTGGCTCGTGAGCCGCACTTTGCTGACCGCTGCGCGGCTCTTCTGTCTCAAAAGTTTGCCGACCCCTGGTCTAGAGTATACAGTTGGCTGAAGAGACTTAAGGGAATGATACAGAGTATTGGAGTTGCACCATGGACGGTCCTAACATCTGCTTGTGACCTAGAACATCTTTCTAAGGATCATAGGGAGTCGATAACGGATTTTATGGTGAAAATGGACTCAGTTGATTTTATGTTTGAGTAAGACCACTGGTTGTAGGGTTAAGGATCAGTCAGTGAGGAAGAGGGCAGGGTGAAAAAGGATGATGATGGAGTTGCATCAGCAGGGATTTGATAGGTGAAAGGAAAGAGCCCTTGAGAATTCATTACCATTAGCACATGGAAGAGAAAGCAAAATGAATTGTCTAGGATGATCCCCAGAAAGATAGAAGGTGACATTGCATTTAGTTTAAAATGAGTAAATAAGGAATGGTGAGTTGGTTATGAAGATTAAAAAAAAAATTGTACTTGAACCTATTAAGATGTGGTGGAGTGTTTCTTCATATTTGGTTTATTTTTTATTCATATGTTGTATCCATATTTCTTACACCCTTTAAACTTTATGCTCTTTGGGCAGAACCTTTGTCTGTAATTAATCTTTGTGTTTCCCTGTTTGTACTTAAATGTTTTGGAAGAGGAGGTCCTCAAGATAGGGAACACATTGTGGAACAAACCGTTTTTTCCAATAGGTACTCTTTTTTTCTTTTACACTTGATTTGAGATTACAAAGATAGGGTGAGAAAAAAACACATATGGTCACATACTAATCAGGACTTTATGTATAAAAGAAAAATGTGTTGCCATATGCTTAGGATACCTTGAGCATTTTTTAACACTTGGCTGGGTTTGGTTTTTTCCTCTTCACTATTTGAAAGAAATTGTTCTTACATGTTAGAGATCTCTTTTTTTTTCCTTTTTAAAAAAACTTTTATTCTAATTCTTGCCAGCTGACTTCTGACCTTTTTTGGCATCTTCCCTATGGAGGTGGTTTCACAAGTGTGTGGAGTTAATTGATGCTATTGTATGCTATAAGAGGGCATCAATAAATTTCTTAGGGTCCTTGTGACCCTTGCAAAAGTGTATCAGGACGATGAAATACTGTTCAGTGGTGGGTTGATATCAAGTAATATATGTCGGTGATAACAATTTCAATTGTTGCTGTGATGGGACATTTAAAACATGGGTAAATGGACGGCTGAGAGTTTAGTTTTAAAAATGACTGTGATGGTAGTGGGCTGATGGAGACTTTTTGATCTTTCTAAAAAATTATTTTAGGGCCGGCCGAGTGGCTCAGTTGGTTAAGAGCTTGCTCAAGAGTTTGAGCTCTGAGCAACAGTGGTTCGATTCCCGGCCCGAGCTGAGCTGCCAATAGGTGACAGGAGGGCTCAGCTAAAAAAAAATATTTTAAAATTATAGTTGACATACAACATTATATTCATTTCAAGTGTACGACATATACCTCACGAAGTGATCCCCATGATAAGTGTAGTACCCATCGGCATTGTACATAGTTCTTATGACGTTATTGACTATATTCCCATACTGTACATTACATCTCCATGACTGATTGGATAACTGACAGTTTGTGCTTAATTCCCTTCACCTTTTTTGCCCATTTCCTACCACACCCTGTCTGGCAACCATTAGTTTGTTTTATCTATGGACTTGTTTTTGTGTTGTTTGTTTATTATGTTTTTTAGATTCCATGTGTATTTGAAATATGGTATTTGTCTTTCTCTAATTTATTTTACTTATAGTATCCTCTAGGGCCATCCATGTTGTTGCACATGACAAGATTTCATTTTTTTTTATGGCTGAGTAATATTCTATTGTATATATGTACCACGTCTTCTTTATTGATGGAGTCTTTTTGGAGGGCTCCTTGGCAATATTTGTGAAAATGTTAAATATTGATAGTCTTTGATCCAGCACTTTTAGGAATTTGTCTTTCACAAACACTTGTGCATATCATATGCACTTCTAGGAATTTGTCTTTCACAAACACTTGTGCATATCATATGCACTTCTAGGAATTTGTCTTTCACAAACACTTGTGCATATCATATCCTCATAGTGGCATTGTGTTTAACAGCCCAAATAACCATTAGTAGGGATTTGGGTAATTACCGTACAACCTCATGCTGGAACACTTACTAAACATCTACCAAAATGAAATAGGTTGAACTATAAGATATATTAAAATAATAGGGGCAATAAGGTCCCATTAATGAACAGAGATCAAAAGTCTGGAGGCTACACGTATAAGTTAATTGTGGTTATCATTTAAAAATGAGGTATATTGCCTTTTTACATTTATAGTTCCCTAATATTGTAATATCATAGAGAATTATATCTAGAATATTTTAAGTTCTTATATCACTACATTCATACTATTTTTGAAAATAATCCTTTTATTTTAGAATAGATGGCTGAATTATATGGAATTCAGGCAGTTTTCCTTATAATAGTTCTGAGGGGAGAGAAAGCCAGAAGGAAAGCAGAAGCCTTTTTGCCTCTTTAATTGGCTGTATCTAAAGTTTTTAGGTAAGACATTTTCACTGGCATTTCAAATTTTATAAACTGCTGATATGAACCATGCAGAAATTAATGAACTGATAATAACTCAGTTTGAAAATGAGCATCAAGATTTATTGAACAAAGCAGCAGATATTGACCCAGGCAGAGATGAAGTCAATATTTGCTTTGGTAAAGCATAAATCCTAATATTCAGTAACCTATAAATTTAGTGGGTCTACAGAAGGCATCTAGAGAGTTATCTATAAGTGTATATTTTTTGTATCTGTGATGGATCTAAGTCACACATCTTTTTCCCTGGCCATAAATTTGAAAGGATGATGTTCTCTCCTTTGAAACTATTTTCTTGGTGCTGAGACTGGGGTGCAGAGTGGGTTAGTGGAGGAACATGATTAATTTAAAGGTTCAAAGGAAAAATATACCTAGCCTCATACATGCATAATAATGGGAAAGCAATTATTTGCCTGTGCTGTGTGATTCACTTAAGGCGATTTGTCTTCCTTTCTAACTTAACAAAATATACTCATTTATTATATCCGATTTGGTTCATAAAACCCATTCTCTGACTACATAAAATGAGAATATTTAATCTTTCCCTTTGGATATTGTTAAACTGTGTTATGTGGAATTTTTTTTAGCAAATAAAATATCATTGATATATATCATGCTGAGTCGCACTTGATTGGCCCTTCCCTTGTTGAAATTATTAAGTTGAACTACACTCTTGTTTCTTACCTCATCTCTTCTCTTGAGGTGGGGTGGGCCTGGGGGCAATATAAAGTAAGGGAGAGCTATTTCAATAGATTGTGAACTTTCAGTATTGCCAATACATAGCTGGAATAAAGTGTATAATGTGTGCTAAAAGATGACATTTTCTCTCTGTTTAAATGCAGAGGGGAATTCAGTTCACAAGGTGAAGTGTGATGTCGTACCTGAGCAAAAGTCGTATGTTGTGTATGGTCCTCTTGTGGTTAGTTCACCTGGAGTGTTCTCCCAGTCTGATGAGAGTGTGAAGTGGTGATCTTAGTCTTCAATGGTTTCTTAAGTGATCCCTAAATTAACCTCACCTCCATCCCCAGCTGGTAAGGTATCACAACCCTATTCGAGATCAGTAGTATTAAGGTAGTAAATCTTCTTTGTTGCCTCTGTTGCTATTAAAATTTAAACTGTCCTCTGATTTATATCAAACCCCATTTCTTATCATGTAACTAAACCTTGTTTAGATTATAAAACAAGTCAGTGGTATGTATATAACTTAGAACCATGCCTTCTTTAGAGATGGTTTCTATTGACATTACTCTTCATTAATAATATTGTAATGTATAATAGCTAATGTTTTCCCTGAGTGTAGTATTGTATGAGATTTTATGTTATGTGAAAACTGACTCAACTTGATTTAAGGACTTGACTTTAATACAATAAAGTCATTTTTTGTTGAGTTCCTTATCAAGGAGAAACTCAGAATTTGGTGCTAATAGGTCTGTAACACTTCTCTGTCACTTGCCAATATATATATATATATATATATATATATATATATATATATTTTTTTTTTTTTTTTAACAGAGACAGACAGGTCTTTCCCAGAAACTTCTGCTAATAGAATATTTTAGAATTTGATATTGTGATTTTCATTATTTCCTGGGACCCTTCCTATCTGGCAGGCCATACTACTTTTCCATTTTGGTGTATTAAGTTTTTTGTTAATTATATATTTAAGATTTTATAACAAGTGAGCCAGTTTAAAGAAAAATTTTAACTTAGCAGTTGTACAGCTGGTATTCTAATAAGGCAAAAGAAGTCTTTTTCTCTAGGAGACGTAGTCACCATCTTAGAAGAATTGAAAGCCTCATATATGCCATAAAATAACCCTATATCTGTGATGTGAAAAATCACAAAGGGTATAGAGTTTCCTGGACTTGGCTTACAAATTAAGGAAAATATTTAGTGCCCTAATTTTTAAAAGTATGGCTCATTGTATGTCCTGATTCTGGTACAGCCATATAAATTATTAAAAATCTTAAAATACACCCTGGCCCAAGACCCCTGAATTTCCTCTCTGTCACCTACCTGGCCACTCCGCCCATTTGGGGACCTCCTCAGGATTAAGCAGTGGACCTGAAACCCATCCTCCACCATCCATTGTTAGGGGTTATTGCCTCTGATTTGTTAAATGATTTAAATATTATTCCTGCTTATTACGATGGAGGCAATTTCAGAGAGTGAAAGGCTGGACTTTGGCAGTATTTTAGGGTAAGTATTATGCTCTATGACCCACTTAGTGAATTTCGTTGACCTTGACATCTTCCCTGAGCTTGGGAAGCCACTTGATCCAGATTTCCTGTTTTATGTTGATCCATATTCTCCCAGTTTGAAGGCCATTCCCTGGGAGGAAAACAAGCTCCTTCTTGAAGCTGCATGAAAAG
Organism: Hipposideros armiger; assembly: GCF_001890085.2. NCBI lineage: Eukaryota > Metazoa > Chordata > Mammalia > Chiroptera > Hipposideridae > Hipposideros > Hipposideros armiger. The sequence goes on along the minus strand of NW_017731837.1, from coordinate 349,868 downwards.
TTGCTGCTTCCAAGGGTATAATTCAGTTGCTCTGTCCCAATTATTATTGGCCTCTTTCCCTCCTGGAACCTATTTTTCTCTGTCCCACCCTTCCCCCTAGGTCCAAGTGTTAGGCCTATGCTCTTCCTTTTAGCTGGGTGTGCATGCCATGAGTACCTTTGGTATTGATTGGTCATTTTGAGAAATTTCAGCAGAAAAATGAAATATGAACCTCTACTAGTTTGCAAAGCTGAGAGAAGCCTTTTACAGTGTGTTTCTGCTTCTGGGGCTCACTGTGATAATGAGGGGTATTTTCTTCTCGCTGTTGCGAGTACATAGTCCACACTGTCCTCTTGAGGGGTGATTTTGACACTTTTTGAAGGTCCTGTGGCTTTTACATTCTTACCCCACCTCCTAATGAGCTATCGGGTAACATCCTTTTCGTGTAAAGATTGCCCTTTCTCTCATCATCCACTGGGCTGTGAAAAGGAACTTGCAATACTCATTGCCAATTGGACCAAGTACCTGCTGTGCCACAGGAACTAGTCAAGATTTGCTTTCCTTTGTCATAGGCGTCCTCCCGGTTGGCAATATAGCCAGGATTTTTCTCCCATATTCATCAGAGGTCATTTTTTGGAGCCTATGAGTTATAAGGCTTTGTTTTAGCTTCTGGAAGAAACCTGCTGACTCTCCTGGCTTAAAAATAAGGGCAGCTTGCTGTGTCTCATAGCCCTCTAGATCAGCGGTTCTCAACCTTCCTAATGCCGCGACCCCTTAATACAGTTCCTCATGTTGTGGTGACCCCCAACCATAAAATTATTTTCGTTGCTACTCTATAACTAATTTTGCTACTGTTATGAATTGTAATGTAAATATCTTTTTGTTTTCCTATGGTCTTAGGCGACCCCTGTGAAAGGGTCATTCGACCCCCAAAGGGGTCACGACCCACAGGTTGAGAACTGCTGCTCCAGATAAATGCAGGGCACATCCAGGTGGCAGCATCTTTGTATCTCTGCTGTCTTTAAGGTATACTCCCTGTCCTTTGTCCTTTACCATCCTTAGTCAGTGGGGTTGGTCCTTAGAGTCACCTTCCTCAACGCTTTACCATGTATGACGTTAGCAGTTCCAGAAGTCAAATGCTGAGGTGTAAAGTCCACGAACAAAGAGAAAGTATCCCTTGCCTCTGAATCTAACAACAATTAAAATGTTCCTCAAAGCAACCCACCCCTGACCAATTATAGTCCTTCTGTCTTATTGGTAAGAACTGGATCTCATGTACATGCTTAATCCAGTTATTGGCAAGAGAAATGGGGTTAGCGTGATTGGCCTAACCAATCAGGATTTACCCAGAAGCAGCAGGGAGAAGGCTTTTGGATAAGCAGCCTACGGTGCCTGCTACCTTTGTTATCTTTTCCAGGTAGTAAAAGCTAAGCAACCTCATGCACGACACAATGAAGAAGTTATAGGAAAGCAATGTCTTTACTTTTGAAAGGAAAATTTGATTTCAGAAGCCTGACATGGTGCAAATAAAATAATAAAGCTCCATGAATTTGGGGTCCTTTACAGTATTTGGGGTTGCACTGTCATGTTCTGTCACCACGGGTCATACATGGCTATAAAATTAAATACAAATTATATTAGCCAAATTTCAAATTTTTAGTAGCCACAGATGGCTAATGGCTACCCTTTCACACAGCATAAATACAGAACTTTTCCATCCTTTGCACAAAGCTGTATTGTTCAGAGGATTTAGACATTATAGAGAAGCCAGTAGGTAACGTTTATTGAGCGCTGACTCTATCTCAGGTACTGGGCTAATTGCTTTGTCTGTCTTAATTGATGCTCACACCAGCCCTCTGAGATATGCCCCCTTTGCAGAAAGGGAAGCCTTCTGTGTGGGGAAGTGGATTCCTGGAGAGCAAGCTAGAGCCCTCTCCTGAGCACTGACACCTGTCTGCTTGCCCTGCCCTCCGGCCACTGGAGCTGCTTGGAATTGAACAACCTGATACTTGCAAATATTGAAAGCATTAGATGCAGATGTTAATTTGAGGTCTTTTTGAATAATTTGCATATGCTGCAGGTATACAAGCTTCTCAAATCCAAGAAGACCCCATGTAGGTGCCCCCCCCCCTTTGGTGGTCTCAGGAAGTTGTGCTGTTATAGCTACTAAGCATCATTTTTGCCAGGGTTCTGTATGTTTGGCTTCATAAATCAGGGACATACAGTGAGTGAGAGGGTGTGTGTGTGTGTGTGTGTGTGTGTGTTCCTATCACCGGTCTTCCATTCATCGAGCCATTATTTGAAAGACTACTTATCAAACACTGGCCATCAGGCAGTTCTAGACACGAGGGCTACAACAGAGAACAAAACAAACAAAATTCTCTTCCTACCTGGTAGAAAACCCAGAGGGAATCATCACAAAATAATATGAATCCTCATCAAATAATGATATGGGAAAAAGTAAAGTATGGTAAGGCAATCCAGAGGGATGAAGGGGAGGGAGGTGTTATTTTAGACGAGGAAGCCAAAAAAGGCCTCTCTGATGAGGTGATACTTGAGGAGAGACCCGGATATAATGAGACTAAGCACTGTGGATATGGGGGTGGGCGTTTCGGGCAGAAGGAAGGGAGGCGACGATGGCACTTGGAAAGATGAAATGATAAACCTAAAACCACTCTGCTAATTTTAGCTGTGTGTCATTCTAGAACCTTGATTGCCCCAGGATGCTGTACAAGGTCTTAGAATGCACAGAACAGTCCGCCACAACAAAGAATCATCTGGCCACAGATGTCCGTAGTGTCAAGGCTGAGAAAACCCTGTGCTTGAGGCTCACCAGAGGTCATTGCTTCTGCACAGTCTGTCGCCATGATGCAGTGAGAGTGTACCTCTCTAGCCAGTTATTGATTCGGATCTTTGAGCAAATATTCTATGGCAGGAGCACAGCAGACTGTGTGGTGCAGGATGGCTAAGCTGTTACAGAATCAAGTGAGGGGTGTGCTGTTCAGTTTTCTCTGAAGATTGGAGAGGAGAAATGGAAAATTTGGCAGCTCTGGTCGTGGTGAAATGCCCACTTGTCATGTTGTGTTAAGGTGATAAATGATAGATAGCTATGCGCAATACAGAGGTGGTGACATTGCTTTTATTATCATTGTTTTACTTTTGAGGTCCCTGGTGACTATTTTTTGTGTCAACCCTTTGATCGAAGAGACTGCTATGAAATAACATTTGTCTTAGTATTGTTAACCATGCGGGACCCTCCAGAAAAGCTGATCAAGCCTCAGCAGCACCAGGAGAAAATTGACAGTTACCTGGTATGAACCCTGATGAGTCCCTTCAGAGCTGGGCAGGGCATAGCACACCTTCTTAAGTGATAGCTTTTAACAAAGGGAGTGGAAAGGAAAATTGAGCTATGAATGGCAACTGACAGATCACCAAGATCCAGCGTTTTGTCAAGTGTCAGCAGCTTAATATTTGCTACGAGTTATGTAAATGTTACAATAATGGCCACAGTTTCCTCCCAGAATGGATTTCTCACCTTCTGTGTAGGTTTTAAACAGAAATTACATTGTGTGTGGGTGTATAAATGTGTGTATATTTAACTACACATGTCGTGGTGACTTTGACTTCTGCAGATCAGTTGGTTATTATGTGCTTGCTCAGTCTCACGCCCTCTTGTACACATTTAGATATCAAGACGGGTTCATGTGTTCCCTGCCTCCAGGGAGCTCAAAGTCGCTTTTCCGTTTTCTCTTTTGAAAACAAAATTTCATTATTAATAACAGTCATTGACTTCAAAGGTTAAATATACCAAGATCTAATATATTTATCCTGTGACTCCTAGTGTAGATGTACTGTGAGTTTGAAAAGGTATAAGATCATTCATATGACAGGCTGGCTCAGAAATATTCTTTTTAAAATTGGAAAGTAACTTCTTACTAAAGTACTGATGTATCCACTAAAATTGTGTTTGGATGTGGGTTGTCTGGCTCCCTCAGTCCCTGCAATTTGGAGCTGAAGTCTAGATGCCTGTTGAGGGCAAAGGTCATGTGAGATGGACTTTTTCCCCCAAAGGGCTGGATGTTGGAATTATCGTAGCATCTTTTTCTTTCTCTGGATTTTTTTCTCTTATTCCAGACTTATTCCAAAGGACTTTCTTCAGTCATTGCTCTTGATAAGAGACTTGATTTTTTCTTTTAAGTCTTTTCTCTTAGATTTTGAGTCTAACTTGGCTGATGAATACCACATTTGCAGGTCCCCATCTATATATGAAAAACGTAGATTTGAGATTTCATATCTCTGTCACTCGCAGATGTGATGCATGTCCTTTTTTTGGTAGGGACATTTACTACTGGAATTAATTTTAGACATTGGGACACTTTTACAGTTATTTTGACTGTAGTTATCTAAAGATTTAAATAATTTTACTGATATCTTAAGGTTAGCTTTTGGGATCTGTCCAGAATTGTTTGAATATCTCTGTGTTTACCTCTACTGAATCTCAGTGAAGCAAGTCCATGGCAAAGAGCCAAGGAAAGGTGGTTGCTCACTGTTGTCCCAAAGTCTGTATGCGGAACACTAGTTAATAGACTTTTTATGGAAGGAGAGTCATGTGGCCAAGGAAGGGTGCGAATTGCTAAGGTGAATGTAATAATGCAGGTTTCATTACTGCAGGACTTCTCAGAGCCTTTAATATTCCACTCTTAATATTGCACTGGACACTTAACCTCTACTGTGCACTCACACACTGCATAAGGAAGGGAGGGTAAAGGACACAAAGGGGTGTTTGTGGGAGAGTGTGGGTAGGAGATTGGTTCTCAAGAGCTGTATCAGTGTCTTCTGTCATCATTATTTCCTACCAGCCTTGAGAGGGCTTTGCTGGTATTACAGAGTGTGGTTACAGGGAAATTTCAGTCTGAAACGATGAGTTTCACTTAATTCCCATCAACTATGAGGTAAAATGTTGAGATATGCTTGGTTAAAGGAAAAACTATGCCAGCGTAGATCAGATATAGCTTCCTCTTTCTTCCTTACTTATTGGAAATGGAGTATTTGCATATGAAAGAATTCCTTGGGGGATGAAATGCCATTTAGTTTAAGGTAATGAAAATAAGATATTCAAGTTGCCATAAATGAAAGTATTTACTAGAAATGACTACATTTAAATATATGGACATGTGTTTTGTATAATACCTTCCTTAAGAGGGTCATGATGTATGGGAGCGTGGGATGGTTTTATGTCATATTGAAATTGGGAAATAATAGAATTGTCACCAAAAAATGATTAGATGAGAGGAATAAACCCCCTAAGAACTGAATTTCTTATATAACAACATGGAAGATTTTAGTTAAGCCATGCTGCACGTGAGTGAGCCTCAGCAGTGAGGGTACCTGGGAAGATTAAGTTTGGAAATTGAATTTTTAGAGAGAAGAGGGAATTAACTGGAATTAGAGAGTACAGACAGAGAAAGAAAAATGATGACGCGATTCTCTCATTGTCCTTTTGTTCTTCCTGGGGAGGCAGGGCAAAATCATTCTTGGTTGGAAATTACTGCTACAGAGCATGTAAGACATATAATAATAGGTAGCAATAGTATATAATATTAGATAGGAAATATTAGATAGGAAGGTTTACCATGATATTGACCAGACAAGTTTATTTAGGTAATTGTAAAAGGTTCCTTATTGCAGGTGGGCGAGTTTAAGTGGTTTCTAATTATTTAAATTTCTTTTAAATTTTAACCATTTGTTATAATAAATACAGTGGCATAGAATTTATTTGCCTTTGATTTGTGCCATGTCAACCCTGGAAAGCATGGATGAACTTCATTGTAGCGCAAACCGAAGATAGAAGATGAAGAACAATAAAGATTTGCCTAGTTAATGGGATATATGTTCACCCATGGTCGGTACAATTCATTGTTTAAGGTTAATATTTAGCAATAAACAATTGGGTGTGTTTTTAGACTTTGTCTACCTTATAGCCATAGCCATAGTGCTTCATCTCATGTTTGCTTATGTGAAGAATTAAAGATGCTCCTGAATTAAATCAAAACAGTAGATAAGTTCATCATGTTAATTATCTGAATATGTTAGCCTACAGAATATGCACCCATTCATCCATACATACATGTGTTTTTGTGTGTGTGGGGGGGGGCGTGGGACTAATTCTTTCAATGCTTTGCTTTGCATGCACTCACCTCCCACCCTCCCCCCCCACACACATTTAATTTTGTTTCATTCAGATAGTCTCTACTTTTTGTGGAAATGGATTCACAAAGAATTTAGAATGAGCTGTAATTTGAGATCTTCTTTTAGGAAAATGGAAATTACATTAATCTGGGTTAGAATTTTACCTAGAATTATAGCTTAGTAACTCTTAGTATTATTTTCAAATTTGTATGTTAATGCAATTAAAAGTTGCCTTTTTAAATTTTGGAGCAGAATGAAAGCTTTTTGTTACTTGTCTTGTACCTGCCAAGCAACATTTTTTCTTTGGCATGGACAGCGGTGCCCTTTGTGACACCTCTTTTACTTTCTACCTTTGTGCCTTGGGCTTTTAAATTCAGTTTGGCAGCATTTTCTCCCTTCCCTCTTTACCTCCCACTGGATCTAGAGAAGGAGTCCCTTCCTCAGGCTCTCATGTCTCTCCAGGGACAGCTGCAGCCCACCATTTGCAAAGGCCTCCTTTATTTCTCCTCCTGTTTGTCTTTCACATTTGGGGAGGTTGGTGAGGTGGGAGGTGTCATGTTCAATGAAAAGAAAGTGGACTCTTATCTTTTTTACACTGTACAATGCCTTTTAAAAAAAACAGAAGAGAAAGTAAGATGCATTATGATGAAACTTTGACACTTGACCATAATGAAGCTTTTAATTTCCATAATGTTGAGTGGAGGCTGGAAAATGTGCCAAACCTTTTACTCTGTGTTCAACTCAAATTTGCCTGGTACCTAAAAAGGGAGAAGAAAAGGGTTCTAGAAACTTGAAGGCTTTATCTTTTTGTCTTTTCTTCTTCTTTTACTTTCTGTGTAAGTTGAAAAGCTTATTAATTTCGTATTCTGGTAGTTCTTTGAGTTTCATTTAGACTTTAAGAGGTGACCATTACATGTGACTTTTGTCTACATGTTAACTCACATTTAAAGTTTATTAACATGCTAGGGTTATTACTTGAATCTTTTGGCTTTCCTCATAACTTATTTTGTTTTGTAGAGTAATCACCATGGAGTTAAGATATAAATCATATACCAAAAATAATTATTATGCCTGCACAATTCGTATTTTTCACCTTAGCTTAATGTGTTGCTCTTTTAGTGAACTGTCTTTGGAATAATGTTAAAGTGAGATCCCATCTTCCCCATCCCCCTCTCTTTTATTTATTGAACCACAGTAGTGTTGGGGTAACTTGAATTGATATAAAATTCAATTCTATAACTATTCTAACATTTGTTCATGTGTGCGTACGAACACACACATACAAACACACTTTCATATCTTTCTTTTTTGAACTATTTTATTTTTGGTAACATTCTTTTTACAATGTTGAGTAGTTAGTCATCTGAGTCAATAACTACAGATCCATGTTTTTTTTTTAATTGCATGTCATTCTATAGTATACATATACCTTAAGTTATTCAAACATTTCCTTAATGATGGACATTTGCATTGTATCCAACTTTGACACTATGAGAGTGCTTCAGTGTTCGTCCTTATGTTCTGGTGCTTTTATTTTTGTAGAAGATATTGTCAAACATGGGCCTGCTAGATCAAAGAATATGGTGTTTCTTTTTTCTGTGCCCTTTAGTACAAGGCTATTCAGATTTGATTATTTCTCTATCCCAAGTAGTGGGAGAAATGTAAGGAATAATTCCATAATATATAGATGGAAAATAAGTGCACCACTCAACCACGAAGGAATTGCATTTATAGGCAAAGACAACATGGAAAATATCAGACGTTGGCTTGCTGAGTTTAAAAACAACGCGTGCAGGTGCATGTCTGAACTAGTACAAGTTTGAGGGCTTGGTGTGGTGGTGGGTTTGTGTTTGGTGAAATTGAATCTCTTATAAAATCTTGGGAAGTTTTTCTGGTAAAATGTAGTCAGTTAGAAATTATTCAGGAAAAAAAAGTGACAAAGGCCGTATAGTAACAATTACTTTTTAATTAGAGACTTGGGAGATGGAAGTTTGCTGGATAGAATATTTGAGAAATGAAAGTTATCTAGTGGTTTGCTTGCATTCTTATATGTATTTTCATAGGTTTCAAATCTGTTATTTGCTTGAGCAGAAGAAGAGTAGTGAGCAAGAGGAAAGATTAATACCTAATTATTGACCAGTGTCGGCAAAGTAATAAAGGACTCCAGTTTGGTGGAAAGAAATGGAAGAAAGTTCCAGGGATGCTGTACATTTGGAAGTTTGATACATGTGACTGAAATGAGAGACTTCGGATTGAAGGTGGTTATTGGATAAGTTATAACTTGTTGGCCATTTCCTTTGTGTAAAGATGTTTTAGGTAAATAATGTCTTTTAATTTTTACCATCAACCCTAAGAGGAGGGTACAGTTATTATTGTTATTTATAAGTGTGACAGTCAAGGAACATAATTAAATAACTTGCCTTTTGCTCACTGCTGTTTCCTGAGATCCTAAAAAATGGCATAGCACATAGTATGTGCTTAATAAAAATTTGTTCATGAGTTAAACAGTTGTACCTGTCAACTTGTTCATCCATTCCAGTCTTTGAGAGCATCTAAGAGATTATAGTCCTACCCTAAAATGAACCATACAGAAGACAGCAAAACATGACACTGAAAGAGTTTTTTCCCTAAAATCTTGTTAATTCACAGGGCAAAGTCTAAATGAGTTAGGTGACCGAGGCATCTCCATAGTGTAAGACATTCATACTAGTTTGGCCAGCACACTGGGAAAGTGTGCCTGGGACAAGACTGCATAGTTAGTTATTCATTTATATGCTTCAACTATTCATTTTTGCAGACAGATAGCATGAATATAACTACCCATTTGGAGTTTGTTTCTCGGCACTTGGAAATGTGGCTTTTTATGTTTATAATGTGAGAGTTCGTATAGGAGCTGTTGCATACGAGTAGCACCAGAGGACGTAGGGGCACACAGATTCTGGCAGCCTCAGTTTGATGCAAATCCCAAATCAGTTCCAGTGTGTTTCTGTTCATAAGGCTGAGTGTGCCTTGACCACTCTCTTGGGAGATTTCAGTGTTAAATTGTTTTATAATCAGCATCAGTATAATCAACACAGGAGACATGAATGGAATTGTGCAGGCAGACAGCAGAGAGAGTACAGGGTGTTTGCCTGCTACTGTCTCTGCCCCATCCCCCATGCACATGTGGCAGTTGAGCAGCTCCTCGGGCTATTAGGAAAGCATAACCCTAAAAAGGTTATTGTTTAGACAAGATGCCTAAGTGGCCCATGTATAGTGCACTGTACCTGACTTGTTCCCCAACTGTAGAGTGTATTCTTACATAACACCATCTCTTTCCAGTGCCTTGGGTAGTTCTCTGTTCCCAGGAGGTATCCTGTCCCCTGACCCCTACTTAATAGTTTTAGCCAGCTTATGATTGTGTGTGACATTTTATCCCTTAAAGAAAATTCTTTCAGTGTTTGAAACTTGCAAGACTATAGGAAGTTTTATAAAGCAACATGGCCTGCCTTATTTCCTGAATGTGGCTTTATCTTTTTAATAGTATTTAAATTATGTTGCGAGAAAAATTCCTCATAAAGGAAATCTTCCTTTCGGTAATTTAGTTGATATAAAAAGATAAATTGAGTCTTATCCAATGCTCAACACTTAAAAATTCCTTCACATAATCAGCTCATTTCTATGTAAAGCAAACACTAAAGCTCTTGGCTGAGAGTTGAAGGTTCTGACATCAGTGGATGAGGTTAGTGTGACAGTTGTGCAATTCCCCATTTTTATGTTTGTCATGGGGAGTGATTTGGGGGCCAAGGGATACCCATTGCTGAGGGAATGGAACTGCTGTCCAATCCCAAAGTGTTTTGCCTGTTTTTATTTGGGATGAATGAAAGCCATGACGTTGACTTACTTCCTTAAAAGGTTAGATGATTTTGGGGGGCCCCAAGTTCTCAGGATTATTGGCATTTTAGTTAGTTTTATTGAACACATGGACCTCTACACGGGTGCTTCCCCCTTTGCCAGACGTGAGCAGAAATCCCAGATATTACTTGACGGTTATGGAAAGAACCAGTTTGTGTCTGTCCATTATTTTCTCTTGATCAGACTCGTTCCTCAGCCTAAAAAAACTTGGGAGAAGCTCCCATCAGTGGTGAGCCAGGAAGGTGCCTCCCACTCTTGGACACAAGAATTTCTGTCCCTTGAATTGGAGGCTGCAGTTTCTGGATGTTCACTGGTTGTGCTGATCTGTAGCTTTACATTTTTGCCATTTTCTCTTTTATACTTCATACTTCAGCACCGAGAACATTTGTTAATTCCTGAACCTTCTCTGACTTTTCCTGCAGCTGAATCCGAATTTACACAGATTTTGAATCTGGGATAGCCTCTTGCTGTCTGTTAAAATCCTCCCTGTCTTCAGAATATATCTCAAAAACCACTTCTTTGCCTAAACATTGCCAGATTTTTAATTTTGCTCTACCTCCCAGTTTGAATTAATCATTGCATGCCTCTGTGACTTTCTTTCTTCTTATTTTTGCACTGAATTTTAGCTAACTATTGACTAGTCTTCAGCTTTGCTTTCCATACTGGCTTGTGAAATTCTTGAGGGGCAAGCTTTAACTTTCATTCCTCTTTCAATCTCTGCTGGGCCTAACTTGGTACCACACATAGAGAAGTTCCTACATAAATATTTGATGTATTTTATTGAATTACACGTCTCTGTGGAACACAGAATAACATTTCTTCCAGTCAATACATAATAAAATGTGTACTTCATAGCTTTATTTTGTAAAGATCCATCCTGGCACTGTCCGATAGAGTTCTTTATGATGATGGAAATGTTCTCTTTTGTGCTATCTGATACAGTAGCCATTAGCCACATGTGGCCATTGAGCTCTTGAAATATGACTAGTGCAGCTGAGGAACTGAATTTTAAATTTTATTTCATTTTAATTAGTTTAAACTTGAATAGCCACCCATGGCTAGTAGCCACTGTATTATACAGCATAGGCAGAAAAATAAGCTGTTTTAATCTGGATCTTTTCCCTTTTAATTTCAGCAGTGTTTATTAAGTACCTGTTAGGTGACAATACATTTCCCAGACCCTGACAATACCAAGAAGCATTTGTTAATTTCAGGACTCAGGAAGCTTTCCCAGTATTTCAGAGATTGAAAAGATCCCACCACTCATCAATACAGGACAGTGAGTGTGATGCTGTCAGGGTAATCAGAGAATTGGGGACACATAGAAAAGGGTGGTATAAAGACAAGGACTATGTGTAGCCAAAACCTTGGAATTAGGGGCAAGACTGGAGAGGCCAAGGAGGGCATGACAGCGGAGGGTCACGTGAGAGGGTCATGGTGAAAGGGCATTAGCAGTAGATATATTTCTAGGTATGTGAAACATGGTAGATGGTAACAAGCAATGTGTCAACTATATCTTATAAAAGCCTCTCATAAAGTACAGCGTTTTGAAGTTCTGTTACTTTGTCCATTTCTCTCTGAACCCTGACACTTAAATTTCCAGGGTTTTAGGTACTAGGCGTATATAGTTGAATCTCCACGGCCTAGCACAATACCTGTCACATGGAAGATGCACAGGAAAATTCGTTCATTCATTGGCTAATCCCTACAGCACATATTTGATGGCCTGCTCCATGCCAGGCCCTGGGCTGTCTTGAAGATTGTGACCCTTTGGTCACTGCTCCCCTGAGACCCATCTTCCTGAGGCAGTCAGGCAAGAAACTAGTGAACACATCAGTATCTAAAACTCACCTATTGTAACCATGAAGGAAATGAATGGGCCTGTGATAGATAACAACGGTAGGGATCCGTTTTTGGTGGGTGGTGAGTGAAGGTCTCCTACTTGTGTGATGCATCATGGGGGAAAATTTCCAGGTGAAGCAGTAGTGAGTACAAACAACAAAGGGCTCTGGATGGAGAAAGCCATTGGCTTAGGCTGGCATCTGGCTGGAGGCCATGGAGCTCTGAGTAAAGTGAGAAAATGGAAGTTGTTATGTGAGCTGAGGTGGAGGAGGCAGGGGAGGGGCAAAGCAGGAAAGCAGGGCGGTACTTCCTGGGTTCTACAGAATTGTATAGAATGTATCAGAGATCCTGAGGGTCATGAGCAGTCATTAAAGGTGAGCAGTATTTACGCTTATTTCAAGAAGATTTACACACACACACACACACACACACAAACACACACACACACACGCACACACACACACGCACACACTCTAAAGTGAGGGAAATTTGTAAAAATTTAGTCCATCTTAGATGTTACTGAACACTTAATGGTCAGTCACACTGCTATTTTGAGATACCCTCCTGTTGGCCATAGGTTAAAATCCCTTAAGAAACTGCACAGAGTTGTACACTCCCGTGGGAGTGTTTAGGGCTAAGTAAACTGGGGGAACATCTGATGAATCCTTGGAGAGACTGAAGTGGAGGACATTATGCTGCGCAAGTAGGTTTCGGGTCCAGGCCTGATTCTGAAAGGGAGCCCGCTGCGTGACGCAGTAATTGGCCAGAAGAGTGTGATTGCTCCTAATTGCCTTCCTAATTACACATGTTGGGGGTTGCAGGCCTGGTGCTTGGCACTGTACCTCACCCATGACTTATCCCTGGAGGGACCAGACTAAAATAGCTCCCAAGGATGAGCTTTTGTTTTTTTATAGACCTGCAAACAATGAGATGCAGCTAGGAGCGGAGAGGCTGCGGGATGTAGGTTATGTGAAGGGTATTTTGAAGGTAGATTACCATCAGCCACCCCAGAGTCTACCCTTTCCACCAAACCTTCTAGCTGTAGGAAGGATTGATTCTTAACTTTTCTTGTGTGAGCCTTTGCTCATTATTAGGTCAAGAAGCTGGAGCTGCATGGATGCTGTTAGTACTCTGCCCCTTATTTCCTCTTCTCATTTTCAAGGACCTTTTTGTTTTTTTGCACAGTGGCCCACCATCTACCTGCTGGTACTTACGAGTCTTTGCTTGAAGGTTCTTTAGAGCCACATGAACTTGTACATGGTAGTTGGGAATGGGTGGCAAGTCTATGCTGCTTAGCCAGCAGCTTTCAGCCACTGATTGATTGAACTTGGATAATACTTCCTCCCTGTCTCAATCCCCCTCCCTGGGTCACCTCCTAAGTAAAACACTGGTACAATTGACCCTTTAACAATGCAGGGCTTAGGAGCACCAACCCTTCACAGAGTGGAAAAATCCTTGTACAACTTTTGACTCCCTCAAAATGTAACTACTAATAGCCTCCTGTTGACCAGAAGCCTTACTGATAACATATGCAATCGATTAACACCTATTTTGCATGTTAATATGTATTGTATCCTGTATTCTCACAATAAAATAAGCTAGAGAAAATAAAACATTAAGAAAATCATAAGGAAGAGAAAGTACATTTCCAATCTTTACTGAAAAAATCTGCATGTAAGTGGACCCAGTTCAAACCTCTGTTATTCAAGGTTCACCTTGAATTGACCCTTGAATCTTCGCCTCAGGATCTGTTTCTGGGGAACCCCCAAACTAAGACAGTCTACCTTATGAAAAGTTGACACAACAGCTTAATGTGCACAAAACTTCATTATCAGACACGAAAGTCACATATGAAATCTAGAGTGTTTAAGACAAAGTCAGGGTTATTATACTAAGTATAATCAAACAATGACAAATTACTTGAAATGAATCATTTAATCAGCAGCTTTGGGTAATGACAATCAGATATTGTTGTTTTGCGGAATGGTCCCTTATATGAAGTTGGAAAATAGCAGAATCTTGAGTGGGAGACAGGCAGACACTTAGGCCTTCAGTAAAAATTTTGAGATCGCTTAATGAAACTATGGTGTGTTTCCTGCATGTGACTAAATCAGAGGCAAACTAGACTTGTGTCTGATTTGGTCTGTGTTTGGTCTACAAATATTTTGTTTGTTTACACGATATTTGTAACATCTTTGAATTAGTTTCCAACATTTCAAAATTGAGGATTTTAATTTAAAATATCACTGTTAATCTCTTCCTTGAATAAAAGCACAGAGCATACGTTCTTAACAAAACTGTAAAATCAGGCTGTCCCGCAACACTTAAGCCTGAATTCCTTCAAGACAACAGTCCTTCTAAGCCAGTCCCTGCTGCTCAGTAATTTCTTGCCCTCTGCCAATTATATTATCTGCCCAACCCTCTGAGACACTTGAATTTGCATCCATGATCTAAGAATTTGTTTTCAGTTCATGAACTATTTGAAAAACTTAATTCCTAGGCCCTCCTGCCAATTAGCTTTAAATATGAAGATAAAAGGCCTATGAAATTAGAATGTGTGCCTATGTCCATCCTCTTTGTTTTAGAGGGTGATTTACTTGCCGCTGTGATATTATAAGTTAATGGGATTTTGTTAACAAAAACATCGATTAGCTCCGAGGTCTCCCAGAATGTGCCTCCGGGGGGAATGGATGGAATTTTGGTGATTATGCAGCTCTTAAGAGTATCTGACTTGGGTCTCTTCAGTTTTGTTAACTAATTTCAGATGACTTCAGAGTGTCTGCCAAAAAGTTGAGGGAATGAACCTGTGGATATTAAAAGGATTTGGGTAGGAAAGACTCAGTGATGACCTCTGTGGGAGGAGCGATGCCCTGTGGCTATATCTACTAGGAAATCAATCATTATTGATTCCCTCCTTCCACCCACATTTAAAAAGTTCATAAACCTTTAGGAGTAGAAGAACCAGTGAAATGGAATTTGCAAAGTGGTTCCTGTAAAATAGGTTTCCTTGTGTGTGCTTTTCAGATAAAACTTTGAAGGATGAGTGGATATATAAGCATTCAGTTTGTTTTTCTAGGAATAAATGATAGGAAAAAGCTGTAACTTCAGTTTGATGACTGTCTTTGGAACAATCATTATTTCAAGTCTATTTTATTTATTTTTTTGAATCTAGTAAAGAATACTCTTTTGTGGAACGCAACATGAATATGGGACCCAGGCCAGCTCTTCCCACATTCTGACCAGCCCCACTGAAGACAGTATTGTCCATGACCGTGGTAGACTTTCTATCAGCACAATTACACCATCCAGTTTTAACTATAGACAGCCATTTGATTTTCAATTGAATTATTATGAGAATGTTGATTATTTGAAGTAGCTGAATTTTTAAAATAATTATTAGTCTTCCCATTTTTATTAATATGATTTCAATCGTCAGAGCTTCTGCTGAGCACAAGTTGACGAGTGCTACTTCACTGGATCGATATAATTACAGTCGCAAGCAAAGACATTCAGTAGGTAGTTAACTTTGTAATATTGGGAAACACTAGTTTCACTGTGACTGTCAGACTTCCAAGGCCAAAGAGTGAGGTTTGCCATGATTCCATCTTCCTCTGACTTTCATTAAAACTTGTTGTAAATAAAACACATGTACCTGTCTCCCTTACCATCTCTTCTATGTCAGATGTTGTTTATTTTTCAAAGTATCACTAGGCTTATTTGACAAACCAATCACTGCTAATTTAGTAATAGATGAGGACAGTGCTTTATTCATCAGTTTAGTCATGTGTTAAATCAGTCAAGAAATTGAGTGTGAACTGTCAGCCAGGCTGGTTAACTCTGCCTTCACACTTAGGTGATACGAAAGACAGACATGAGACAGATAATTTCACCAGTCATTGATTTAAAAGTATGACGTATGCCAAGAAGTTTAGTGTGCAGCTGAACCGGAATGTTGGGTGAGCCCGAAGCTGTGAAGTTTTAAGGAGGGGAGAAATTGATGGTGTTCACCGAGGCAGAGTGGTCTAGAGAGACAAGGGCGGAAGAGATTTAAGAGGAATTTATCATCTGGTTGCCCTGGGACATCACTGACCGCTTCCTCGCTGCTGTGATAGTTAAGCTGAGGGTTATTTCCAGGATCTGCTCTTTCTTCCAAGGTAGTAATTACATAAATGTCCTATATTTAATTTTGTAATTCACTTTTGAAGGTATATTTATTGACAGTCCACTTTGTGGTAAGCACTGCCCTGGGTACTAAAGCATTTGAATGGTTTTCACTGTAGTTAGGATGGGTGAGACCTAGGTGACAAGTCACATAATGACCATCATGTGAGAACTGCAGTAATAGGGGAGTGTGTATGCAGCTGTGGGACTTAGCTTTAAGCTATCCTAAGGTGGGGTTAGGTGGGCAGGGAAGTGTTTTTGGGGTGATGGTGGTGATACTTGTGCCGAATCATAAGGCATACATAGAGTCCATCCAGATGCTGAAGGGTAGATGGGTGTGTTTTGAGGGTAGAGGTTGAGGTTGTTTGGGTTGGGGTGGGGACCGGTGGCAGCATATCTGACACAGTGAGCAAAGCATGAGCGAAGTGTGGAGATCAGAACTGGCCTAGCTCCTGCTGGGGAGCCACAGCCAGGTCCCCAACCCTGGGAGGAATTTGAGGGCAGGCAGCGGAGACAGACGAGCGTGGATTGCCAGATAGGAGCCCCATTGTTGAGAGCCTTTGTGCCATGGTTTGGACTTTGAAGAGGAGCGCCATGGATGGGAATCTGTGCAGGGGATCGACCGAGTTAATTTGAGGTGCTCGCAGGATGTCTGTTGGAAAAGTCCAGTGGTCATTGACTTTCTGAGTCTGAAGATTGGGATGGAACGAAGATTTGGGACTAGCTGAGATGAATTTATAGAGCAATATCCCCTTGAGAAACACCAATTTTTAAAGAGCTGGTGGGAGAAGGCTAGGCATGGAGAAAAGTGTGCAGTGACGCTGGTGAGCCAGAAACTCTTGGAAAAGTTTTGAGGAGGAGAATAATCAATGATGTCAATGGAGCTTTACTTATGGGAGCCTGTCATACTGTTCTTAGCAGCTGAGCTGAACAGACAACCTGCATGCTGGTGGTGATGGCGGTGGCGGCGAGGTGAGTGTGGTGGGCGGTGGTTGGACTAAGCAGGAAGCAGCTGTCCTTCATGTAATGGTCTTATGAATGTGTTCCATAATATATAAATACTTTTGAGTCTGCAAGGACATAGTTGTAACCTCAGAAGAGTGTGTGTGTGTGTGTGTGTGTGTGTGTGTGTGTGTGTGTGTGTGTGTATGTAAAAGGAATTATAGAGTTTATTCCTGGGAGGGGTACTGTGAATGGGGTAGTAGAATCTGACTTAGAAGCTGACACCTATGCTTTACTCTCATCTTCTGTGAGGCACCAACTAGATCTAGTTAGTTGGTCTTCTGGGTGGTTAATCTTTCCTAAGTTTCTTGTACATTGTACTGGGAAATTAGGAGCGTGATCATTTCATGCAGTGATCATGCTCTGTTTCTTCTGCCTTTCCATTTTTTACATGTAGAAGCAAATATCATTAACAAGCAAAATTACCTATTTGCTCTCATTATGAGATACAGTTCTTTTAAAGAATTTAGTATGCGTATCCTTGACCTTTTTTGGAATTAAAAATTATCTTGAAAATTTACCTCTACATCTGTAATTTCTGTGATGTGCTCAAGAGCAGCTTAATAGTCTGAAAACGGATGAATTTAAAATTAGAGAGTTGAAGGTCATAACCCAGCAGTGATAACTCAGCTAATGAAATATTCATTTCCAACTATGAAGTGGCACTGTATATCAATATGTTGTCACTGTCTGTCATTGTTACGTAGAGCACAGGTATATTTATGCATTTATAAATAGTTGAGGGAAAAAAAGAGGCTAATTACATGCAAAAATGAACAAATTTTCATGGCTGTGCTTCTAACAGGTAATTGCTAACCATTTTTCCAAGCTATGTTTGTGAATTAAGTATAGGTCCTGCATATTAATCTCCATATTTGGTTTTTAGAATGATCCAATTAGAGGAAGGACAATTCAAGAGATATATGTGCTTTTTTAGGTCATGTCCACGTCAGGGGTTTGTGTATAGAAATGTAAAATTAAATGCAGAATTTATTACTTAGAAAAATTAAATGAAAAACCCTTTTGTTTGAAAAATCGAGAAAATTATAGACGAGTTATATATTTATGTAATTAGCTTTACCAATTAAAAATGCATTTACTTTAGCACAAATCAATGTAATTATCCAGATAATTCAAGCTAATTAAAGTCTTTCCCAAATCCTTAGGTCTTTATTAGCTGCATGTTTCTGGTAAAACTGATTTTTTTGGCATTAAGTTAGTTTTATAATTTGTGTTGGTCTTGCTCTATTTTGCTGGTATAGACCTGGCTTCAATTAATAGCGTCCACGTCATAAACAGATAATCGTTCAGGGAGAAAATAAAATGGGAAGTATAAAACATTGCACATCAAATTGAAAGCATGCTGGCACAGATAGTGACACATCTTGGAATACAGCATCTTTATACCCAGAATTACATAGACAACAGTAGAGAATTCATTGGAAATCTTGTAAATAGGGTTGAACATATAGTTAGGGTCATGATAATGACACCCCAGTGAACAGCCTGTGTCTCTCTCTCTCTCTCTGTCTCTCTCTCTCTCTTTCTCTCTCTCTCTCTCTCTCTCTCTCTCTCTCTCACTCTCTCATACACACACACACACACACACACACACACAGAGGCCAGTTCTAGCCTACTCCTTTCCTTCCTTTGATTTTCATACTTCCCCTGGCCTGTAAGGAACTATTTCTCTCCCCGTTCCTGCTGTCTGTTATCCCTTTTCTTCAACCCCTCTCTCAACTAGAAGTGACAACCACCAATTAGATTTATAAATAAAATGCCACCCTTAATGAATGACATACATATGTATGTTCCCTCCCCAAATCATATGTGCCTCTTGTTTTTTCTCCCATTCACTGTGGAATTAAAAAAATATATTTTCCCTTGTTATCTGAGAAGGGTGGAGTAGGTGGTGTCAGATGCACCCATCAGAGTGGTTGTTCAGATATTAAAAGAAGAAGATTTGCCTCGGGCATTTGGCACTTTATTTTAGCTTCTGACAATTTCAGTTTGTTTTTTCTCTTCTTCCTTGATTGTTCATAGCTTTTAATGTGAGAAAAGAACGCAGACTGTAGTTTAGGCTTACCTCATGATGAGGAAGATGATACACTAAAACTTAGTGCAGTATAATGTTGACTTTGGATTGACTTGATAGCTAAGCTTTATGAGGCATTTCATTATCAGTTGGTCACTAGTTTATGGTTCTTTGTCTTCGGATAACTTTAAGAAAAGTTTTAAAGTGACTAAGCTTGTCGTCATAATTGTTGTAGGAATTCAAGGTAGGTTGGAGAGTCAAGGTAGGGAAGATCTGGAAAGGCGGAAAGAAACCCACCCCAAAGATGGGTATATATATCTCATTGGTAGTGTTAGTAATAGGCAGGAGTATTATTATGGGGGCAAAGGCCTACTTTTACCATTGTGGTCCTTCTATTTTTAGATTTATGTCTAATGATCTTTTTAAAACATCAGAGATGACATATGCCTATCACATTTTGAAATTAATATACTTAAAAATGATTATTCTCTGTCTGATTAAACCATGTAGATTTGGAATATGCTAAATCTGAGGAAAATTGGCATGATGTCTTTGAAATGTCCCACTGGGAGAAGAAGCATTACACAGTTAACTGTCCTGAAACAGCATAGGAAAAATAGATATGTACTGAATTCTTTTTGGATTACCACCATGGTCTTCATGTCCCATTGTCGGTTTTTCTATAGAAAGTACAGTTGCAGTTTTCAACATGTTTCCCAAAAGGGAAAATAGTAGATGAATAATGGGCTTCTTCAAAAGTGTTTTATGACATAGGCTAAAGGAGTCTGTATATGGAAGGTCCCCTTTCCCCTCCCCCAAAAAAGTTCTTTAACCTGAGAAACAATTTACTTGTTGAATTGTACTTTTTAGTGTGTCTTCTCCCCACCCTTCACTTCCAATAAGATGATTGTGAAAGAAGGACTCACAGTGATAAATAATCCTTAGTAGCTGTTCAGTGTTCATTTATATTTCCTGTTTGATGATTAAAGTTGAGGAAAATTTTTTTTGGAAAGAATCCAGAAACAAGAAAACTTCCTACAAGAAACTATTTAATTTATACACTTACTCCATTTTATGCCTTGTTCCTGTTGAACCAGAGGCAGAATTGATAGAATCATTTTGTCTTCGTTGGAAAAAACTTTCCTGCGTTTAGTTTCAGTGGATGCATTATCTCATTGGTGTTCTAAACTAAAGATTCCGAGTGGTATCATTACTGCTTCGGTTTCCAGTGATCTGTGAAGTAAAAGTTCCCTGTGTAACACAGTGCAGGACAGGCAATAACTGAATCACCGTGGTCTACTTTAGTAGGCCCTTTTGGGGAGCTCATAAATGCTTCATCACTGACCCCATGGACCATAAATGTTCCCCTTTGCCTGCTCTGGACCTTAATGTTCATTGCTTACTAGAAGCCTTTAATTTGGTGTGATAGACACAATTATATCACAGTGGTTCCTATGGAGTTGTTAAAGTCATTTTGTTCTTAGAAACCTCTTAAAAGGTCGATTTATTGACTTGATGGGCTGTAAAGCTCTTTCCGTTTATTACGACAATTACCTTTTTTGGTAGGCATTCATGCCCACGATGGTTGTAGTAATACCCTCGTTACCCAGTGGAATCCTGTTAAAAGTCTTGAAATTAGGCCATTCTCCACCCCCACCACCCCCGCCCCCCTAGGGACACTGTCTTTTTTTTTCTTGAAGATGGCGCCTGATGTGGGGGAGGCTACCAACATGTGAGTTTGTCTGAGAAAAATAAAGGCTCTGTAGCAAAAGCCACAGTATTAAAAAACAGGAGTCCCCTGTTTCAGAGCCTTCTACCGCTGGCTTCTTCTCTGTCCTCAGTTTGGCATGTTGGCCGACTTTGTTCCCTTTCCCTATTTAATACCGATTCATTCACGTGGTTTAGATTTATTTTCAGATCTGGGTGTTCTGTGCAGGGCAGTGTAAGTACCAAGGATGAGGGTCACATTTGGTGCCTAGGGCTACTATATTTATAATTGGTATTTTAAACCATAAATCAGAGTACGTAGGATTATAGAGGGAACTAACTGTATTGAGACATCAAAATATTAAATTATGTGATATGTAATAAATGAACATTTTATTAACATATTACACAATAAGATCTAGGAGCAGGCCTAACAACCATTGTGATATTGAAGTTGTTATGAATGCATATGAGATTTATTTAGTGGACATATGTCTTGAGCACTGGTATGTCTGGTTTCTTACACTATAAAGATGATTAACACATACTCTCTGTCCTTAAAGAACGTCATACTACTTGGGGAGACCTACACATAAATGGGTAACTTTAAATAACATGCTATGATTGCTACAATAGTTTAGCATCAAATGTTACTGGATATATGAAGAGGACAAAAATAATACCATATTTCCCTTTCAGAAGACCTCTGAGTGTGCTTTGTACTCAGTCCTGTATATAGATTTTTAAAAAAATTTCTTTTCATGACCTGATATATCTGAATTTATATTTAAACGAGTGTCTATTTAAATCTTTTGTTGGAAAAGCACAGAGAGTTCAGAAATCATAAGTGTTTAGATTGTGACAATGAAAAGTTTATTTCACAGATAGTGATAAGATATTACTTTGGATGTACTTTGTTTCAAAAGACTTGGTTTTTATTTTGGGCTTCTAAATGTGAATATATATTTCATTAAAATTATAATAATAAATCCATTACATGTTAACATAAATATTTACCACAAAAAATATTTAGTGAGAAGAGTGGCATTATATTACATTTTTGTAAATCTCTTCAATGTTTGGCTTTGGAGAAAACAGCTGGATTCTCTTATTCTGCATTCAGTCTGTTGTAACATGCTTTCTTTTATTGAAGTAACAATGGTTATCAACATTATGTAAGTTTTAAATGTACAACATTGTAATTCAATATCTGTATACAGTATAATGTGCTCACCACCAAAAGTTTAGTTTCCGCCTCTCACCACATAATTGACCCCCTTTACCATAGGCTTCCATTTTAAGTGAGGTGAGGTTATGATAATGCTTAATGTAGTCCTCGAAACTGGGGCAGTGAATTTTGCACACGGAGTGAGTTTCCACAACTGGCATAGTTATGTAGGACTTCACTTTCAGCACCTTTTTCCTGGTACACATCAGGGTCAGCTTTGCCAGTGGGTTTTCCTTTGCTGTGTTTACTTTCGATGGATGTTGTCCACCTGAGTTTGAAGAACTCACGGGCTGCACCTGAGGTCCATGGGGTGGACTGGTGTGATAGTACCCCTTGCTGTCTAGTTCGTGGGCTGTGGAAGACCAAGGATGACTGCCCTCTCCCCATCTCATATCTGCACTGGACAAAGCCTGCGGACTGATTGTTTTTCTATTAATTGAAAAAGTCCTTATCTCCTAAAGTTGCTGGACTTGCGGCTGGATGGTGGACCATTAGGGTTTGTTGACTTCTTCCTTGCAACCCTCTTGTCCCCTCCTCAAGTATAGGGTACATGTCAGAGCCATCTTGTCTTCACAGGTACCCTAAAAGACTATTTATTATGAAGCTGCAGTTGAATGAAAAGTATTTTAGTCCAGTGACTTGGATTAAAATCAGACTTGATGACAAAACTCAGACCAGATGCTGTTTTACTGAAAACATGAATGCAGCGTTTATTTCAGCTTTTACAGTGAGTATAAGAACTATCATGGAGAACAGAATTGCTGCTGGTGTGTTACTGACCTTCATGGATAAAGTATTTTATAAAATTATGAATATATACTTTTCCTACATGTGCACGTGACAGAGTACTGGCGCAGAACCTTTATAGCTATGTACTTGGCCGTTGGTTTGACAATTAGCTTCAGAGATACAACTTTTCAGGCTCAGAACCCCTTCCATTTCTAAAATTCTTTGGCTTCTCTGATTTTTTTTTTCCTGAAATTCCGTTATTCACATTGTGTTTTATTTGATCGAGGTAAGTATGTCTGACTAAATCATTCACCTCTACCGTGAGTTGGTACAATGATTGATTTGTTAAGTCTTTGTATATGAATAAGAAAGTATATGCAAAATGTGATCTTTTGGTGTTTTATATCACCAAAGGAAATCTTGGTTGAAACGAATTATAGATCAACATCTCTTTTTTCCTTTTATTGTGTTAAGATGAGACAGGGGTCATCAGTTTGAAACAACAGAAATGCAGTCCATTGTTGCATGTTGCTAAATTATTCATGAAAACAGGGGAAGCAGTATGATGTAATTTTTATTTGACTTTACTTCTCTTCATATCTTTATATATAATTAATCCTGAACTATTAGATGTGAAGCTTTGAGCATAGTTCTGGGAAGCCAGAAATAATCATTTCTCAGAGCAGGACAAACAAAGTCGGAATTTACCTAAGGTACTTGTCTTGTTTCTTAGATTTGGAATTCAGGCTTGCTCCCACAGAGGCTGGGAAATTATTTCCTATTGCAAAGATGCGTTCCTTGAGACATGTTGTTCCAGCCTTTGATTTATTGTTACCAAGTAACTTGAGGAACTAAAATGATCCTATTATGTAGATAATCTCCTTGAGGCAGAGATTGGACAGGTATTTGTAACAGTTTCAGGTCCCTAAGACTGCTGTAATATATACAATACATTTATTTGCAACCCTTATTCAGTGATTATTCTACAAGCTACAAATCTCTGTGCTAGTTGGGACATTATTTAAGGTGGTCTTTGGTATTCAGGATATTATTTATTAATGAATTTATCTTAATCTTTTCTCACTTTTTGGATTTTGTTAATGATTTGCAAAGCTTTAAGAGAAGAAGAAAGCAGAAAGCTACATATTTAATGCATTTTCATGAATAATAAGTAGGATCCTGATTTCTAGAGGCTGGAATACCTGTTATTAGAGCTCATCTTTCATCTGGGTTGCTGTGACCTCAGAGAACAGAGTGTTTTTGGGTTTTTTTGGTGGGGTGGGGTGGGTGAGGGAGGTAGAAAGGATCTGTAGCCCTCCGGTTGCTGCAGTGTCACCAAAGGAGGCTCTGGCAAGCACATGGATGCTGAACCCCTCCCCTTTCTCAACACACAAGTCCTGATGGCTTCACTTTGCCCTTGAGCACAGCCTTAGTGGCCTCATGTTGGCACATGCCACTTTTCTCTCAGTTCTTGGCTCCTTCCCACCAGTGAATTCAGGAATTTAGGTTCAAATCTTAATTGCGATTTTTACATTTTCCTTAATATTACTTTTCCGTGGGATGTCCCCCCCCCCCCAGTTTACCATTCCTTTATTAAATAGAAAACTGAAACAGAGGCGATGAGGGTGGCATAAGAAATATGAACAATTAGAGGAAAGGTCTCTGAGAATGAGTGGTCATAAGTATGGGAGGCATCTCAAGATTTGTCTCTCTGGTCCAGTCCATCATCCCCCAGCTGCCCTTGCTTTCTTCTTTTTTAAAAAATATTTTATTGGGGAATTGGGGGAGGGAACAGCGTTGGGGAATTGGGGAAGGGGAACAGACAAATTGCTGTCCTTTTGTTCTTCAATCTAGTTGTGGAGGATGTCGTTTCACTGGCCCATGTTGGTATTATCATTGTGCTCTTCCCAGGTGAGGCAGATCAGTCACTGGCCACTGGACTGCCGCTCATGGTAGCTTATGGCAGCCCACTGCAGCTTTACTGCAGCCTATACTGTCCCCGGCAATTCACGGCAGCTCAGCTCCAGGTCAAGCTGTTGTTCACCATCTTAGCTGTAGAGGGCGCAGCTTCACTCGCCCTACTGTGGAATCTGAACCGGGGCCCTACTGCTCAGAGCTGGTGTCCCAAGCCAACTCTTAACCAATGTGCGACTCGGGCCAGCCCTCTCCTTCTTGACTTTACATGATTGTACTAGGGCTATTCATCACAGTGATTAGAACAGGGCCAACTCACCTTGCTTCATCTCTTTCACACATATGCGTTTGTCACCCAAGCTTGCAGAGTACCTAGCCACAGGGGTGGTTTCCAGACTGGTCACGTGTCTCAAGCAAGATCCATGAGTGGCTTCCATCTTACAGATGGACCCCTCACCAACAGAGTTTGTCTTCTTTTTGACGTGTTTCTCATCCACAGGAAGAGTGTGTTGCAGTTTGCCCTTGTGAGGGCAACTTGTTGGCCTGAAAATTAGAAAGAGAAGAGAGATGTTGATGATAATCTCTGCAGCCCCTGAAACTAGCAGAACCTGAAGCCTCATGCCTTAAACTTTCTATTTGTCATTTAATTCTTTTTTCCTCTTCTTTTATTCATTTAGATTGATGCCCCTTTCAATGAAAAGATACCCAAGCAATACACTGGGGAGAGGGGCACAGAAAGTTGCTGATTTATTACAAAAAAACCCCAAGAAGCTACTATAATATGATCAGCACAGGTCCTTAACCTGCAAATTGACAGGTGTTCAGGCACAGTGTTCTGGATGCTGTCTGCTTGTCTCGCTCTGGGTACCCCACCTCGCCAGCTTCCTTTTAGCTGAAAGGATGGAAATGAATTCCATGTTTGGTGAGGTTGTAAAAAAGAAACTGCAAATTGCCTGCTTTCTTGTTTCTTCCTGCTACAGAGAAATAAAACATCTTTTTGATTATTCACTTATAGCAAAGCTGGTGTTTTTTCCATGGCATGTTGAAGTTGTTTTTTCACCAGCTATCTTGTTGGAATAAACTGATTTCCACGGAGGAGGTCACATTTCCGAAAGAGGATAGCGATGCAGTTTTGGTCTATGTGCTGAAAATCTTATCTTATCCACTATATTCTTCTGTTTTCTATCTCCACCTCCATTTTACTTTTTTAATAGAATAAAATGTATTATGATTCATTAGTATGGACTTGTGTTTGGGGCATCCTTTCTTTTTCTAAAGAATGTATTAGATTTACTATTATTTTAAGAATTCTCCTTGTCTTTATTTTCCTATTGCCATCTGTTCATTTAAATTTTCTCCGATGGCTTACAGTTTCAGCTTTCCCTCCATACATTTTCTGGCATTTGGCTCTCCTTTTCTGACACAATAGGTCAGGCTTTCAAAAATCTGGCCCCTATGCAATTTGATTTTTTCCATAGTCAACACACCGCCTATGCCTTTCCTTTCTTAGGTCTTTGAGCAGATGTTAACTGTTTAAATATTTTGTTGTTTGGGTGTAAAGAAAATTGAAATGTAAGATGTCAGTGATAGCATGCTTTGCTAATATCAGAGCAGATTGCTGCCTGCAAATCGAATATGCAAAATTTTTTAAAACATGGAATATTCCCCTAATGCATTTTAACCATAATCTAAAGGTTATGCACTCTGAAAAATGAGTTGAATTCGTCTGGTTATAATGAAGACCTTTGTGGCATCTGGAGCATATCTAAAAAGTTGTGTTTTTATTCCCTGAACTGGTTTACAACAATGGGATCTTACAAGCTTCCCCATGGGAATGAGAAGTGGATTGGGTGTGTTGTATACTGTCCAATTTCTGGTTCATGCTGTATTAATGATGGCATTTGGACTCATTTGGTCATAATATGAGAGGCTAAAATAAAATAAATCAATAGGAAGTTGTAGATGTTGTAAAACCAACTAAGAACGTGACATCAGTCTAAGTAGTAGTAGTAGTGCAGCAGTTCTCAACCTGTGGGTCGCGACCCCTTTGGGGGTCGAACGACCCTTTCACAGGGGTCGCTTAAGACCATCGGAAAACAAAAAGATATTTACATTATGATTCATAACAGTAGCAAAATTACAGTTATAGAGTAGCAACGAAAATAATTTTATGGTTGGGGGTCACCACAACATGAGGAACTGTATTAAGGGGTCGCGGCTTTAGGAAGGTTGAGAACCGCTGTAGTAGTGGCTTGAGTAGCATCAATGACCAACATTCGCTGTATGCCTCACACGTATATTCCTGACACCGTGCCAAGTGTCCTACTCAGTCGTTCAACCAACGCTTATATGTTGATCCCTATGATGACCCCATTTTACAGATGAGGGGATGGAGGCTGAGAATGGTTAACTAGCTTTCCTAGGCCATACACTAATGAGTAGTGGAGCTGAGGTTTCAGCCCTGGTGGTCTGAGTCCATTGCTTATGATTTATCCTCTGAAATGCATTTCTTTGTGGTATAGGCCTTAAGAACACAGGCTGTGAAGGTCAAAAAGGTGTAACATCACCATATCTTCATTTTTTCATCTGTAAAAAATAGACGGGAACAGTATGTCCATTCAAAATGTTGAGAGGTTAAATGACAAGTACAGATGCCTGGCTGATAAGTGCTCATTAAATACCAACTATTGTTATTAAGGCTATTGGTTAGTGTTATGCTGTAGAATTTTATATACACTTAACTGTGGCCCCCCCTAGCGCCCCCTCCCCCCCAACCCCCTACCATGATGAAGAGGCCTCTGGATTGTGAAAGTTCACTGTGGCTTTGGGTAGATAATGCATCACTACCTCTGTCTTCTATGTTATATTAAAAAATTGAACAGCAGCAGATTTCCCCTTAACTTTATTCAGATTTCGTCCTTGGCCCCCTCCTCACGAGCCAGAGTAAGGAGAAATTTGTAGCTCAGGCCCTCAAGTTGAAAGTGGGCATTAATATTAGCAAATTCCCTTTAATAATCATCACATTAAATTTGATGACCAGAGGGGACGTCCCTGTAGCTTATTACTGAAAATAATGTCTCTGGGAGACCAGGAAGTGTTTCCCAAATGTTAACCATTGAGCAAGATTGAAGAGACGGATGACCTGGGAGGCCGATGGCTGGTGTTATTAATATGATAGTCCACATTCAGGTACCTAGTGTGAGGCTTCCTGAGCGTCTGTGACCCTTTAATCTTAGCTGCAGAAATATAATAGAAAAGTGGATTATAGAAAACTGTCCTGAAGCAAAGATTATTGATGCTTCTCCCTCTTTTGTGACTCAGAAACAAAAGAGGACAGTCCTAAATAATGGCTCTCACTCTTGGGGTTATTGAAGAGGTGTTATTAAATCCATTAGCCAGGAGAGCTGGTAGTTGTCATTTCAGGAGCCTGACTGGGCAGAACGTGGTTCCTTGGGGCAAATGAAGGGGTGCCAGGGACAAGCACCTGCGCAGCCTCTGTGGGTGGGATGGACATTTTGGTGAGCATCAGAGGGGAGCATGGGGATGCTCCTTCATGTTTCATGACCACACCTTTGGACCCTTGGGTACATGGCTCCTTCTGTTTTCTTAGATTCATGGCTGAATCCTTTCTCTGCAGATGACAGGTTAAATATTGGTTCTTTTTTTTTTTTTTTAGCTGAGCCATTCTGCCAACAGCTCAGCGGCAGCTCAGCTCGGGCTGGACTCGAACCGCTGTTGCTCAGAGCTCAAACTCTTGAGCGAGCTCTTAACCAACTGAGCCACTCGGCCGGCTCTAAATATTGGTTCTTAAGTGTAGCCTCTACAGAGCACTCCTACCTTAATATATCACCTTATTTGTGTTCTTCCTGTGTACTTGTTTATTGTTTTCGTCTGTCTTACTGGACACCAAGGCCATGGTTTTGTTTCTCCATGATCTACCCGGGTTTAACAGAGGGCTGGTGGCACGTACTTAGTAAGCACTGAAAACTCTTTAGAGCACGAATGTCAGTGTTGGTTTATTCCATACATTTTTATGTAACCATTGTTTTCTCCCAGGTGAAGGATTAGTTTTTGGACCCAACTTTGTGTGTGTGGAAATTAGAAATCAAGTGAAGGACTGTAGGAAAAGGTAGAAAGCCCGTCTCTGATCTGCCAGGTTATTAAAGATCAGGGATCATGTGAATGTTCCTTCCAGGGGTTAAGGCGTCCATCATGGACTCTTGAGTCTGGTTTCCATTTTGTTTGTGAAACGCAGAGATGATGCTTACCGTGTTGTAGACTTCCTCTGAGGATTAAATGATGCAGATTTCCTTGAGGGTTTTTTTCTTCACATGTTAACATCTCTGAAATCAGGACATAATTTTCATTTTGTATTTTTTGAAAATTGTTGTTGGGTTTTTGGCTTTTTCTTTTTCTTTCGTATTTGAACATCACTGAAATTTGGATGCGTCTTGTAATCAACGGGAGGTGTATCAGTGTTAGGTGTATAATAAATGTTTCTTTCCTTATCTTTTTCCTCAATAACAAAGGAGAAGGAAACGTTGGTGCAAACATCACTATGAGAAAGGCACCTTCCCATGGAAGGAGAAGCCCAGGCCTGGGAACTGGGAGGTTGGTTTCTTTTAGTTCTAGTGTTATTAAGTAGTAGTCACTTTACCTCCCTAGTCTCTCCTTTGTAAATCAGGGTTTTTAGTTGTTCGTATTAGCAAATAGGTTTCCTCTCTAGTGCCATCGATTGCCAGTGGCTCCTTGGAGCTCTGTGTTCAGAGTTTTGAAGACAAACCCTGGGTCTTCAGCAGGCGTCATAATCGTTCATTGCTGACTGCTGTGACCTTGGTGTGGAGAGAGCGGCTTGTATTTCCATTCCTGGGCTCCCTGATCTTCAGCTCTAATTTTCAATGTCAGAAAGAAAGAAAGAAAGAGGGAGGACCAGTATGGGGGTGTTTCAAGTTGCAGGGGGGTGGAGCAAGGATGAAGAGAAGAGAAAGGCACAAAAAAGAAAGGAAGTGACAAAGAGTTTATAGAATTTTCTTCCCTGCATAAAATAAAAGAAGTTAGGGACTTTGAGACTCTCTGCTGAATTCAAGCATATCCGAGTGGTAATTCTGTTGGAACAGCATGGTCACATACTTTTTTCTTTCTTCTTAAAGTATTTGTCTGCATTCTAACACAGACGATTGCATGAATTATTTCTTACAGGAATAAACGTTTCCCACAAAGATTCACCCTGCTGAGCATAGCACAGGGCTTTTAAAGAGTTTATTGGCTGTGATATAAAAAAGAAACACTTTTAGATGATTGTGGAAAGTTATGGACACAGCTGCAGCTGTAGATTCCAGCTCAGCATAAGCGTTCCTTGGGTGTTGAAAATTTTGTCAGTCATGAAATGACTTCACCAGGGTAATGCTGGTTAAAAATTTTTTTACAACATCCTGCTTTTCTGCCAAGACTTGTGTACAAAGCATTTCCCTGACAGGCATAAAATATTTTCAGTCACTTTGCATTTTAAAAAGCCTGTTCTTTACCACCCTCCTAAGGCATTCAAAGTGTTGTTGCTGTTTTTTATTTTTTTTCAATTTTTTTAAACTGGTGGCTGGCAAATTCTAATTCTCTAATAAATAATTGTTGTGATTCTTTGAACAAAGTAGTTTGTGTACGTGTGGGACAGACTGCTGATTTTAAATTTACTTGATGTATTTTTTCATAGATCCAGTTTCGTAGAAGGCGGTAGGCTTTCCAGGTGAGTTGAAGACAGGTGACATGCTGCTATAGCACCCATTTCAAAAATAAGAACAAATGAGAAACCACGTAGTTAACAAAGTCCCAGAGCCTTGTTTGAGGATGAAGAGTTTTCATTAGATGGCTAGTAGATGGAGAGACTGGAGATTCTCAGGGAGGCATCTCGGCGTCTTCACTGCTTTGGAGTTGCTCGTTCTGGATGATGTCCAGGTTGCATCCAAACCTTAAGAATTCTCTGTGAGGCTGTCACACCCCTCCTACTCCCATGTCTCAGGACTGGTGTTTCAGGTTCACTGAGGAAGGTAACATTTTCCTGAGGTGACAGCAGCGGAGAAAGGAGAGTGACTTGTGCAGTCCTTTAAGGAAGGAGAAAGGTAGAAGGAAGCAGAAATGTGTTAAAAGCTGTGTTGGCAGTGTCCCTTTGGTGGAGCCCCTGACCCAGCACTGCTAGGGTCAAAGTCCCTCTGGGAAGTGACTTCCTGGGGAGGCAGAACCTGTGTAACCAGCTGCTTCTACAGTGCAGATGCACTGGCAGCTCACGGGAGTGCTTGTGAGGTAGGAAATGGCATCTGACTGCTTAATTTAGCCTCAAAAGCCCACATATTTTCCTGATTACTCCCCAGTGGTCTGTACCTAGAGAGGTGTGTGTGTGTGTGTGTGTGTGTGTGTGTGTGTGTGTGTGTTTGTATGTATGTGTACACTCACACCCATATACCCTTCAGATACAAGCTACTGTGAGGAGGGGAGTTAATATCTATCTGTATCTATATATCTATAGCTATATCTGCTGTTTGTTGTGCTTTATTTTAGTTTTTTTACACACAGAAATGGAGAAGAGGGTAGGAGGAGGTGAGTGAGGAAGGGGAACGGGATGGTTATGAATAATGTGTCCAGTGTAAACAGCAGAAGCTCAGGTTGGTTTTAACAGAAAGGAAAAGAATAAAGTTTGTGTTGTCCTCAGCTTCGTTTGGTCCCGCAGCAGCTCAAGACTGTGGTCAGGGACACTGTTTATTTGTGTCTCTGGGCTCTGCCACCCACAGTCTC
This sequence comes from Hipposideros armiger, assembly GCF_001890085.2. NCBI lineage: Eukaryota > Metazoa > Chordata > Mammalia > Chiroptera > Hipposideridae > Hipposideros > Hipposideros armiger. Next base: position 318,405 of record NW_017731837.1, on the reverse strand, counting down.
AGCATTATCTCATGCTGGCTTCCCATCACAATGGCACTGTCAGGCCGCTGTCCATAGCAAGGGAGGCAGGAAGGGTTCTTTGTGGGAAGAACTTTCTCAGAAAGGTCAGTAGTTCAGTGTTTCACGCTGTGTCCATTGCATCCTAGTTCTGCTATTTGTACAGTTGGTTACCTTAAGCTAACTGAGGGCCATGCTGCAACCCTGAAGTTTGGGTGTAACCTTAAAAGATTGTTTTTTACACTATGGAAATGATCAGTAATACACAAAAGTAGAGAGTAGTGTCATAAGCCCCCGTGTACTCATTCTCCAGCCTGGGTGGAATGTTTTTGAATTATTAGTCCAGGACTTGGATAGGGAAGGCGTGACCACCCAGACGCAAATCACAGGACTGTTACCCAGAGATGCTGAAGCAGTTTGGGAAGGTGACCAGAGAGCACATGAAGCCCACCACGGTGTTCGTTCCACAGCCAGAAGGGAGGCCGGCCCTGTTAGGTATGTTAGGTAGGGTCATTTTAATGCGATGTACTTTGGAGGAAGAGGCCCCACTGTTATGGCTGCATTTGGGAGAAAGGTGACAAGTATTTTTATTGTAGGCCTAGCTTCCTTTATCAGCAGGATAACTATACATTCTGGTGCACGCCTGTTATCCAGATGTAATCATTAGTTAGGTCTCCTTTCATTCTCAGAGTTGACTTGGTTTGGATGATAAATTATATGGTCAGCTAATTTAGCCCCTGATTGAAACTCCTATTACCTGATTCCATTTCTGTCTGGCTCTTTGCAGGACCTCTTTGTAGGACACCAGTTTTCCAGCAGGAGTGCTAACTTGCCACGTGGTCATTGCTTGAGGAAAGCCTGACAGACTCAGGGAGTGGTGGGGGCGACTGTGGGAACTGGATCACCTATGCCGCGTCGAAGGCATTCAAGTTCAGATTTGCTCAAAACCCACGCTGGACACAAAAACACATCTGCAGGCTGAATTCCTGTATCAGGGGCCCCTGGTCTATTTATCTTCCTCTTTGTAGCAAACTATTAACTATCTAGACCAGTGGTGCTCAACCTGTGGGTCGCGACCCCTTTGGGGGGTCGAACGACCCTTTCACAGGGGTCGCCTAAGACCATCGGAAAACAAAGAGATATTTACATTACGATTCATAACAGTAGCAAAATGACAGTTATAGAGTAGCAACGGAAATAATTTTATGGTTGGGGGTCACCACAACATGAGGAACTGGATTAAGCGGTCGCGGCATTAGGAAGGTTGAGAACCGCTGACTAGACCAAAGAAGGCACACTAAGGCTCCCAGGGCAATTATCCGCCTGTTTTGTAAATAATACATTATTGGAGCACAGTCACACCCGTTTGTTTATGTATTGCCCAGGGCTGCTTTCGCACCACAGACAGAGGTGAAACCTAAAATCTGTACTATCAGGCTTTGGCAGAAAGTTAGCTGATTCCTGTTCTAGAACATTGCTGCCCATTAGAAATATCATGTGAGTCATAAATGTGATTTATGTATGTCATTTAAGTTTTTCTAGTGGGCACATTAAAAAAATTTTTTAAAAATCAGGTGAAATTAAATTTGAGTATATTTTATTCAACTCAATATCTCTAAAATATTTCAAGATCGAATCAATTAAAAAATTGTGAGACATTTTACATAGGCTTTTCCTGCTAAGTCTTTGAAATCCAGTGTGTGTTATACACGGCAAGCACATGTCAATTCTGACTAAGCTTCATGTGCCTGATGGGCCGTTTGTGGCTAGTAGTCACAGCATTGGACAACATGGTTCTAGCAGGTGTGCCTGAAGCGTTTCTTGGAGAACACTGCACCTCACACACAGAACAATACCATTTCAACTTATGATCATGTTTGATCGCACACCTGATAAGTATTTTTCTTCCCCAAGGATGTTCTACATTGCTTCCTGAATATTCCTCTTGTACAGGAACTTTGTTGGGATGTGAATGTCTGGGGGTCAGCTTGGCTCTCTCACTGGGCGACATGCCTCCACGCCCTAGCTTCCTGGTGCTCGCGAACATCTCCTCCTCAGGAGACTTGAAAATACCTATTTGTCGTGGATCTTCTGGGTCTGTTGAAATAATCACCAAGCATTTGGAAAGTTAAAAGTTGCAATGCCTGGGTCTTTTGTACTTCCTCTAGGACACAGCTGTCAGGTATGAAAAATCTACTGTGACTGAATCCATTTGTGGTATTAATCACTACCTTTCCCTTAGAGTTGATTTACGGTTCACTGGGAAATTCTGGAAAATGCTTGGTGAGAACATGACCACGTTTATTCATGGAGAAAGATTGGGATGCAGGTTTGAAGTAAAGAAAAATGACAGTTTCCAAGGCCCCTGGGAAAAAGTGTTTGGTCACTTAAATTCCTATGAGCTTCCTGTAAGTAACATCAACCTGCTGTTCCGTGCATCTTCTTACATATTAGAACAGGGAAGGAGTGTTAATTTCCGTTGGCCAACCCACAATTAAAAGTATATTTGGATTAGCCCCATGTTTCCATTGTTGCTTTAGATTTGAAGAACAAAGACCTACTGTCTAGACTACCTTTCTCCTCCTGTTGGAAAGTTGCTAACTCTGTGGGGCACTCTGGGGTTAGTGGTTAGAACTAGATTATCACCCTCTCTACTGGGGTGTGAATAACCCAATTTCTTGGGCGAGGAATGTAATCTCAGGTTTTAGCTTCCATGCTGCCAGACTTGGTTTTGCTTTTATATACCCAAATGGTACTGGAACCTTCTTGATCCCAGTGGAAGCTTGTGATAAACTGTTTTTGGACATGTCTTCTGCCAAGGGGTTAAAATAAATCCATCTCATCAGTGTCTTTTTGTTTAAGGGTAGCTTAAAAGTGCTGATGGTTAGCTTTACTTCTTTATGTGATCATTCTTTATTTTTACGGCAGGAGTTACTGACTTTTCTGTCTCTCTCTCACAAAAAAAAATCTTCATTGATATGTCAGAAAGATGAAAAGATGTCATAAACATACTTTGACTTTTCTGTTCCTTTGCTTCCTCCCCCCCAACTTTTAAAAATGGGTCTCGTAGCATCAGGCATTTGCCAAAGCAGCAATTTTGATGCATAGGATTTTTTCCTTTCCTCAAGTATGAATGCTAACTCTCCTCCCCCTTTTGCAGACACAGGCATTTTTCCCTTCTGGATTTTAGTTTTATGATAGCACATTATGAAGGATTTGACAGATCCTTTAAGATAAAGGTCTGGTTTTTTTTTTTTTTTTCTGATATATTTACAGGTGATCTTGGCTCCCAGTTTCATTGGTGATAGGAACCCAGGCCCTGGAAACTCAGGGAGGTTGGACAGACCCACGGTATTCCTGCACTAACAGTGTCAGGACTGACCTCAGTAATTGTAAAGGGGCTATCTCTTTTGCTCTAACTGGGGGCACTTGTATCTTCAAGGGGACATTTGGAAATGTCTGGAGGTATTTAGGGTTGTTAACAATAGGGCAGGAGCTACCAGCATCTAAAGGATTGAGGCCAGAGAGGCAGCTAAACATCCTGCAATGTACAGGATAGCCCCCACAACAAAAAATTATCTGGTTCAAATTATTGCTAGTGTTGAGAAACTTGGCTATAAGGGACACTTTCTAGCATCGAGCTTGTCTCCTCTTCTTCTTAAAAAAAAATATGCTAACAAGTGAAAAGCTACCAAATATATTCATAATAAATTGCCTCTTAAAGAAAATCCTAGGTCTACTCTTCCAGTAAAAAGGAAGGAAAGAAAATAATCAAAGTGGTCCTGTGGTATGTATTACCCACTGATGATACTTCCCTTCCCTCTGAGGACTGATTTCTGGGTTAGGGTAATTAACAGAGCCCAGAAATTTGTGAAGTTTTAAGGTAAAGGGTGTCACAGACTCAGTCCCCAGATGGGCCACCCCGCTGGGATATATGAAAGTATAAACTGCTCTTAAATCTTGTAGCGTATTTACTTTGTAATGGGAAGAAAATAAAGGAATGCTCTTTAGTTACTCTTTACCAGAGGAAAACTCTTATTTTTCATTTTGATGCCATTACTTATGAAGGGTAGATATTGGCTAGTGAAAAGGGGGGAAACAAATGTACAAATCTTGCACTTTGCAAAGTTTGACATGACCTTTTGTTTTTATATTTTGGGTTGTGTTTTCTATTAAGCCGTTGATCATATTCCCTCTTTGCCATTCAAATAAAAGAAAACAGACCTTTTTATGGATTTTAGTACATGGTGACAAAATTTGATGGGATGATTGCTGAAGTACTGGGACAGGCTTTTGGCGCTAATGTTTTTTGAATTGACAGGTAGTGAATGTACCGAATACAATTTCAGGTGCCTAGGTTTCTGCTCGAGCTTGCATACCATTTTAGCCTGAGCTTATGGGACAAGGATCACTGAAACGATATTTCAGCATTATCATTTTGGCTTTTCAGAATGAAGGCAGAGAGAGGGAGAGAATCTGATTATAGCAAACATACTTGATTGAATAATCTTAGAATGGACTTTGCTGGCAATTATTGTGTTGGTGAGAAACAAAGTCGGGTTTCAGAAGTGAGTGAACGCATACATGTGTCGGCACAGTGCATCTGGGCAATGCCTCCCCATGATAATGCCAAGGGCATTCATTGCAAAGGATGGCTTAAAGACTTTGTTTTACCACCCTCCTCATCCCCGTTCTAAATACATATGCCTTGTCTGCTCTGTGGCTCATTTTAGACGCAAAGAGTGGGAAGTTAAATTTAATGATTAAGTCCCTTTCATTTCTGAGTCGTGGACATCTTTTTGTGCTTCTAGATTTACAGTGCATCTTAATGCATATCATTCTTTCCCTCTGAAATTATCTTAAAAATGTGATAGAGGAGTTAGCAAGTTGTGCCGGCAGTAGCTGTTGGCAAATGAAGGGGAAAAGGAGGTGACAAAATAGGGGAAAGATGGTGACAAAATAGGTTCCAGCCGTCCCTGAATGAACCACAGGGTGGTAATTATTCTTTAAATACTAAAAGAGGGCTTTACCTATTAGAAGCCCCATAAAACCAGCATCCACCATCTATCTGATTTTTCTGTTGATGTAATTTTAGGAAATCAAATGAACCGAGATGGAAATTAGGTTTCCTTCGCGGTGGCTTGTGTACCCTGTAAGTTCTATTAGATTTAATAGGAGTTTTGCAGGTGGAAACACAGCAGGACCGCAGCTTTCATCAGAGAGCAGGCCCTTCATAAACAGAGGATACAAAAGCATGCCTTTTCTCTTGCCATTTGAAAAGTCTTCATTTTCTGTGCCCAAGTTATTTATCACATGCGCGGAGAGGACAATTCGTGATATTGTATTTCGAAAGAGGGAGACAGGAGCCATTCAAATTCCTATTAAAATGTATTGCATGAGCTGTACATCACTTTCTAATTTCTGAGACTGCTTGTAAATCATAGGGAAAGAGGGCATGCTACCATTGGTCAGGGGAAAAATGGGAAATTTAATAGTTTGTCAAAGATTAATAAGAAAGGATTACTGCTTGGAAAGACCCTGACTTGGTGAGCAAGTACGTTTTGAAGTTCATCAAGCTTATAAGCAGATGGAGAGTTTAATTAAAGTTGCTTGTCATTACTCAAGTTTGCTTCCACCCTGCCCCTGGGACAAAAGTGTATGTTATGCCAGTGACATTGTCAGAACCTAGATTTGACCTTGAGAACTGTGTGTTTTTCTTTCATTCTCTCCCCATTTCTCTTTCATTATTTAAGAGCTGATAAATGTCTTAATTGTGGTTAGTTCTGTGCCACAGATCTTGATCAGTGTAACTCCCGGCAGTTAAGTTAATTTTATTTATTTATTTCATTATTTTATGTTTTTATTTATTTTTTTAGCTGATACTGATTCAAGCTGATGTAGTCTAAGACTGCCCTGAAATAACTAGTCTGTGTATGTGTGTGGTGTGTAAATCCTATAAGCACACATATTTACGTGTAAATATATTCATAACAGAGTCAAATATGTATGTACTTATATACATGTGAGTGTGTATGTGCCTGCATCACATATGTATGTATATATACATATATATTGAATGTTATCAGACTATTTACCCTTTCAGACTCTGAACTGCGTATTGAGACCACATCATTCTTATAAGCAAAGCTCTTTCGCTCCTGTTCCTCTGGGAAGCTCAGAGAATGACTTTATCTGGGAGGCCGCATTTTTGATCTTGTGTAGAGCTAGGAACACTCTGACATATGGTTCAACAAAGGCGTGCAGGCTTTGGTGTCCAGCACTTGCAGTGCTTCTGTTAACGCCTGTTTATCAGATTATTGAAAGGCAAGCTGCTTTCCTCAGACTGTGCTTCCTACTCCCTGGTTAATGTAATCCTAGCCGGGCCCCATCCTGATAGCGTTACACAAACAGAACTCTCACCAGGCACCCCTGAAATGCATAGAACGGGCTCTTTAGGATCAGGCCTTTTATGTAGATGTAACCAGATGTGGGGAGAGTTAGTAATCACAGTCTGGAGCTCTTCAAAATTGCAGTTGTTGGAGAGTAAGGCCAAAAAAAGGAGGAGAAAGCCCACTGATTTTTTTCTTCTTCTTTGTTTGGTTATTTTTAAACTGCTAAGTTACAGAACTATTAGCATTTGAGGTGTGGACTAGACTATAATCCAGTGGTCCTCAAAGTTCGCAGCCTCACCGGAACCCCTGGGGATCGTTCTAAGTGGCACCCATCCCTATTCCATAACTGTGGAATCTGTGTGTTCTTTTTAAGCACCTCAGATAATTCTTATGCAAGTGGTCCCTTGGTCCACTTTAGAAACTCCTAAAGTAGGTTATCAGCCTCCTCATAACCTTCCCAGGCAGGAATTGATTTCTTTGAATGTAAGTCATTTAAATTCCATAATGTGATATTGGATCTTAAAGCAGATTTAATTATGTAAAACACAGAATCCTTTTCACAAAACACAGAAAGATTTTAAGTTAGGCCTAAAGTCTTTGGAACATATAGTACCTTGGGCACGGATCCTTTGGCCTAAATAATACTGAATTAAACTCCTCCTTTTCCTGTGCTCCCACATCAAAATTGGCCAGCGTACAGCAGTGAAGTTTCTTCTCAAAACCAAGCCAGTTGTTCAAATCTGGCAGTAAAAAGGGCTTTTAAACTTGGGTCCACTCCTGATGGAGCCGTTGGAGCCAAGTGCTTTACAGTGAGACCTTTTGTGTTTTAGTTGATGAAAACTGAGGTGTAGCATAGCATAACATTAAAATTTTGTTCATTATTTCTGACTGAGCCTCTTGGATTTGAATCTTTTCTTGCTATCTATTAGGTTTTGTGACCATATACAGGTGACTCAACCTGGCCATACTTTATTTCCTATCCTGTAAAACAAGGGTAATAGAATTCATAAAGTTACTTGCAGGAATAAATAAAAGACTGCATGGAATGTTTAGCTTACTGCTTGCACGTAGTAAAGACTCAATAACTGCTCTCTGTTGTTATTACCATGGGATGGGGTGGGGAAAGTTAGAAATGAATGAGCAGCGATCTTACATTAGTCAAGACCTTGCAGCCTCAAATTTGGCGGAAGGTGTAATTCAGTTAACATAGTACCTAGGAAGGACTGGAGGCCATACGGGAAGAGAAAACTGCGCCTTTTTCAGAGACAATGTGATTGCGTATGGCTTTTTGCTGCCTTAACTAGAGAGGAAGCACAGAACAACCTGTGAGAGGAAATGATACGGTGTAATAGTGTCTGTCACACGGAGGTAACCAGGACATAGTGTTTGAAGAAGGATGTGTGTGGCCTTACGGAGAGAAACTTGTTATGTGAGTTCTGGCCATTTTACCTTTTGTAAACTGATCACCCAGGGTTGGATGGATTAAGTGCATACTACATGTAATGTGCTTAGCAGTTTATTTGGCACATTGTAAGCTCCCCATACCAGTGGCGAGCCATGTAATCATTCTCTGTTGGCATGAAGGGGAGTGGAAAGACATCGTCTGGTGATATAAGTGTGCACCAGATAATGAAGACATTTGAGTACTGACCTAAGGAGCGTAGGCTCTGTTCGCTTGACAGTTGGAAACCATGGAAGCTCTTTGATTAGGTGCACAGACTGAAGCTCTGCCCTCTCGTGATTTCAGTACCATGTCTGGGCGAACAGCAGTAAAAGAAGTTTCTCTCCACACCCCTCTTTCTCTCAGGCACGTCTTTCCCAGAAGCCCCGCTGCATGCTTCACCTTGGGACAAGAACCTAATGCAGTGATTTCTTTTTCTTTTAGGCAGTGTGAGTGTCAAAGGGATGTCTTATTTAACATAGTCTTAACCCCTTTCGGTAATCTCCGTTAGCTCCCGTCTCCTCTAAGGCATATGACCTTATGAAAACAGCGGTGTGCCTGTTACCCAACGCCAGGTGGAAATGAGGCCCCAGGTCTGGCTGCCCACCTCCATCCCAACCTCTTCTGGACAAATTTCTGCTCTCAGCTCCCTCTGTATAAAAATTCAGTTGTCTCCACTGTGGCCATTTGATTGGCAAGTGACAGGGACCCATTGGAACCAAAAAGACTGAACAGGCATTTATAACAATGTATTATAAGGAATTCAAGGACAAATGGGGAAATCTAGTTCCCAAGAAGGGCTTTACTCAGGGCTGCTGGAGTTGCTTTTGTGGGCCTTTATTGTTCCACTGTCAAGTGGATGTCGCAGAGAGAGGGAGAATAAGTATCTGACTGGTCACTTGCCAGCCTGGAATGATCTTCGCATTTGAAGTCCTCCCTTAGCCGATTTCCACGTCCCTGTGGTGGGGAAGGAGAGGCCGTCAGCAGGAGGGCAAGTTAGGGTGAACTTGACATTCATATGCGGAGGACCTGATTATTGTACAGATGTGATATTGTCTCCCTATGATAGCCATGCAGACCCACTGGTGTGTGACTCTCCTGTGCCCCCAGGTGGGTGGATACCTTGTTACCTCGTTGACTTTGGGCTGGGCTCTGTGATTCTCTTTGGTCAGTGGAAGCACATGAGTAGAGGTCTTCAATGTGCATTACTTGGCCTTTCTGCCCTGCCACCTGCCACGAGAGTAGCATATCCCACGTTCCCAGGTTGCTTCTGGTCCCAGAATGAATGATGTGTGGATGGTCCTGGCCCCAACCTGCAGCTTAAGGCTGTCATCCAGCATACCTGGACACCAGTGAGCAAGAAATAAGCCCTATTGGTGTCCACCACCAAAATTCTTTTCTTTTTCTGGTCACATAATATTATTGTAGCAGAAATCTGACCTATATAGCAGCCAAGTTGACTAATGTATCCGCTCTGTGTCCAGAAAACTGAGAAAGGAGCCAGAGTTATCAGCATTGTGGGAAATGAATCAATCTCTCTTGGGTCATGTAACCCGCCCTCTGTTTGACCAAAGCTGAATCACAGAAGTGCCCTATTCAATCATGCCTGAGCCCAGTACTGTAAAATGCTCTGCTTTTTCACAGATCACAACTTTAGCTTTCATATTCTGATTAACAAAGGCAATATACATTATTAAACTTAATTTAAAGGTGTAATGGCTGTGTCAGTCAGATAAGGAAAAAATAGCACGGTGGACCATTTCCAAATTCCCACAGGCTTAGGATATAAAAATTCCCTCAACAGTGCTGACAGCACACCTTGCCTGTTATTACAGCTCAGCTTTTGTTTTGTTCTTCTGCCAGTTCCAGAATATCATTAGGTTACAAATCAGATCTAATGGTTTAGATTATTGTTCATCTTGAGCTCTGCGCTTTTTCTCCATTAGGTATGGCATAACAGAAATAATTTAATTTATTAGTGGGCCCATCTTCAAAAGGAGCTTTTATTTCAGAATGAGCTTGAGGACACAGTGGGGGGCGGGGGGAACCACAAGTCTTTCCTCAGTCTTGGGAGGTAAAACTACTGGGATGTAGCATGTTTAGAAATGAATGTGGTTTTGCAGGATGAAGAGGTGCTTGTACCCCGATAGAGCACATCTTTGCTGCAAAGAACAGACTCTGGAGCAACTTCTTTCTGGTAGCTTTAGGTGGTTTTTTTTTGGGGGGGGGAGGGGGGAGTGTTGTAGCCATGATTTTAGATTTACTGTCTGAGAGGTAATTGAGCCACAGTATTGACATTCATTTCTTCGTTCACTTTGTCAATCCACCTGTCAGCCATTCAACAAATTTATTCTCTGCCTTCTTTTTAGGGCATGATCAATTTTCCTTTTGTACATCATAATCTTTCATACGAGGTTGCAGATCATTCAAAATGGATCTGTACGTTTTACAATACAATGAAAACTTATCATTTTAAACCCGGATTTGTTATCCAATTTCCTAAGTGTCCACATAATGCCTCATTAGTGGCTTTCCACAGTGTAGGTTGAGGATTATTCTAAACAAACATGCGCACCTTTACTCACCAACTTCAAGTCAGGTTGATCATTTAACTTTCTAGGATTCCACGTAGCTCCTCAATTAGCTGGTTTCCATAGGAGAAATTCTTCAGGGGCAGGAAACAATGTCAGCAAAATGGTTCTGGGTCTTTAAAGATCTACTACCCACACTTAGTAGCCCATACTGCTCCAGCCCTGAGTTAAATACTGTGATGCCCATAGGAATGGGGGAAGTGTTTGAGGGCACTGAAGCAGACAAAAATGCTGTGAACAACTGTTTTGCTGGCTTGATGAGTATTTAATGTATACCTACTGGTTCAGGATGCTTGGTTCATTTAAATGTGCAGACCTATCTTAGGGTCTTAAATGCTCCGCGCTTTATGGAGACATTTAAATTTTAAATCCTATAATCAGTACTGTTACATGCAATGAATAATTGCTTAGATTACCTTAAACAGATTCCCTTCCATTATTGTTTAGCAAAGACCAGGGCCTTGAGATACTAGGGCAAGTTAGTTAGGTGGATGATAGTAAAAATCTCTAGCATGAGATGTCACATGGGGCTGAACTTAATGGCAGAGGATGGAATCCAAGGCTTCAGAGAGTGAGGAATATAAGAACTAAAATCTGAGCCGGCTGAGTGGCGTTTTGGTTAATGGTTGGTTTGGGACTCTAGCTCTGAGCAGCAGGGCCCCGGTTCGGACCCCACATTAGGGCCAGTGACGCTGCGCCCTCTACAGCTAAGATGGTGAGCAACAGCTTGACCTGGAGCTGGGCTGTTGTGAGTCACAGGCAGCTGCCAGTGAAGTGAAGCAACGTCCTCCACAACTAGACTGAAGAACAAAAGGACAGCAACTTGTCTGTTCCCCTTCCCCCAATTCCCCAGCACTGTTCCCATCCCTCCAATTCCCCAATAAAAATCTTAAAAAAAATAAAAAATAAAATAAAATAAAAAATTGTGTAGAGGAATGAAGAGATAGCGAGAAGAAAGAACAGATTGTAAAAGTTTTGGTTTTATGAAGTGTCAAACTCTGCTAGGCTTACATGCTATCCTCTGATTGGTGGTTATTGTGTTAACCCCTACCTACACTTTTAAATAACAGAATTTCTGGCAGTGTATTTAAAGAGGCCGGAAGATGAACAATGAAAAATGGTTTGGAAAGAGCAAGTTTCAGAAAATGGGAAAAGCTTTGTTTTGAACTCACCTGTTTTGAATAGAGCCATTTACTGTCTGACTATACTTTCCTACATACATAGTAGGCCAAACCTTACATGTTCTAATAAATATGTACCGTTTCTTTGGCACCAGTGTGATCTCTTACTTCTTATTCTCAGCAATCTGTACCACGTCATGATTTGACCATGTCACAAAATTGCCATGGCACTATGTATCCTCACTTGTATCCTCATTTGATATCTTCATGTGTAAAATAAATTCTACCCATTTATAAAAAAAAAAAAAGAACTTAAATCTACATGTGTGTGTGTTTATATGTGTGTGTGTGTACATGTGTGTGTAATTTTACTGGTTTGTTTTTCAGCTATCGTGGCTTGAGTTCTGGATGCCTTTACTATAATAGTGGCAGTTGTATTAATAGTTACGGTATTAATAGTCATTTCTTGAACACATACTGTATCCCTGGCCCAGTGCTATACTCTGCATGGGATCAATTTGTCCCAGCAATCTTCTGATGAAGGGGCTGTCACTGTTTTTACATGACAAAACAAGCAAAGAGGTTTCTTTATGTCCCAAACATGTCTGTAGTGTTTTTATATGTGCCAAGCATTCTTCTAAGTGCCATTTAGCTATTACATTAACCTTAAAAATAGTATCTTATGAGATATTATTTTTACAGATGCAGAAATTGAAGTGGAGAAAGTTAAGGTGCCTTCCCAAAGTCCCAATTAGTAAGTGGTAGAGGAGGATTTGAACTTGGGCCTTCTTGCTCCTCCCATGGGCTCCTTAACTGTGCCCAGGGTTAATTAGCCTCGTGGTGGCCTTAGGATGCTCTCTTGGGCCATCTTACTTATGAGCTCGTGTTCAGTAGCTATTACATCATTCCACCTCTTGTATAAAAGAACAGATTCAAGGACAAGCTTTGCTTGTTCTTAACAGAGGGCAGCTCTGAAATCCTCCAGGAGAACTGTGTCTGGCCATAACTTGCTTTGTTGAGATTTGACTTGCTGTAGTTCACCCTCTGTCTGGTAGCCCCTTATGTTTTCTGATTTTTTGTTTGTTTGTTTATAATTTAAGATCTGCTCTTCAAGTCTTCTCAGACCTCAGGGAACTGTGAGTTACATGGAAGGCTGTTTAAAATTGTATAAAGTTAGAAATAGCTACCTAGGGTGTCCAGTCTTTATTTAATGTATAAGTAAAAGGAGAAAGAACATATGTAAAAAAATGGGTGCCTTTACAGACTAGCTCTCCTCTCTCTCTCTCTCTCTCTCTCTCAAAATTGATCTAGGATGACTTGGAAGGGCTGTGGAGAATAAATTTTACTGCATTTCTGCTTTGTGCCAAGTACTTGCTGAGTGCTGTGCATACCTGATCTCATTTACCCCCAGCAGCAACTCCGTCAGAACCACAGTTTTTATCTCTATTTTACAAATAAAGATGCTGAGCCTTAGGGTGGCCAGTAGCAGAGACAGGATTCACACTAACATCTGCCGAGCCCTGAGTCTAGTGCATCTCCCCTCTGCGCAGAAGGGCTGCCTCAAACTCAGGTGCTATGTGACCTGCCTGCCGGTTTGGTTGTTAATGGTTCTGCTTTCTCAAGTTTAGTTTTGTTTATTATTAAAAGAAATCCCATCTTGCCAGCTATAATCCTGTTTCCAATGCAGCCTAGAGGTGGAATACATTATAATGGGCATAACCATTTTCCAGTGTCATCTCTCATTTGAGCTAATGGAGAATGTGAGCTTATATATATTGGCAAGATCGTAGGGACCCAGATGATGGGCTTCAATTGTTTTACTGAGCAAAAGTAGTTTATCCCTGCTTTATTGCCAGTGCTTATTGAGAACCATATTGCTGTATGGTCTGAGTCTTTACCAAGCAAGATGAAAAACATACTGGCTCTTCATAAGGTTAAGGGAGGCCCATGCATCCATACAACAAATATTTATAAAGCCCGTTACGTGCTGGGCACTGTGAGAGGCACTAGGGTACAGCAGTGAACAAAGCAGAGCCAGTTCCCGATTTGCCCTGGAAACATAACTAGCGTTTAGAATTCTAGAACGGACCTCTCACCATCTTCATTTTTATTTAATTGTAAGCTGTATTATTTTGTAAAAATTACTGGTTACTGGCCATCATTAACCCCCAAAAATATCACTGCAAATGAGGATTTTTCTGTAGCAGAACTAATGCCTTTAGTTTGCTGGGTGTTCCTTGACTCCTGTTGAATAACTCTTTTAACTTTGTTATGAAATCTGTAAGGTGACTGAAAGATCATCTAATCCAGGGCTCAGCAAATTGCAGCTGGTGAGCCACATGTGGCTCTTTGGGTACGTACATGTGGCTTTGAAGTAAAATTGAAAATGAAAATAAAACTATCGTAGTTTCATTTATAACATTTTTAAAGGATGTATTCACATAATGGTGATTTCATTTGTTTTATGGCTCTCGAATAATTTTTAAATTGTTGCGAGGGACAGGATTGACTCTTCCGTCTCAAAAGTTTGCTGACCCCTGATCTCTATTGGGTTGTTGGAAAAGTCTTGATGATTTTTTGCAATGAAAAACATAGAAAAAATATGTTGTGACTTTTCTGACAACCCAATAGTCAAACTCATATTTATTAGATGAGGAAATTGAGGTCCAGGGAGGTAAAGTTGAAATAGCAAGATAACTTAGTTCGGAGTAGGACTTTAGACCTGCTGCTGTTTTGTGTCTTGGCATTCCTGAATATATATTGTGTCTTGGCATTCCTGAACAGGATCCTTAAACCCAGAAGAAATGGTGGACTGTTTACTGTATCCCATGTAGCTTCTAGACAGTTGTAGCTCTACTGGTTCCTAAGGTTTTGGGGGCCAAGGACTCCTTGGGCACCTTTTCCCCAGAAAAATACCCATGGCTGCATATATTCAAATTGTTGATACATTATTTGAAAATGGATTGAAGAGTGACATCAATGGCTGTTTTTGCAGTGGCCTTGGTGACAGATGATGAAAGTTTGGTTGAGGATGTTAATGGGGGAGATACAGAGAAGTGACCAGATTTGAAGGCTTTGGTGAGAAAGAATTGACAGAATGGTTTCTTTTCTGAGTTCACATGGAAATGGCGCTTTTGGGGAGAGATAATTTATTGATAACATTAATTTAAATTTAATGCTGTGAAGCTTGTTGGTAGATACATGAGGGTTTCATTATTTAATCTCTTTCTGTATATATTTTATGATACACACACACACACACATACACACATACACACACATACAAAGAGGTAATGTTAATCTAAGAAAAGATAATTCTAAACCTTTTTCATTTAAATCATTAAAATTATGTCATGAGAAAATTTTAAAGTGATTGAGACATTTCACAGAATTCATTGGTAAGTGGAAGTATTTGATCTGAGGGATAGTTGAAATATTTTTTGTACTTATTATTTACAAGAAATAAAAAAGAATTGATTGTTTTGACTTTAGAATCATTATAATTTTAGTTTGCAATGAACTCTGGGAAGAGAACACCAGTGGTGACAGATTTTAAATCTCAGATTTTTCCATGAAAAAAATAGAGGAAGTAGGGAAACTAAACTATGAAACCACAACCAAGATCTGCAATAAAACTAGGCTACTAGGCATCTGTGTGGCCTCAGAATATGTGTGGCTGGAACAAGCCATTGAACAGCTAAGACCTGTGTGGAATTGGCCTAGAGGAAGGAAAGCAAGGGGCTATCTTAATCTCCCGAATTAGCCACAGATACCCATAGGAAAGTGTGGTGGTCCTACATGGAATGTGTATCCATAGCTAAGAGCGGTTCCACAGGATATCTCGTTCCTGAGTGAGGACAAGGAGACGGCCATGGAGCAAGGTCTGGCGATGTCTGGGCTCTATCATTTCCCAAACTAACAACTGAATGTCCTTTCTATGGTAGAACTCAGCATCCAGGAGGAAGTGCTGGGAGTAGAACGCAGACTGAGCAAGATGGGGCAGTGAGGGTCAAGGAAAGAGAAGGCTCAGATAAATGTGTGCGAGCCAAACACACAGATCTGTGAGAGCACATGGTCAGATTTCAGAGTCACTTTGTGAGATCAATAAAAGCAGCAGATCTAGACCTTTGAATAAGAGAATCTCAACTACAAAACCCTCTATTTATTTAACATAAAAAAGTGAGCAATAGGATGTATAGTTGAACTCCATGCAAAGTTATGATAGTTAAAGAGAAAATAAGCAACAGTACTCACAACAATTGAAAACTATATACCCAGTATTTTCAAATGACAAAAATATTACGAACATGATAGGAGGTACGAAAGAGCATTATACATCTGTATTCGGAAACTCAGAAATGAAGATTTGAAAAGAGATGGCAGAATTAAGGTAAAAAAGTAGAAGTAAAACAATGATTTTAGAAATTAGGAGTAAACTAGAAAAACATGTAATATCAAGTAAACACAATTGTTAATACTTCGAGAAAGTAGAGGAGGTGGATATGCAACATTTTAATCAAAGAAAAATGCAGAAATGAAAAAATATTTCAGGAAAAGTTGTATAGAAACTATCTAAAAGTGAACCAAATGTATATAATAGGAGGCCTACAAGAAGAAATAGAAATTAAACAGAAGTAAAAGAAACAATATTAAAGAACCATAAAAATTTATTGAAATAAGACTTCTTGAAGCTACGTAATTGGAAGGGCCACTTTGTTCCTCATAAAATCATCTCAGATCATCACTGAGACAAAGTATAGTCAAAGTATGGTCTTTAATGAAAAGAAAAAGAAACCTTTGAGTGTCCAAGAAAAATGACTTTACCACTATATAAGGGAAAGAAAATTAGATTCTCATGAAACTTTTCTTGACAGCAATGATTTATGCCAAAAACAAAACAAAACGAACAATGGGGTATCAAATTTAAGATAATCATGAAAGAAAATTTGAGCCATGAAAGTTATAACCAGCCAAACTGATCTTCAAGTATAATCGTGTAGTAAGTTATTGTGAATGTGCCAGAAATCGGGAAATATTATTCCTGTGAGTTCTTCCTAAAGAATTTAGTAGAGAATAAGATTCAGACAACCTTAAAACTTGTGAAAGCATTGACTGTCTTAAGTCCAGACAGGTAACGAAATGGTTGATGAAGCATCTTTTAAAAAGTATTTCAGCTAATAAAGCCACAGTTTTGTTTTTGAGATCGTCATACTTGTAGTTTTTGATGGATTCAGGGAAGATTACACCAGTGGTGATACCAATTTGACACCCCCAAGAAATACATGGATGTAGGCAATAATCATTGAAGGCCACTCGCATGAAATAGGGAGACAGATATGATGTGCTTCACAAAGGTCTACAACACCATGTATGAACTAGTCTTACCAGAAATATATGGAACTTTAGTCTGATCAAGCCTCTAGACCTAGGTCAATTTATAGGAAATAAATAGGGTAACATGTTAAAAGACACGATGTGGATGTAATTAGCAAAATTGGCAAAATCTAGACCATGGGGAACATCAGAATACAAAAGATTTAGTTTTAAAACAAAGGGAGTAAAGGAGATGCTAGGGAAACAGGTATTTTAAAAGACTGAGGAGTACATCAATTTATCTTACTAATGTATAGACCATTTTTGGATCTTGAATCAATCAACAAATTGTAAAATAGAAAAAATTATAATGCAATTGGGAAAAGATGCATATTGGATGCTTAGGAATTGGTAAGTCATATTTTTAAGTATTTTATGATATTTTGGGTTTTATTAGTAATAATGAAAAAGAATAAATTAAGGGGGAAAAAAGTTTGGCCGATGAATTAGAGAACATGGGATGCTGAATAACTCACTTGAAATTTTAGTATATTTTTAGAGTTCACCAGAGAAACAGAACCAGTAGGATATATATATATATATATATATATATATATATATATATATATATATATATATATAATATATATATATATATATATATATATATATATATATCAAAATAAAGCAAACCAAGCAAATCAAAGTAAGAGATTTGTTACATAGAATTGGCTCAGGTGATTTAGAGAAGCTGAAAATCCCAGGAGACCCAGAATAGCCAGTGGTGTAAGTTTCATCTGAATGTCTCAGCCCAGCAGTCAGAAGTAGACTTTATGCCTTTGCCTTTTTGTTCTGTTTAGGCCCTTAACACTTTGCTTGAAGCTCACCTACATTGGGGAGGGCTGTAGGCTTTTCTCAGGCTATCCATTGAAATGCTAATTTCATCTAGAAACACCTTAATAGTCACACCTTGAAATAATGTTTCACCCAAATCTAAGCAGTCAAGTTCACACATAAAATTAATCATCACCATGGAAAGCACATTTTTAATTTCTCATTCCTGTATTCCTTTTGTCTTCTTGGCTGTAGGTGATCAAACTAGTAATTGATCCATGTTGAATCACTGCGGTCATGAAGATGGAAAAAGCAGGTTTTGCTGTTCAGTAAATTGAGGCTTCTTGTCGCTGGGGATTGTTCAACTAACAGCTGCAGCATTCATCTTCAGAGGGTTCTGTTTTTGCACTTTCTCTGTTCCGGTAGTGGGAAATTGTGTGTGAGTGTGATTTCCTAGGGTTACTGGGCCCCTTAAAGAACTTCATTACTTATTACCTCTAACACCTTTGTAAGACATGTGTTTTTTTTGTTTTTGCTTTTGTTTTTTTGATTCGCTGGGAACATTTATGGACTTATTTCTTTTTGTACACCAAGCATTTCAGATATTGTTTTCCTTAGTTAGAATTTTTTAATGCTGCGATTCTTAATGGATTTTGTCTACATTTTATAGTATTCATCTCATTGTAGATTTACTCTAGCTATTGATAGGTAGCTACTTCTTAGCCTTAAGAGTCTTAACTTTTTTAGTAGTATTCATAATGATAAATAACAACAAAAATCATCCTTGTTTTGTTCTCATTTGTTTTCAATCAGTTCTCATTTGTATGCCCTTCTCAGGCTGACAGAAACCTGCAGAAGTTTTACATTTTTTGCATTATTTAATTTTTTATGGCAATTTCTATTTCTTTTATTTTGAATGCCAGAAAACTGAGGCTTAAATGTTAAGTGACTTTTTATGAGAAGGAAAGATAGGCGGACCCTAAGGGTACAAGAGAGAGACATAAGAAGAGGGAGAGACAAGGAAGGTTATATAAAGTTATAAACAGTAGGGAATCATGAGTCGTGATGTGAGTATGTGACTAACAATCGGAGTGATGATGATGGTGCTGAGTACTTATGAGTACTAATGATCGTGCTAATATGGGACGTTCTCTCTTGTGATGTACTATTAGATTTCCTGGCACCATTATGACCCCATTTTACAGATGAGTATACAGAGTCCCTAGGATATTATGTAACTTGCATTGGGCAGGTTTAGCTAAGTCAGTGCAGGACAATGACCCAGTAACTTAACTGCCTCTCACCCATCGTGGTAATGTGCCTTAGTCCTTCTCCCAGGGATTAGGTAACTGAACCCCAGGCAGGTTAAGAAACTGCCCATAGCACTTACGTTTCAGTGGCAGAGCCAAGAAAACAATCTCTGTTTTCTGACTGGGAAGCATTGTGAGTTTGTTCCGAGTTTGTTTTTGGAACACCTCCTCTAAGGCAAGCATTCTTGTCCTTTCAATCCTGTTTCTTTGACTTCCTTGCCTGTTACTTATTGTTCACCTCTTCACTTTCCATCCACATTCCCGAGTATGAAGTAAGTGATGGTTGGGTTTCACATTATAATCGGGGCAGATAAAAGGCAGCCTGAAAATAATCTGGCCTGTTGAGACTCTTGGCTTGATGTTGAGAGACTTCCTTTGTTGCCCCTTACTTTAGACTTAACTTTTCCCTTAATGAGGAGTAACACGTTAATGTTGTCCCTGAACTTTATTCACTAATAACACACCAATGGAAGNATCCGTGGCTCTCAAACCTGGATTTCCATCAGCATTATTTTGAGCATTTATTAAAAATACAGATTCCTGGGCCCCACTGCAAGTGAATGGTTCTTTGGGTATTTTCAGGCCTCATTCTTAGAGCTGTGACTGGGAACCACAGGTGTCTTTAATTTCCCGGTCTCTTCTTTCTAAACTTATTCTTTGTGTATGACTCTTTTTACAGGATGGCCCTCTTATCTGTCTCGTCGACTAGCCTGAGACCTCTCTCACCTTTCACCTTGTTTTCTGAGTGTGTAGGGTATAAGTGCTTGGAGATAAATGGCTGACATGAATGCACTGGGATGGTAATATTCTGGGGCCTGGTGTTGGTATATAAGGATTGTAGGCTCAATTCCAGCACAGGCAACTAGGTTTTCATCTCCTGCCTTTCCTTGGTAATACCAAGCACAGCAGGTTCTGCTTACTGTCTTCTCACTGTTTTCCAGACACCTTGCTTCATGCCTTTTTAATTTTCAACTATGAGGTGCTTCCAGTGTTCAGTTTTGAGGGATCATCCCTACTAGGTGAAGACACTGCAGCCAGATGTGTTAGTCCTCCCGGGCTGCTGCAACAAAATATCGCCAACTAGGTGGCTCAAACAACAGATGTTTCTTTTCTCACCGTTTGGGAGGCTGGAAGTCCAAGGTCAACGTGTAGGCAGGTTTGGTTTCTCCTGAGGCCTCTGTCCTTAGCATGCAGACAGCCGCCTTCTAGCTGTTTCCTCATATAGTCTGTCCTCTATGTGTCTTTCTTTTCTTATGAGGACACCAGTCTTGTTGAATTAGAGCTGCACCCTCTGACCTCATCTATCCGTAGTTACCTCTTTAAATCCCCCATCTCTAAATACCATCACATTGCGTATTAGGGCTTCAACACAGGGATTGGGGGGGGGCGGTGCACAGTTCAGTCCATAACACCAGGGGAGGTTAAACGACTGGCCTGAGATTCCAGATTGGGGGAGTGGAAGGGAACCAAAGCAAGAATCCGGAAACCTATACAAGAAGGCCCTGGGATCATAGTCTTGGACTTAGTATGTGAGGGACAGTTCACTTGGGAAGGTTATGCTGTTGGGTCACCTACTTCAGATCCATTGAAGAGGTTGGTCCTGACGGTAAACTAAGGTCACCAAAACTACACAGGTATGTATACTATTTGTTCTTTGAAAGGACCGTTAGATATAATTATAAAATGTTTGCCAGATAACCTCTTAGTAAGTTTTAGTATGCCCTTGAATTTCCCATATTCTCTACTCAGTCAGTTTGACTGCCTCTGTGAGCCTTACTCCAATGTGATAGGCTGGCCTTCATGGTTACATACCAGGCTTTTCCCTTAAATCTCTACTTACCAGGGTAAGGCTATGATGCCCTTAAGTAAAGATGATGCCTTAAGTAAACGATTACTTTAATTTTCTTGTGGGGACTAGACCTTTTGAATGTGAGGACTAGACCTTTTGAATCAAATACCAAGTTAGAAAATCTTTGAAAAATTAGTTGAGTAAGTTTTATTTCCATAATACCATAATATTCTCTATCAAATGACTGGTCAGAATGAGAAATGAAGTATTCTTACCATTCTTCCTAAGTTCTTTCTTTATTTGCTTTATCCTGCTAAAACTGTCATTTGGAATTAGTTCTTGTCTTGTGTTTCTGTAAATAAAATTGATAGCATGTTATTAGTGTCTTTGTTTCCAGAATTCTGAGAGATTGCATTTGAAAAGGAGCGCTATAAAATCTAAGCTTTTCATGTTTAATGGGCTGGTCTTTAAGTGAACAATAGTACGAAGTTAGCACATATTAATTAAAATGTCTGGATAACTAGTGCTTTTGAATTCAGTAAGGAGTGAGAGAAGTATGCAGGTTTCTGATTTCTGCGTTACTATCAGAGAATTTTTAAAGTAAGCAAATCTAAAACCAACAAGGTGTATCTCCTGTAAGATAATAAATAACTTTCATTTATGGGTTTTAAAAAACTGAAATAAGAAACATCACTGAGAAAAGAAATAAGGATTTTTGTTACACAGGAAATTATCTTTTTTTTTTTTAAAGATTTTTTATTGGGGAATTTGGGGAGGGGAACAGCACTGGGGAATCAGGGAAGGGGAACAGACTAGCTGCTGTCCTTTTGTTCTTCAGCCTAATTGTGGAGGATGTCGCTTCAGTGACCCATGCTGGTATTATCATTGCGCTCTTCCCGGTGAGGCAGTCACTCGCTGGGCATTGGATGGCTGCTCATGGTGGCTCACGGCAGCTCACCAAAGCTTACGCCCGCTGCCAGCCAGCCCCACTGCAGCCTCACTGTCGCCAACGACTTGCAGCTGCCCAGCTCCAGGTTGAGCTGCTGTTCACCATCTTAGCTCTAGAGGGCGAAGTGTCACTGGCCCTCTAGTGGGATCTGAACCTGGGCCCTGCTGCTCAGAGCTAGCGTCCCAAGCCAACTCCTCACCAATGCGCCATTCAGCCAGCCTGGAAATTATCATTTTTATTGGTGATAAGAAAAGCTTATTTGATGTGNAAAAAACAAATAGACAAGAAACATAAAACAGGCACTTGAAAGAAAGGAGCTACATCCTTGAGAATGTGATATTTGTAAAAATTCTAATAGCCCACAGATTTACTTTCCAATTGAAACAATGAGGAATTTTCCAATGTGAGATTATTTTTTGCATGGCCGCTTAGAGGGTATTTTTGGTGCTGAAATAGTTGGTGATCCTTGGGGTAGCAATCTTTACTCTGCCAGCCACACATAATAGAATTTCATCTGTACCTGTGTCCTCAGACCATCCTCCCCAGAAAGAACACACTGGTAAGGCAATGCTTGTTTTAGACGGATCCTTTACATGGCTGAGGGTGTTTAGAACACCTTCTCCATGTTTCTCTTCAAAGGAAAGAGAAGAACAAGGGTATGTGTCCATTCTCTGTGGCAGTTGAGGGTCAACCTCCCTGCGATATTGTTTGTGTTGTATTTCCTAGGAAGGAGTTATTGAGGCATTTGATTACCCTAGGTTGAATGTTCTCCACCATTCACCCCATCCCATTTTGTGCACTTTGCACCTGGATGTGTGGTTGCATTGGGAGATTGATGGAGCTGGAGTTAATGAAGCAGTTGCACAAGGGTTATTAATTACTGAGATCATATTACTCGATGCAGAGGAGTAAGTAGAGCTTAACTGTACTATGCATATTGGGTGTAAGAAATCTGTGTAATTAAAATGGAATAGATTTTAACTTAGCAGAAGTGATGGATAATAAAGACTCTTGTGGTCGTTTATATTATTTTAATTTTGTAGACTAGATATTAGGTGAAACAACACGAAAGAAAATAAAACAGAAACCTTCCACCAAAAAACCGTGTTTCTTATGGACCTAAAATTCACATGGATTCACAATGCAAGTAGAAATTGATGAAATAGGACAACAGGAATGGCTTCAGTTGTTGGATTTGTATGTCCAACAAATTTACTGATATATATATATATATATATATATATATATATATATATTAGTGTGTGCTTTTAAATTTTATTCTTTTAATTTCAGTTTTATTGAAGTATAATTGATAAATAAAATTGTAAGTTATTTAAAATATGCATCGTGGTGATTTGCTAATATATGTATCAATGTTTTAGTGATTCTGGAAAATTTGATGACATTTGTGACATTTGGGTCAGAGACCTTGAATAGTTTCCCAAACCAGACTAAAATATTTCTGTTGAGTTATTAAAAAACATTTTCTAGACTTCCATCGAAAATACTTGTCATATTTGTAGATGAATGTGTTCATTCTGCCTGGGAAGCCAGGTAGATTTTTTATTCATTTACTTCCTTGGCTGGTAAGATTGTACGAAAAAAATAGTAAGCAGCTTTCCCTCAAAAATGGTAGAGCAGTGGCACCGGGTTGCTTGGATAGGATAGTACATGACTTTAGAGTATAGAAGCAAACCGGAATTTACATTGAAAATGGCTTCTTTTGCAGCAGGGAAAACATAGCTGCAAGTTCATTTTCACTTTCTGTGGGATGTTCCAGTAAAACCATGATTTTCTTGATTTGTATTATCTCATGTTTATAAGCCCTACAAGCTCCAACTGGTTTCCTTAGATTTCATGACCCAGTTAAGACAGAGCCCAGGACAGTGGGGGAAATGTGCTTGATATCCAATTGATTTCTCAGGTATGACTCAGAGGCCTGTCATGGGAATTGGGCAGCGACAGAATGGCAAGCTAAAGGAGACATTCCGGAGTAGAGAGAAGGGATTGTTTTCTCACTCTGGCTCCTGTGTCTGCTCTGAGGGGGATTTGTGAGAAGGGTCAGAACACTGAAGATGCACCAGAAAACTTAACCACTGTTGCCGATATGGTCCTGGAGATTTTCTGGGTTATTGGTAAGAATTTGATCACATTATGCATCCATGAGTGTCATCAGCACACAGATCTCCAATTCAGAGAAACCCAATGGGCTTACTATCCTCTCAGGTTTAAATTTGAAGCCCAGTAAATTAAATGCTTCAAGTAGAAAACTGGTTATATTGAACACAGAATAAATAGAGCAAGTACAAAAAAATGCAAGTAAGTACTTGTGGTCATTTAAGAGATGAGTTTGCTTTT
>NW_017731837.1:282286-287735 GCF_001890085.2 Hipposideros armiger | reverse complement strand
CGGCAGCTCAGCTTGGGCCGAGAATAGAACCACTAGTTGCTCAGAGCTCAAATTTTTGAGCGAGCTCTTAACCAGCTGGGCCATTCGGCCGGCCCCCTATATATATATTAATTTTTAATGGAAAGCAGACTTTAGGGTTTTCTCTAGGTTTGCTGATCTTTGGCAGAGTTGTTGACAATTTTCTCTCCATTTTTGATTGTGCTGGTTAAAACTGATGATGGTTCTCATCAGAAGCTAACAGCAAATCATGGTTTTTGAAGCCAAAGTATAATTTGTGCTTTGTTATTACATAGTAACTTCCTTTCATTTTTAAGACCTCATGAGAATGTTTAAGTAACAAATACTCTGGTTCAACATTTGAAGCCTTAACTTGACCAGTCTGGTATTCTCAAGTTTTTGAGACATATTAGGAGAGTGATGGGCATTTAGCTGTAAAGTGTGTTCTTTTACTGATATGTATATTTAAAGCTGAGGTAATGCCATATCTGCATCTATCATATTTTTATGGAGGGATCACATTCAGGCATAGCTCAGAATACTTCTAGCTGAGGTTGCAGACTTTTTCACTAAAATAATAATGTGTGTAAACATCTGTCTCACAAACTTGGTGAGAGAACACAATATCCATTTATGGTGAAGAGAAGGAAGAAGCTGTTTAAAAATACAGCAGTTAGCTGAACAATTTTAAATCACAATTTGCATAAAACATGGGAATAATTTTTTACTATTATAAGTGTATCACAACTACAACAAACTTTTTGTTCCTTTTTCTTCTTTTTTATAAATTCAGGTGACACTTGTTTTTACCCTATATCACTTTCTTTGCTTGGTGCTTAACCCAGGTGAAAGTGAAGTCAGACTCAACGCCCCCATTCATTCTTCTTTCTTGGCTCTTCATTTTTCTTTCATGGATTCCATCCGTTATCTTTTTACTATGTTAATCCAGTTCTCTTTCTACAAGTGTTTCCGGCATTAATGACCCTGGAATTTCAGGAATGAATGAGTTGAGATAATGCCAGTGACCATCAAAACACAGAGAAAGTACTACCAAATGCTGGGTGTTTTTACTTCTCTCTCTCATGGGATATTTTTGATAGGTTTTCCTCTTTGAAAAAAGGAGATGGAATTTTAACAAGAATTGTAACTGTGTGTGTGTGTGTGTGTGTGTGTGTGTGTGTGTGTGTGTATATATATATATGGCATAGTTATGGTGGTAAAATATTTCTAATTGCCTCTTGAGAAGACTAAAGAATTACTTATTAGAAGAGAAAAGAGGATACACTCATATCTTAATTGTTTATAGCTATTCAAGGCGGAATGTTTTTTTTGTGTTTCTTTTTTTCAAAAAAATAATATTTCAAAAAACATTTCCAGATGAAGAAATGTATTTATACATTGATTTACACATTTGTATCTTATAAAATATCCCAGAAAGAGTCAATCAAGAAATTATATCTGCCAAAATAAGTGTAATCATGTTGTTGAGCCTAACAAGAAGAAGGAGGTGCTTTGCATACACAATTCCATGCAAATGAGTTCATATTTCCATCTAGCTGTGTCGGGCATGTGCCTCTCCACAGCTGTGCTTTTAGTTTTGACATGGTGATGGAGGCTCTACTTTAAAAATTATTGGATTTGGAAATAAGGTTTCAAATATTGAATTTGCTGCCGAAAAAGAAATAACTACTCCCCTCTCTGTTTTAATATTACCACATGCCAGGCATTGCTCAGAGCCATTTGCCTGTGCTAACTCATTTAATGCTCATAACCCTATAAGTTAAGTGCTGGTACAATCTCAGGTTTGATGGAAATCTTGAGGCACAGAGAGGTTCAGCCTTTGGCCCAGTATCACACAGATTACAAGAGACTAGTTTGAACTTGAACCCAGGCTTTCTGGCTTTGGATCTCACATTGTTCACCACTGTTGTGTGCTGCCTTCAGGCATTCAGGCCCTTATTTCACATTGTCTCACCTATTTCACCCAGTGCTCCTCCTACATGGTAAGTTTTATTGTCTTCATTTTATAGCTGAGAAAACTGGGACTTGGAATAATTTCCTGGGACTAGAGAGTTGGTTCTTTATCCTCTATTTTCCTGCTTCTTTCTCTTGGACAGATGGAGTAGAATTGGCCTGAAGTGTAGGTGGAGTCTCTTGATTGACAGTTTTTAAAAGAGTTCTACATCTTTTTTTTAAAAAGATTTTTATTGGGGAATTGGGGGATGCGAATAGACAAGTTACTGACCTTTTGTTCTTTAGTCTAGTTGTGGAGGACGTTGCTTCACTGGCCCAAGTTGGCACCATCATNTGCCTTATTTACTTTTGGTGACTGCTAAGTTGTTAAAACACATAAGAATGGTTAGATGTTTAATGTTTATGTTACTGGGAGCCTGGAATTTAGTATTTTGTTTTAAGGTGATAAAAGCACTTGCTTCTTACGCTGTCTCTTGTTTATTCCGACACCCTGTAAAGCCTTTTTTCTAAGCAAAGATAAGTGACCCCCCTGTTCTCTGTCTGTTAAGTAATATAGGACTAAAGTCTCTTAGACACAATGCTCAAATATAAATTTTTGTGAAAATGGAAGGTTGTTTTGTTTTTTTTTATTTTGTTTTAAATTGTCCACATGGTGGCAAAACTTAACCTGTCCTGAAATCAGTGACAAATTGGTGACTGAAGTGATAATTACTGTGCTTCAGGAAATATTTTTAGCTTTACACATTTAGGCAGTCGTAGCATTAAAATTCCCTGCCCTGTTCTGAGTTGGGTATGGCCCTGAGGTTTGGAGCAGGCAGCTGGAATGTGAGTGGGTGTGTGTAGTGCCACCTTTATGTGGAAGCTTTAAGACTGGGTGCTCGCTGTGCTGTGTACCCCTTTTCAATCCTCTGCATTAGGGACGTGTGAAGGTGGAGCTCACCTCGCCAGAGCACCTGAGTGAGGGAGATGTACTTTGTCTCCTGCTTGTACAGTTGCAGCATGAGTGAGAAAAGGCTTTGTTTTCTTGTTTTGGAGGACTGTTTCTGCAGAGGATTCTTTATGCAGCATAACAGTTTACCATGAGAAATATGAGGTCAAATAAAGTCTTCCATTTTTAGTGCTTACTTTGTAGTTTCAATTCCTGGTTCCCATTGTGATCTTTCTACACTTTGTTTCTAATTGGGCTCCATCTTCTCCCTCTACCCACCACCTTAGAGCCTACATCACATGGGAGGAGAACAAACATCTGGGGATGCCAGTCTCTAATGGATCCGCAGGCAAACATCTCCTAGGGCCCATCTAACCATTGAAGGCTCTTCTCCTCTTCTCCTGGCTTCTTGGCATCTGGTGACATCCCTGATCTGTCCTTCAGTCCATGGCTTTGTCCCTGGCTATAGGGATAGTTTCTTGACATATATATGTATATATGTATGTGTTTATATAAATATAAAATCTTCATATATCTAGAGAGCTAAAAGGATATCTATCATCTAGCTATCGAGCTATCTGTCTCCTTCCCAGTATTAGATTGTACAATTATAATGGGATATAAAATGATATAAATATTAATATCAAGTAGATAAAATACAAAGATTTTCAGTGATAGTCTTTTTGTATACAGGTAGCTTAGCAATATAAGGAAATATTATATACTTTGTAGAATTACTTCAAGAAAATAGTGTGTGCTGTCCTCAAAATACCTAAAAAATGTCTATATTAAGATATAATAAAATGGCACATTACCTCATGTGTACTACTTAAAGAGAGATACTTAATGTTATTTTATTTATTTAGACATATTAGATACTGGTCTTACTATTAATATATATATATATATATCATATGTATATATTTTCCTTAAATCAACTCATGATTATTAGATCAAGGCAATTAGGCATTATTAGCTTATGTTCCATGTAAAATAGTTTTCGTTTTGCTGTTAGTACTGACTCATTGCTACATTTTATAGTAAGTATGTGACTCTCCTTTTCTACATGCCCTTTCTTTTCAGTATATCAAGTCAGGTTATATGAATTTTACATTACAAGCATTGAAATAAAATAATTATTCACATTTTAAAGGTTTAAAATCTTAGGCTGATGAATGGGTAAGTCACTTTTCCATATACAATAATCAAACCTGGGTGACAGTTGGAAAGATATTTATAATATCTGTTTATACATGTATAAGTTCTTTCATATAGTTATATAGCAACACATGTGCTTTGCAACTTCAGTGTACCAGGCGTGGTCAGTAGCATCTGGGAATACACAGAAGAAGAAGTCGTAAGTCCTCCCTCCTTCGAGGAGAGAATGCCACTAGAGTGGAAGAAGGTAGACATGATCTGTTTTTACACATGGCCTGACCTCTGCTCTGTTTGCACAGTGCCTGACACGTGGTTAATGCCAAGTAGTGAGTGAGTGAATGCATGGACCTGTAACGAGTGCTGTGCACTCCCAAAGGTGATTTATGTCTGCTCTCAAGGAGCCACTGTGCAGACCCCGAGGTGGGGGGCTGGCAAAGTATGCCTGGCTGGGGTGAGATGTGTTGGAAAGGCTATTGGACTTCAGTCAGTGGGAATTGACTTGGGGAAGCCATCGGGGAGAGATGACAAGTCTTGCCTGAAGTGATACTAGCTTGTGTGAAGGCACAGTGGCAAAGATTATGTGAAAAGGGATGAGCTGTGCTTTTCTATTCCCTGAGGAACCCCTTCATTTGGGCCAACATCTTATGTATTTTCTTTTATTCCATTTATCGTGGGTGTAATTTACTTACCTATGTGACTGACCTTCTGCTCAGAAGAGGACAAAGCCCAGCGCAGACCATTTCTCTAGTATTTTCAGTGTTATGTTTTGTTATTGCAGTATCTGCTTGCATTGCTACAGATATACATCCTTTGCACATGGAATGAGTATGTATGCATATATGTGAGAGAGGAGGAAGACTTGATGTGCAACATGAGGAAAGAAGGTATTCCATATTTGTTCAGACACATGCATCCCAACAAAGGAGAAGTAAATGTGTCTGCTATCCCACATAAAACACGTAGCACTAAATAATATGGAGAGAACCTCGCTTGAGCCCTCCACACATAGTACATTAATGTCAAGAAAGTGTTGAGGAATTCCCAGAGAGCATTGTAGTTCAATAATGACCGTTATTTATCACAAACGTGCACTGTTTGTTCACATTTGGTAATGAATGACCTTTCTGTTTCCGTGGCCAGGGCCAAACGGGCCTGTGTTGCCTCTGGTGCAGGCTGGGGGCCATTCATCACGCCTCACTTAGCTGATCACTGCCTTAAAGGACACCACCAGGGAAATAAAGCAGCTTAAAGATCAGTCCAAAAGAAAGCCTCTGTGGGTTAACTGCTG
Source organism: Hipposideros armiger (assembly GCF_001890085.2). Classification (NCBI taxonomy): domain Eukaryota; kingdom Metazoa; phylum Chordata; class Mammalia; order Chiroptera; family Hipposideridae; genus Hipposideros; species Hipposideros armiger. The sequence continues at coordinate 282,390 of NW_017731837.1, read as the reverse complement.
CAAAAGCACATGCTGTCTGACCCCCTCTGCTGCCTCTGCATGCCCCAACCCCCCCATTCAACTCAGTAGAGTTTAAATCAAATCACTTGACAGTGTTGTCAGGG
>NW_017731837.1:263152-274901 GCF_001890085.2 Hipposideros armiger | reverse complement strand
TCATCAATCTCTGTGGGCCTCCCTGCCCGAGGAGCGTCATTGAGGTCAAAATCACCAGCAGGGAATTTCGTGAACCATTGTTGGCACTGACGTTCTTGTAGAGCATTGTCACTGTAAACTCTATGCAACTTTTCACAAGCTTGGCACGCGTTCTTCCCTTTATGGAAGTAAAACAGTAAAATATGGCAGAAATGCACAGTTTAGTCTTCCATCTTCAACTTGTAAAATCTCCAAAACTCAACTAAATCTTTCATTTTCTTTTTTAGAATGAAGTTAGAACTGTCAGCTGTCAAATGACATAGCAATAACATAGATGTGAATTACTCTAGTACTTCCAAAAATGAACTAGTGCCATCTGTTGCAAACATGCATCTTGACTTTTCCGACAACCCAATAAAACTCAACGTTCTCACACATTTGGGTTACTTTGTAGTTCTAATGCATCTTAGAGTTGTGGTTTTTTTATGTGTTGCTATTTCTTTGACTCCTCCAAAGCTGCTATTAAAATGACTGTATATTTCAGAATTCATGCAGTCTTAGAATTTGGGGAATATAGCACACACTTATTGACATATATACTTATAATTTATATGCACAGATATATTTAGATGTGTGCCTGCATTTTCTCCTGGTATTGTATAAGCATTTCCTGGTAGTGTTAAGGGTTTGGTACTTACAATGACTAAATCATAATACTTGGTACGATTGTACCTTAATTGATAAGATTTTGCTATGGTTGTTTAGGTTGCCTTTCATTTTTTTACTAGATATAATTAACTTTCTCAAGAACATTCTTTGTTAATTCTCTGTACAAATATCCAGGGCCCATTTTGATCTATATTCTTCCAGTTATTAAATTTTTAAACTTTGAGGTATTAATGGTTGTAGTATTATCTAAATTATCTAAAAAGTGAATGTCTTACATACTGAATTATGATTTGGGCAAATGAATGTTATTGTTCTAGACAACAAAAAATTAGGTTTTCATCTTTTAAACTTAAGTGATTTAATAAGCAGTTAATAAGTACGTGATGAGGGTGATTTGGGTTTTATTATAAATGATGTCAGAGTGTGAATTGAGTAACTTTTTTTCTTTGGTGATTTGAGCATGGGCTAAATAATCCTTTTACTCATCATAGAATCAATGAGTGCCTCCTCTTGGCCAGCCACATTCTGGATGTGGGTGAATGGGACAGAGAGTGGGTTTTCTAGAGTTTGCATTGGAGGAGGGAGGGATGGTGTTGAGACAGACAATATATAAGGAAACAATAAGATAGGTATTTTCAGATTATATCTCTTGATTTTTCTATAATACCTTTAATACATCCATTATGTTCACCAAATTATAACAAAGAGACAAACTAAAAAGGCATCAACTCATACATTGTGACTGTTGTAGAATTTAAAACAAAAAATTTTAAAGAGGTGTTTTATGTGTATTTAAGAAACTATTTATAGTGAGCTGGGAAGAACCTTTTATTTGGTTTTCCAAGTCAGATGCATGTTGAAAAGACATGAGTTCATGTGATCTTCAGTATACACGCTCTAGGAGAAATTAATCGCCATTTGCTCTTTTTACAGTGACTTTAGTTTTGTGTGGTTTTCTTTCGTTCTATTTTCTTTTCTGTTAAAGAAAGAGGAAAAAAACCCACTTTGTCCTATAGGTGTAAAGTCATTACTCCGACTAATGGGGCATTGAATTAACCAGAGGTACAAGGTGGACTTTTTAAAAACCTTTTTATTGAATCCTTTTGACTGTTGGGTCAAAGGAGATGTGATTAAACTCAGTCCACCTTCCTACCCCCAAGAAATGTTTTCATGCTTAACAAATGGCACCAGAAAACCCCCCTAATGATGTGCTTCGATCTGCTGGCAATTTACTAAATGAAATTAACTAAATGTAAGAGAACAAGAAAATACCATGAATGGTAAAGTTGCTTGGGTACAGGTAAGTGCCCAAGCAAAGGACCTTAAATGGATGTGCCACGTGGTGAAGGGAGCTCAGTGTGGTAGAGTCATGCAGTCAGCCTCACCACCTCAATGTGAGATTGATGTAGGAGGCGTGATCTCCGTGAGAATCTACTCTGAGTTGCTGCAGGCAGAGCAACCCAGAGCCCAAGAGAGTTTCCTGAGGCACAGTTGGAGTGACTCAAGTAATGCTGTGGACCCCAGGAGGGAATGTGGGCTGTCAAGGGCTGTGTTTCTGGGGAGGTGCAGGAATCCTGTGGAAGGGTAGAACCAGCAGTGGGAACTGGAAGAGAAGGGTATATCCTTCTGGGATGCTCAGAGCTGTTTATACCACTTGCCAGCTTTGTGGTTTAGGAGCCCTGTCTAAATGGCAGTGTCAAGGTGGGCCAAGGTATGAGATGGAAGACAGGTTAGACTGGGACCCCATATACTTGTATTGGAATCTGTTAAAATTAGAGTTAGAAATTGGTGTACAGATTTTAGGCAAACCCAATCAAAATACAACCATGCCTCTAGTGAAATTGGCAACCAGATTCTAAAGTTTATTAGAAATCTACAGGACCTAGAATAGCCAAACCCATTTGAAAAAGAAGACTTAGAGGATAGAAATGACCCAATTTCAAGACTTACTGTAAAGCTACAGTAATCACAATGAGGCTCACAAAAATCTTGTGCATGAGTATTCATAATTGTCAAAAACTGGAAACAAATGTCTATCAACTGGTGGTACATTCATTCTTACAGTGAAATTCAAATCAGCAGTAGACTGAAACATACTACAAATACATGCAACAACTTGGATGAATCTCAAAAACATTATGTTAAGTGAAAGAAGCCAGACATAAAAGATGATGTAATGGATGATTCCATTTTTACAAAATTCTGGAAAAGATAAAGCTCTAGTGATGAAAATCAGTTGGGTAATCTACAGATACCGGGGAGGAAAATTGACTAAGTGGGGCTTGAGAGGGAACATGTTGGGCTTATGTAAATATTCTATAACTTGATTATGGTGCTGGTTATCTTTTATTAAATAACCAAATTGTACACTTAAAATGAGTGGATTTTATTTTATGTAAATTGTACCTTAATTAAGTTGATTGAAAATGAGAAGCTTTTAGAGCTCCTACCTTTCTCTTTGAAGTTATGCGTGACAGGAGGGTTTGCAAAGGGATTCCATTTAGTAGGTATAGAGTTTGAATTTCCTAAGCTATCCATGACGTGAACATAAACTACCATGTTATTTTACTTTGCCTGAGTTTTGCAGTATTTTAAGTGCAATCAATTGATAACTTGGAGAACTGTATTCTTTTTTAAGAGACATTCAATTTTTAAGAGACCTTCTGCTAGAGGACCTTGGGAATCAGATGTTGGCGTCGACTCATAATATATTTCGCTTTAGCTCTGTTAGAGGAGGATTTGAGGTAAGATTTCAGAGTTGTAAAGGAAAAATCTTTTCTGGTCAATGGAATCCTGCCAATAAAATAAATATTTTTGGTATGGTGATAGACTAGAGAGGAACATTGCCTCAGGAATATACCGCTCGGATTTGGGAAGGACTGAAGAATTTGGGAACTGCCACCGTTATTAAAATATCTTATGTACAAGCTCAGTCAGCATTTTAGTTTCTTCAATAAAACATTTCAATTAATTTTCCCTGCTGTGCATTGTCTCAAAATACTCTCCGAAGGCAGGTGCTATCTTATATTCATTCATTTCTCACTTAGTTTCCATTTATACATAGGTCTGTTTCTAGGCCCTATTATTTATTTATCTACCTATATCTATTGTTTTAGCTATACCACAATGTAGGGTATGCTTTTTCTTATAATGCAAACCCTTTGTATTTATTTTTCTTATTTCAAATACTTTCTGGTGCTTCTTCTTCCAGAGGAACTATAAATGTAACTTAGCCACTTGCAAATATGGTGGTAACATAGCTTCTGAAAGTTTAAATAGCCATACTCAGAAAAACTGGATTTTCTTTACAGAATGAGTCAACATGAAACTGAGATAAAAGATTTTTCTCTGAAGTAGGAACGTGTTATAATCAGGCTGGAGCGACAGACACAGCTGTAGAGAGATTTTATTACATTTAATTTCATTAAATGCAATTTGAATTTCCATTTGCATTGCAATGGCTTGGGTGTGGATTTATATCACTGATGGTTCTAAGATGTTCTCAGATCTCATTGGTTCAACATGAGACAACAGTTTGCTTTCAGCTCATGCAAAGTTAGTAATTCCTGTCTAGGTTGTCCTTCACGGACACAGATTCCTTCTCTCTTGTAGCTCTGCATCCCAATCCAGCTTGGATCCGGCCTAGAAGTGGTGCACATCACTTCTGCCACACTCCATTGACCTACTTGATTTCTGTTGTGCATTCCTGCATTGGACTGAGGGACTTTGGGAAATTCGCTATATTTGTGTCAGCAGGAAAAAAAACCCGTTGTATTGCAGCAGTCTATGTCTTCACTGTAGCCTATCAGTAAGTGCCCTGCACATTCCGAATATAAACTGGGTTGCTTTAATGTGCATCCTCACAGTATTGCCTCTTTGGCCATGGAATACAAGTGACACATGCATGGAAGGTGGATTTGGACCATCCTGCCTTGAGGACATTTCTGGTGCTGACTAGGGTCAAGACTCAAGTAACCCTTGAGCCAAGGATTGCTGCTCACCAGGCTGGTGTCTGCTCACCAGAATGTGTGTTGGTGCCTATGTGTGCATGTATGTGTCACAGTGACTCTGCCACCTTTTAAGTGTGTGTCATTCCCTCTGGAAACAAGAAATTTTACTGCTGCCAAGTGATGGATGCACATAGAATTGATAGATGTTTGGAGGGGCAGGTTGCTAACCTTGACTTTTTTGGATTAAATGTGGTATAGGGTGTGAGAGCGTATTCAAAGACAGGCTCATTTATCACTTGCCCTGTCCGACACTGTATTGTTTCCTGTAACTATATTTATCAAACAAAGCCAGAAACTGCAATCCCATAAATAAGATTTTAGTTAAAGCTTCCAGTTTTTCACCCAATTTAATTTAACTTAAATTAAAAACAATGGGGGGCAACAAGGGAAAATATTACTATTAAAAAGAATAAAAATGGGATTTGTAAAGCTGGTAGCTTCCCACTTATGCCACGTGCTATGCCATCATCAAGGTGTACTCTTTCCAGTTGGTATGAGCTGCCATTCACAGCTGTCCTGGAATTGCACGATGACCCAGGTTCTCTTGTTTCTCACAGCTTACACTTAAACGTGAAGATTGTTATGTTGTAATTGGCCTGAAGTTATTAACTCTTAGCGCTCTGGTACAAAAATCTCTATTTCATATTTGTTTTGCAACTTAATATTACTGGCCAGAGTACATTTTTGTTTGCCAGATAAAACATAAGACATGCTTCTACTAAAAAATTATTTGTTTATCTGGAGCTCAAATTTAACCGGTTATTTATATTTTATTTGCTAAATCTGGCAATCCTAGTTTCTGGAACTGTATCATTATGTAACTCAAAAAGGATATTAAGTGGTTCCATAGTTTGGGGTTAACTACATTAAGTATTACAATATTGAAAGATTTTTAAGTCTATACATACTAGGGTGAGGCTATAGGTGTATTTGTTGGTCTTTTCCTAATCTTATAGTGCTTGTCACCTACTAGGTGCCCAGTATCCATTTCTTGTTTGATTGTTTATGAATAGAGGGAAATTGGATCCATTCATTCTGTTTCTTTTAGGTTTGTCCCATTTTTTCCCTAGCAGCCTGTTTTAAGCATCTTGTTGGAAGCGTCTTGTTGGTGGAGATTGTTTCATATTGTTCTTTTGTGTTTTTAAAGTCTTAGTGGTTTGAAAGGCACCTTGTAGGGATCTGTCAGGGGTTCTGAATGAACAGTTACAGATCAAGGGTTTTTAGTGGGTGCAAACCACGGAGGGAGTGCGATTATTTGGGAGAGCAGCTCATGGTGACTGTGTTGAAATTTAACGGGAAGAATTTGAGACTATAGATGAGGACTAAAGAAGCCTAACAGTGAGGATGATTGAATTGAGAAGTGGCCTCTTGAGGCGAACTGCAGAGGCTGTAGCTTTCATCAGTCCAAAGGCAAGTGCCTCCACTGGGAAGTTGTCTATTGATCTTATTATCTGGGGATTTGAAATAACATTTCAATTTTCCCCTTGAAAAGCCATGATGTTGTTTTTTTAAATTATGTACTTTATCTTTAAATTCTCATCCAAACCCATTACTTGAGTTACACCTTTCTCACCAGAAATATCTTTAAGGAACACACTTAGCGTAAGGGTATATATTATGGTAGATTAGAAAAGAACGTCTTTGGGTTGTCTGTTAAGTCACAATGGGCTCTTTGCAAAGTAAACCCCCTTGTAGGCTATAAAATCCTTCCTATCATATAATGTATTAATAGTATTTTCCATTATTTCATTGGTACCTAAGCGTATGTCTTAATAAGTTTTATGAAATCATAGGACAGAGTGGTTCAGGTAGAGAGTTTGGGAATCCTGGCGGATGTGAGTTAGGGACCATTCATTTGCTCTGAAGTAAGCCTCTTAACCTTTTAAAGCCTCACTTTGCTTATCTATTAAATAGGGATTATAATAGTAATTCATGTCAGGATTGAAGGGTATCTGTATAAAGCATTCACTTCAATGTCTAACATCTGATAGATGCTGTAAAAATTTGAATTGCTACATTTTATTGTTTATACATATACTGTTGAGGTAATTATTGCTACCTTATTAAGAGCCAATGGTACAGTAACAAGTAATGCATCCCTAAAATAGCAATTAATATCTGAGTGATGAAGTGTCTTCCTGTAAGAGGTGGCTAGGAACGTCGTCATCCATGGGACTGTTGCGTGTCCCAGGACATATTCAGAAGTTACTGGGTTGTCGGAAAAGTCATGATGCATTTTTGCAATGAAAAACAGAAAAAATACGTCATGATTTTTCCGACAGCCCAAAACATTGTCATGGAAGCAGCCACTGGACCAGCTCAAGGCATGCGCTTCGGAATAAAACTCCACATCCTGATTCATGTCCTGACTTAGAGGCTCTTTGACAATGAACAAGTATTATACTTTCTCTCTCCGAACTTAGGGTTCCTCCTCTTGGGTAACTGGCGGTACTACCTTCCATGCACAGAGCTTCACACAATGTCTGGAATGCAGTAAGCCCGTGGTAAATGAGTACAGCGAAAGGAAGGAAATATTTGGGGGCCTATGCTGTCCAGTACGGTAGCTGCTAGCCATATGTGGCCATTTAAATTCAAATTAATTCAAATAAAATAAAATGAAAAGTAAATTCCTCAGTCTTTTGGTTTGAATCGTGTTCTCTCAAAATTCATATGTTGAAGTCCTATAACCCCTAGTTGTTCAGAGCGTAATCTTATTTGGAGATAGGGTCTTTGCAGATGCAGTTAGTTAAAATGAAATCATACTGGAGTAGGAAGAGCCCCTATTTGGCTTGCTAGTGTCCTTATAAAAGGGGGAAACTTGGACACAGGTATACACACAGGGAGAACATTTGAGTATGAAGGCAGGGTCTAGCGTGATGCTCCTCCAAGCCAAGGAATGCCAACGATTGCCTCCAAACCACCAGCAACGAAAAAAGAGGCATGGAACACATTTTCCTCCCAGTCCTCAGAGGAACCAGCCTGTTTACACCTTGACCTCTGGGACTCCTAGCCTCCAGAATTGTGAGGCAACAAATTTTAGGTTTTTAAGCCACCTACTTTGTGATACTTTTGCTATGTAGCTCTAGCAACCTAAATACACGGAGTCCCACTAGCCATATTTCAAAGTACGAAGAAGCCACTTGGGGCGAGTGGCTACTGTATTGGATGGTGAAGATATTGAACATGCTGTCATTGCAGAAAATTCTATTGGGGTAATACTTTTGGGGGGATTCCAGGCTGCTCATAGCTTCTACAGCTTAAGCTAAAACAAGTACAAAAGGTTGAAAGAGTTATATGAAGTGTGTTATTTGTCCTGAAATCCAGGGCAAAACACAGAAATGATTTAAAGAGGGGGAAAAAAAAAAGCTCTGTCTTAAAACCGCGCAGGCGGTCAGACAGCCAAATATTGCCAGGCACTTCCTGTTCTGAGGAGATGGAGAAAGCGGCCAAGTAGCCTTCTCTTCTGTGCAGGCTGAAGTTACGATTGGTGAAACTCTTACATAATTACATTCTATATATAGAGCTTCCCTTTGTGTCCAGCTCTGCTTTTTCGCTGGTTTTCTTCTTCAGACTATGTAAAAGTGTTTGCAAAGACTCTTTCCCCACACCATGAGCTGTAAATAGACGGGCAGATGAAGGTTCGCTGCTCTGGTTTTGCAGCTGCTTTACAATGTGGAAGGGTCGCAGAGTCTTTTCTACTTCCCAGCTGTGGCTGAGGGCATATTACAAAGCTCTTCTGCACCCTTTCCTTGGGTGGATGTCCTTGGGAGTGGATGTCAGAGAACCTGGCCCGGAGTGGCTCAGGGAGAGAGCTGGCAAGGAATGGCATCCCGGGCCTGAAGCAGAGGTGAACACCTCCCTTTGGGAGCTGCCTCTCCTCCTGGGTGGGGATTTGAATGCGCTGGACGTGGTTGTGACCTCTGATGGGGGGAAATCACCATCCTTGCTGCAGTTTTTGCCCTCTTTCCAAGAAGTTGTACCTTAGATGCTCGGTGGGCTTTTACAGTTGTTGGTCAAGAGAAAACTGTGCATCTGACCTCTGAGCCACTCCTCTGGGCCCTGAAATGCCTCTGTTGGCAAACTTGGCCTTCAGTGAGTCCTAATGAGAAGGAAACTGCTGAAGGGATATTTGCATTTTTGATCTTTTCAAGTTAAGGATGTTCTTTTGAAACGGTTATACTTGAGAGTATCTTTAATATATACCTTGTATAGCAACAAATAGGATCGAAAAATTATTAATCTTTTCATATTAGAATTGTTATTTCAGACTTTCACTCATTAAGCATTTTGTTAAGCCAAAGCCATTGCTAAAATGAATATAGAACATAAAGAGCTGCTCTTCCCTAAATAGTGCAGTACACTACATCTTTCTTTGTTTTTCAATTATAGTTGACATTCAGTATGACTTTATATTAGTTTCAGGCATAGAGCATAGTTGTTAGACGTTTATATAATTTACAAAGAGATTCCCTGGTTAGTCTAGTACCCACCTGGCACTATACATAGTTACTACAATATCACTGACTACATATCCTGTGCTGTACTCGACATCCCTGTGATTGTTTTGTAACTGTCATTTTGTACTTCTTTATACTGTATCTTGAGTTGTTTACTCCATTTAATACTCTTTTTTTATGAAGAATACTGTGTGTGTGTGTGTGTGTGTGGGTGGGTGTATAAAGCCGTCGTCGTGCCCTATATGTGCCACGCATTCTGGTAAGCACAATGAATTCATTTTAATCCTTACAATGAGTCTTAAAAAGAAGCAGGTATAATTCCCATTATGTAACAAAGATGAGGAATCTGAGGCTTAAGGAAGTCTCAGAATAGATGGACTTGGCTGGACAAAAGCATGAAGCTTACCTGACATTACAGCACAGGTCCCCTCCCAGGGAGCTTGTGAAAGAGTGATTTCATTAAACATTGTTAAGACCAAAATTGTGTTAGTTCTTGCAAGCCTTTGGAGTACATGGGGGCCTTCTGCAGCCTGGACAAGCCCATTTCCTTTCTCAGTGGGAAACACTCCAAGTATTCCTCTTGAAACAAAACGCCAAGGATTATTTTTGCAGACTTCTGTGGAGTCGTTTTTTTTGGACAGTACCCTGGAACAGGAAACCAAAGTTTCTCCTAAATGTGTACAGGATGGAAATAGATAACATTTTTCATAAAACCACTGCCACAATTAGTGCTTTCACATCAGCACAATGGTGGATGGTTCGATCTGTGCAGTTCTTATCTGAATAAATTATTGAAACCTACAATATAGGAAGGTCGTGAATAATTTTATAGCGCTTTATTTTATAGACTGGAAATGTAGTGAAAAGATACATGTAGTTAGGGAATATAGCACTGTATAATTTAAGCTATTTGAAAGCTGTCCCTGGAAAATGTATTTGAAATGAAACAAAGTACTTCACTGTAAGTGATGAGATCCCATCTACTGTGGCTCTCTGCTGATCATTACTGGAGAACATGTGATGAACTTAATAAAATAGACGATGATATGTGAGCAAAGTCTACATTGTAATAAAAAAGTGACTGCATTGAATATTGTTACAGAAAATAGCCAAAATTACGAAACAAGTCCCAGGTATACCAATGGCAGATTCAAAAGGACGAGGGTGCTTAACTGGTTCACCCCAGGCTTTGTGTCTGGAGTCATCTTGCCACAACAGTTTGAAACTCCTTTTATATTTTTGTTTTGTTTCTGAAAAGTTGGAATAGCTGAATTGACTTGAGCTGAATTGCAAATTTACAGGCTACAATATTTTTATGACTAATATTTAATTATTGTAAGAAATACATGGTTATAGTCTCCTGGTAAAAAATAAAAATGTTTTGTACAAACCTCATTCCCAACTTGCTCCCTTTCCCCAGGGCTTTCTTCTTCTTTCTCTCAAATAAAAGCTGTCAGTGGTTTTGTGACTATACTCCTAGTTCGCTTTTAATGTGTATACAGAGTACCTTTATATTTCCTTCAAGAACATTTGCTATTCTTGTTTTATTTTTAAATATCAAAGGTATAACATGTTTGTGTGTGTGCATATGTTTATAAATATTATATTTCTATAAATGGGCAGTTGGCCGTATTTGTGTGTTAACATAATAGCATACATAACAACAATAGCTCCTATATATTTGCTTCACGTGTTAAACTGCTGCGTGCTACTTTCCTATTGTGGCTATTCTGTGGTTTTTGTTTTCTTCTCCATTACTGGATGTTTAGATTGTTTATATTTTATAGACAGAGTGATATTTTGATTGAACATCTGTCTCCATGCCTCCTTGTACAGTTAAAATTTTAATAGACACTGCAAAAATGACAGCACTGTCTTTAAGTAAAATTTTAGGGACCCTATTTTGCAAAGCAAAGCTGTATGAAAATAGACTATAAGTAAACGTAGATTTCAGTTTTGCTTCCCCGTGATACTCGTATAGCTGAGAAAAGGAAGCTCCCACGGGCACCTGCTGCTGGGTGTTTTAGAGTGTATGGTACCGATGTGCTTGATGTCATTCATGTGAGGTGGGCTGCTCAGAATGGTAACGGCTGCCCTCTGTCTGCGTGCTCAGGGTAGCAGAGTGCCCTGGCTGATGAACACCTGCTCTGTGGCACTCCCACTGAGTCCACGCAAAGTTAACTTAGTGCCGTGTCTGTCAGTGTTGCAAACCACAGAAGGCTATCTGGCTAAGTTCTGCAAAAATGGACTTTGGTGCAGGAAGATAGGGGAGCTGGGGAAATCTCTGAGCAAGCCTTAAAACCCATTCAGAAGGGGTTAGATTCAGGGATGGATCTGTGCTCAGAAACTGTTCTCACTGTGGGCGTTTAAAAGTCTCTTGGTTATAGGATGGGCCGAGTCTAGGGCAAGGTGAATACGTTGTACGAATGGTCCATCACGAAAAGGCATACTCGGGAAGACATAGTAACGCAAAAGGAGATTCAGCTGCTTGTAGGCAGAAGGAGGAATACAGCTGCTGGGCGGCCAGGAAACCCACAATATCTGCTGTCACTGAATAAATTTACTAATATATCTGATAGCTTGTTTTATCAACACCTATCATTTTCAAAATTTGGTTTTCACATCTAATACATG
>NW_017731837.1:236564-262339 GCF_001890085.2 Hipposideros armiger | reverse complement strand
CCTAGATGCTGTTTTTTCCTCTCTGCCTCTACCTTTCCCTAAACAAAATCTTTGAAAAGGAGGTATTTTGCTTATTGTTTTCTGTGCTTTTCCAAGAGGCCTGACTTTCTCTTTTTCTGGTCAGTTTTAAAATTTTAATGAGGATCATGTTGACCTTTTGTGAGAATCTGTCACGGTGGATTATATTTCAAGCATGTTGTACACTGGTTAAATGATGGGACACATACCTGGGATAAGAATTTAAAAACTGAATGTGACACTAACTTTCAGGTCTATGTTTAGATACATCTACTTGTGCAATTCTGATTTTCTTACCTGAACAATTTTTTAAAAGGCTAGTTATATACTGTCACCTCTGCTTCAGTGATGTTATAATTGAGGTGAGTTCTTAGGTATAAATATGTTGCTCCTTATAAACACTGGCAGCTGAGTCCCAGAGAGGTGAGGAGACGAACCTTGAGTTCATCCTGTTAGAAGTCACACACTGGCATCTGCCATAGTCTGCTGATCACACAAACCAGCTCTGATTCACTGTGGGAAAATACTAGACTACCAGAAAGTGAGGAACATTGGAGGTATTGTAAGGCCGGCACACACCTTTATCTAAAACTTCAGTTTTCTCATACTTCTGCTATAATTTTTTTTCTCCTTAGAACTTAGCACTATTTAAATTATTTTATTCATTCATCTTACTCATTGTCTATTTCCCACAGTAGAAGAATGTAAGCTCTACAAGGACGGGAATTTTTGTATGTTGTTCACTCTCCTATCCCTTTTAAGACCAGGCCTTAATGGCATCATGGCTTCTGCCTGGTCTCACTCATTCTTGCCTTTGGAACCTGTTGACCACTGTGCCGTGGGACACTGGGGAAGAAGTAAGGCACCCGCCAATAGCCAGCACTGTTTTGCCAGCCGTGTGAGTGAAGGAAGCACTCTGGAAGTGGATGTCAGGTCCCAATTAAGCCTCAGGTGGCTGCAGGCCCAGCTGACATCTTCATGGTAACCTCATTAGAAACCCCAAGCCAGAACCAGCCAGCTAAGCTGTTGCTAAATACTGACCTTATAGAGACTGTGACAGATAATAAATGCTTATTGATGTCTTAAGCTGCTGAGTTTTGGCGGATTTTGTTACACAGCGATTGATAACTAATGTAGAGTGCCAGGAAAGCTCTTACATAAAACGGCTGTGTGGCGATAACTGTGCCCGCTCCTTCCTTTTCTCCTCCAGGTTGGTGAGCTGTTTCCCCTCCCTGGGCTCTAGGAATGGGTGTGTGACTCAGGCCTTTCAGGGCCTTCAGGATCTTAACACTTGTTTGACTGGATCAGAGATGGACGTGTGGCCCAGGTCCATCTCAGGAGACTCGGTTCTTTCGTTTTCTTCCAAATGCCATGACCAGAAGGTCTTTCGATGCTGAGGTTTCTGTGCTTATAGGAATGGAAGTTCGGAGCTCCTGGTGGCTTCTCAAGAGAGGGAGGCCTGCTTGAGACGGAAGCTGGCTGTGGGGTGCAGAACTGAGCTGACACAGGAGGGAGAGTGCCTTGTGCTGAGACGGTGACAGCTGTCTGTAGCCATAGGACACACACACGCACCAGCTGACCCTGACGTGTCCGTGAGGTGGGCCAATAAGCCCCTTTGCCCACTCGCTTTGTCTTCTTTAAGCCACGCTGACCTCAGTTTGTTTAATTTTCGTTTTCTCATCTACAAAAGGGGTCTGATTTCACCTACTTTAGTCTATCTGTTGTGAGAAGTTAGTGAGGGGAGGCATATAAAGACATTCTTCTGTCCCCGCTAGTAACACATCCCTCGCCCAGCCCTATACTCCATTGCAAAACACTGAAATGTTTTCTCTTAAGGACTGTGCCTCTTGAATATGTGTGTGTGTACATACTTTTTTCAACTTGTCCTATTAGGAAGACTGTACTAGTGCACTGTTTTGTGTGTGTGTGTGTGTGTGTGTGTGTGTGTGTGTGTGTGTGTGTGTGTATACACACATATATATACACACACACACAAACACATATACGTACACACATATATGTGTATGTGTGTGTATATGTATAGATAGTATTAGCAATTTGCAAGCTTATCAAGAGTTGTGCTATTGGACTGACATTGATAAGACACAAAACACGTCTTTTCCTGTCATTTGAGCAGTCTGAGTGAGCAATACTGACCTGAGATTTAAACCAGGTGTCAGGTGACAGCATCACTCTTTGGAGAACCACGCATCCTAACAATCTATGATATGGGTGTGTAGAGGAAGAGAATGCTAACCGTGCATCAGAGAGGGATATTTTGTTTTCTTTGGTTTACCAAAAAGGCTGTAGCTATATCTGCATGTTACACTTTTGAGTTTAAGATTCAAAATCCCATCTGTTTTAGTCTTTTTTTTTCCTTCACTGAATTAAATATTTGCATTAATTTTTCTAGTGAAAGTGGGGAGCTGTTAGTTCATAGAGGTATGAAGTCTTTTTGGCTGTGATTTTGTTTTTTCTTATTTTCATCGCACTAGGAGGAGAGTATAGTTACTGTATAATTCTCATGTTTGACAACAAGCATTTCGTTGTCTATTTTGTGCCCAGACCTGTGTTCAGGGCTCTAAAAAGATTGTTTTGCTCTCTGTCATTGCAGCTGGTTTTGTTAATACATGAGCACCTAGCGGGTGACAGGAGTAGGCTATAAAGATTTCATTGCCGGACTATTGGACTCTTCTAATAGTTCATCTCTGTGCCCCTTTTTCCCTGTTGGAATTTTCCCAAGTGATTCTCTGAGAAGCACAGGTCTTGTGATCATCTCGTTGTAATTTACACCTTCAGTCTTTTGTAATTAACCCCCTCTCCGTTGTCATGTGTAGCTAGATGTGCTCTAAATAGCTGGATTCTTGCCCAGGTCTGGTGGTTTTCAAAGTGTATTCTAGAATTCTGTGGTTCCTTAGAGTCTCACAAAATTTTACTTTCTCTATTTTGGTCTTCCACGTAAAATTTCAAAACTCATTTTGAAGAAAGACTTGAAATAGCTTTAAAAAGTTTATATCAAGTAGACTTTATAGTTCTGTAATGTTTTATATGGGGATATAAAATAATAGGGTAGACCTTTTAAAGTAAAGCACATATGTAATTATCATAATTTCTTACTTATATTTCCCATGTTTTTGGTTTGAATAGTGTTTCAGGCCTCATGATAGGAAGTTTGCTGAGGTTGAAAGCTTCAGGTTGTTTGAGCATTGCTCCTCCCCATTTCTTACTCTCCCCAGTCCTGGCAGTCTCTAATCTGCTTTCTAAGACCAAGAGTTTTTGAAGGTATTTTAAAATGATGAGATTTATCTTCTGAGCTATAGCAAAAAAAACAAGCCGAAATGGCAAGTTATGTGGAAAGGAAGCCCACAGTCTAACTCACAATTTCATTCTTTTTTCCACTCCTGCTTTACCACCTTGACCTCGGTGCTAAATATTTTGGAGTATGTCCTTCCGCCCCTTTTTCTCATTGCATGCACACATATGTATCCACACAGCCTTGATTCGATTTCTTATGGCTTATAGGTACGGGATTATGGTGTACACATCCCTCTGCAGCCAGCTTCCTGTGAACATAAAACCCCTCCAGATTGGTACAGATAGCTTTGACTCATTTACTCTGTAGCTCTGTAATATTTGGTAGTGTGAGTAGTCTATAAATTAATCATGTTGCTCTTGGGGGCCCTTTGAAGATTTAATAATTAATCTAGAGAAAGTCCTGTGAGGAGAGCTAAGCAGGTAGAATTAGCCCCTTTTGTATATTTAGGACACTGAACCTCAGAGAGAGGTTAAATCGTTTATCTTAAGTCACAGACACATACTG
This sequence comes from Hipposideros armiger, assembly GCF_001890085.2. Classification (NCBI taxonomy): domain Eukaryota; kingdom Metazoa; phylum Chordata; class Mammalia; order Chiroptera; family Hipposideridae; genus Hipposideros; species Hipposideros armiger. The sequence continues at coordinate 258,501 of NW_017731837.1, read as the reverse complement.
CTCTATCACATCCTTACTCGTATGGAGGTCTTACGAATTGAATTTCAGTGCCTTTTCTCTACTATTACATGCTACTCCTTTATTTTTAAAGATAAAAATGGTCCCCCTTTTGTTGGCCATTTCTTTTCCTAGTCAATTCCCTGCCCTACTCTCACGGTTCTGTGTGTGTCTGATCTTTTGTCTTTACTCCTTTCACATTGGCAGTTTTGCAGTCAAAGTACAAATACTTCATTACGCCAGAAATCTCATATTGTAACCTCTTGTTTGGAATTCAAATTTAAAAACCCCTTTAAGATCCCTTGATATGTGTTATATAACTGAAGGAAACAGACCCAGAGAGACTGAGTTGCTTAAAATCATACAGCCCTCCGCTGGCCAAAGTAAGACTTGAACGCACCCCTCCTGAAACCATACCCCATCACGAATGCCAGATAGACAGTATCTCTTGTGACAGTTCCATGGTCTGGAACACTATGTGAGAAAGAGTCAGAGACTTTGATTGATTAATGATATCTGCTGTAAATGGGAGAGGGGACATGACCAAGTGGTGATACTTGGGCCATAGCCCGCGCCCCAGTGCCCCATACTGACATGACGGACAGTGACGGTTCTTGAGAATGGCTAGAGAATTACACTTCAAGGGTTCCAAGAGTCAGCCTGGAGACCAATCACAAGGTCAGGTTGAGGTCTCAGTGTGTTTCAAGGCTTTGAGACTACGTGGCCAACATTTGCTTTCATTTTTTTTAAGTGGATGAATTATAAGTTGCTAATTGGTGCTGTTATTGGTGTCTTCATACTAATCTTGGGAAGATTGATGTAGTTCCTAACATTTTATCCACTTTTAATTAGTATATTGCTGTTGATTGTTGGGTTTGTGAAATTGGCTTCTTTTATTTTTTATCTGTAATCAAATATGGCTTTCTTTTTTCCATTGGAGGAAATGATTCTGGTTTCAGTTAAACCCGGCGGTCTCAACCGTAGCACTCTGGACATTGGGGCTGGACAAGTCTACATTCTGAGGGATTGTCTTGTGCACTGTAGGATGTTTAACAGCATCTGTGTCCTCTACCTACTAGAAGCCAATACCCCAACACCTCAGTCTTGACAACTATGAATTTCTCCAGGTATTACCAAATATCTCAGGGGCAAAACCACCTTTATGTGATATCCACTGAGCTAAAATGATGCATGCTTTAAATCGGCTGTAATAAATTTTTTAAAGGTTATTTTCTGTGGGGTCCATTTGTGTTTTAGTTATCAGAAGTGACGAGAATGCACGGAGGAAAATAAACACTCATTATCTTTAGAAAGACAGTAGGATGCTTTGCTTCCCTGTAGTACGGCATAGGAAAACCACATATACAAAAGCTCATTTTGCACAAACAGGTGGCACACGACTATCAAAAGCGACTTCAGAAAGTGGATGGAGACCGTTTTCTGAGTGAATGGATTTCAATCCATTTTTATTAACAATATTACCAACTCCTTTTATTTCTTTTAAGAGGACATTCTACTTACATCTACAGCCAATTTTATTCTTTAAAACGAGTACAAATTTGCCACTTAGTATAAAAAAAACAAACCTATAATCAATACAGTGTTCATAATAGAATGATAATATCATCATGGGACTAAACCAAATAACTTTAATGTGTCAATTATTTTCTCGGTGCAGTACAGAAAAAGACATTTTTTAACTTCCTAGAATATTAGGTGTCCCATGTGTATTTTTTTGAAGGGGTAAATGAATTTTTACTCTTTATTAGTACTTTAGTTAAGCTCACTGTTATTATAAATGGCTTCTGTAGAAAACAGGTCATGAGATGCTAATTGAGGGGAGCTAAAATTATGGCAGCTCAGTGCCTACTTTACTAGTAAAAGTAAAATTTCCTACACTTTAAATTATGATGCCTTTGTGTGCAATTGAAGAAGACTATAAATTGAATTTTAAAGATTATAACCACAAATTTTATCTCTAGCATTATGCATTATAGAGTTGTTCATTACAAACTCCTTTTAATATACTGTCCACTAATATATTTAAAAGTAATTACTGTCCTTTGCTTTTTCTGTTTTAGTGAACATCACTTCCAATGATTTGCATATACAAGTTGTGATGAAAAAATTAGATGATAGGGCCAAAAAATTTCCTGAATGGATATTTATATTTTTATGGTTGTGTGTGTATGACTTGGTTAGGGGTTGTTTTTAAAAACTTGAACTGGAATGGAGGTTAATCTAGTGGAGAACAAAAAGGAGTGATAATCTATTTTTCAGAATCATTCTATTTTAAATTACGTTTTAATAGTAATGTTTTAAAATATTTAAAGATGCTTGGGTTCTTTATCATCACAATACTATTGATCATTTATTACATACCTCCTATGTGCCAGGTATTGTTTAAGACCTTAAGGACATTTTCTTTCTCACTGTAATCCATATAATTTTGGAGTGACAAAACTGAGTCCCAGGGTGGGTAATTAAGTAGCTCATTCACAATGTTACTAAATCACAGAGCTAAGATTCAAACCAAGGTTTGATTTTAAATTACCCTTTATCTAAAATCATAGAATGTCACAGTTGCCTCCTTAGTGCATTAGGCAGCGCGTCAGTCTCATAAAATCATAGAATGTCACAGCAAGGAAAATCAGAGCCATCATGAAGTAAAGTCTTACTTATTCCCATGACCCCGTTCCCCTGTACCTTCTTTCTTTAGGTATGGACAACTTTGTTCAAGCAAAATCGAATGGGAGCAACCACGTAGAACTGACATAAGGAGAGCTTGCTGGAGGTGGTGGTAGGCCGCCCATGGTTATGGCTGCTAGTCAAGTACTGAACTGATCAAGATTCTTGATTCATTTCTTATGTTTTTTAATAAGCAAGAAAATTGAAGAATGGTAAGGCTGGTAAATGCCAAGCATATTGAATAGTTGTAGAACTAATGGCCTGAACCCAATGACTACTTGTCTTTGTCCTCAATTTTGATCAATAGAACACATTATTTGTTAACTATCATTTCCTAGGAAAATTTAGTAAACTCTAGAAAAACACCGAGGGGTTTCCGTTTGTACTTCAGTGCATAAAATCTTGTGTAATTGTTTTGTCATGTTACCAAAGATGTTGAGATACAGAGGAGGAAACATTCTATGTACATCTCAGAGTGAACAGTTCTGCCTCAAGGTAGGATATGAAATTGAGACAGTTGATAAGAGGGCTAGATTGAGAAGGAAATAAATCCTTTCTCCAAATTTTAATACGTTCCCCCAAATCATCATATTGCATCTTGTTGACAATTGGGCTTGTCCTGTCAGCTGTCACAGACTCAAAATCATTCCTTCCCTGCCATCAGGGAGAAAAAAAGGATCTCCCGCTACCACTACCACCAGGGCATAGACGGATAGCTGATTTTTAAAAATTAAAACTTTTGACATAACTGATGTTTTACATGTAGCTGTACAGGTTTCCTAGTTAACTGGGATATTCTTCCATTGGTAACATTTTGCAGAACTATAGTGGAATATCACAACCAGGATATTGACATCAATACAACCCACCTAACTTACTCAGTTTCAGATCTCCCCAGTTTTCTTACACATTTGTGTGTGTGGGCGCGAGCGTGTGCATATGTGTATGTAGTAAGCTCTGTACAGTTTCATCACCTGTGGAAGCTCATGTCTTCCCCACCACAGTCAAGATACTGAACAGTTCCGACACCACAGGATCCCTGGTGTTGCCCCTTTATTATAACCACACCCACCTCCCTCCCACCCTCCGACTCCCGTCCCTGGCAACTACTAATCTATCTTCCATTTCTACTGTTTTGTCATTTCAAAATATAATGCGAATGGAATAAAAACAGTAAGTAACGTGGGATTGGCTTTCTTCATTCAGTCTGATTTTTTTCTGGTGAATCATCCAAATTGTTGAGTATATCAATAAGTGGTTTTTTTTTTATTGCCAACTTAAAGAAATACACACTGTTATGTTAAGAGATCTTCGGAATCCAGCTTTTATTATGCTATTCTCAGTGACATAAGGTGTCAAAGGCAGATTGCTATAATTGTTGTTTTCCAGAGTTTCCACCTACTAGCTTTTTTCTAGTTAAAAATATTGGCACAGATGGGGCTCCTTGAAGCTTTTGTGAAACTGGGGCCTGAAGACAGAATCCTGCAAACACTTTGATCAAAGATATCATTGTTGAAGGAGGTCCTTGAGGGCAGAAAATGCTGCCTTCCTTTCACTGTCTTACCATGGTTGTCTGTCCTTTGTCTTCAAAGCTTTGGAGAAATGCTGGACATTAAGGAAAATGACAGGGGGTCACCAAAGAGGCCGTCCTTGTTATTGTTTATGTGAAAAGTGTTGTTCTCTGCTATTGGCAAAGTAATTTTCAGCTCCAGGGGAACCCAGATCAGTCACAGTGGTTTTCACAAGCCTTATAGGGAGGCTCAGAGTGGTGTTAGAGATGGGAGCAGGAGGGCATGTGTTGGCATACTCAGTCAGTTTGTAGTTCCTTCAACTGCGGGGTCACTCCACGTAGATTTCCTCCACAGTCATTGCTACAGTAGGGCCGTGCGGGTACCTGTAGGTTTTTTGCATTATTTAAATTTTCTGCCATGTATGGTAGGGGTGCACTATTGTTTTAGACGTGCATTGTGAGTAGTGAAATTAGATTGAACAAATCTTATGGGGGCAGAAGTATGAAATGACACAAGCAGAGGCTTGAAGGGGTCCTTAGAGTTCAAAGTTGTATCGTCATGTAATAAACATATTGAAACTTTTTGATAATTGTCACCTGGAATAATGATGTCCCGGGAACTTTGAGCAAGGAACCGTAATTAGTATTAGAGGGTTACTCGTAATGTGGGTGTTTTCCAGGCTTAGTGGCAGAATACAGTTATCTTTTATTTGCCTGGACTTTGTTTTCTAGGCCCACTTATCAAAATCTATTTCAAGGGATTCCCCCCCTGTTTCCTTAGTTTCTGTCTGCATCAGCTGAGACAGTGTAGTGTGTCTGTGAAGACTCAAGGTGGTTAATTGGAAGGTTCTAAGTTCCCTCCTAATTTGTGACCCTGGGCATGACATTTAACCTCTTGGGGTCTTACTTGCCTCACGTGTAAAATTAAAGATTTCACTAAATGACCTCAAACTCCCTTCCAGTTTTAGCAGTCAATAAAATCTGTGGGTATAAAGTAGAAGAGCTCACCCCTTTTTCTGAAACAGGATTGAGGGGCTGGTGTGGTGGCCTGGAATTTCTTGTGCAGACTCACTTATGAGCTGCCTGTCAAATGAAAGGAGCCAATCTCACTGTGTCGTCAGTGCTCGGGGCTGGGCACAGGCGAGGACTTCACACTGAGGAATGGGCTGACAATGGACTGGTACTATGGAATCGCCTTTCTTCACTCCTCTCCTTTAGTGAGGTTGGGTTTCACCTGCCTCACCTGTATACCTGCCTTGGTAATGTCCATGAAAGCATTTAGGTGGTGGGCATATACAGAGGGTGCCAAAAAAATGTACACATTTTAAGAAAGGAAAACTGTATTAAAATTGTAATACTCAATATATACGATAACAAAAGATGAATACAAGTCACGTTTGACTTCTGCAATTACAAGAGGTGCTCAAAGTGTTTACCATCAGCATCCAGATACTTCTGATTATAGCGAACTACTTGAGCAACGTTGACCAAAGTGTCCGCTTGAATACACTTCTTTGGCACCCCTGGTATATGTTGACTATAAAATTCTATCAACTTTGTTGTATGTTTGAACATTTTCATGATAATATATAGGGAAAAAATCTAGTGGGACTTGACTCGCTTAAACCTTGGGAGCAAATCAGTGTGTGTGTTTAGCTGCAGGTCCCAGGAGCATACACTTAATTTCTGGCCTTCTCAGGGTCTTCAGGTCATTCTTCTGGAGCAAGAAGTGTCTGCAGGGCAGGAATTTGTGATGGGGCCGGATGCCTCCATGTTCCCTTTACCTGCTCTGCTTATGTGCTATGCAAGACACTTTCTCCCAGCTTTTCATTGGAGGCTCAGGAGCCCCCATGTTACCTTGGGCCACATGAACTCTGGGTTTCTAAGACAGGGCTGTGCTCCCTCCTGCTCTTTGCATGCCTTGGATGAGCGACATTTTTTTTTTTTCTCTAGCTTGTCATAAAGTTCTGAACATGTCATTTAAACTGGTAAAAGGAAAGGCCAGCTTTGCACGTGTAATTAATATGTAACTTTCACTAGAAAAGAGGCAATTCAGCAGGTTAAGAGACTTACCTGAAACGAACGTCAGAGTTTTCGTATGTGTTCAGCAGAACTCACTCATCAGTACCAACTCGCCCAAGGTTAGGTTCATGCTGGTTAAGGAAACATGGCCGTGGAACCTGAGCTCTGGGTCTGAATCCTAGATCTTACCCTTTCCTAGGTTATAGAACTTTAGGCAAGTCACAGAGCTTCTTTGAATCCTCAGCTCTTCTCATTTGTAAAATGGGAAAGGAATACCACATGGGAATTATTCTGAGAACAAAATCAAACAATCCGTGTAATATCCCTTTGCACCTGTCATTGCTAATGCTACATAGATGTTACCCGGGTCATACCCTAATTAAGACCCAGTCTGTCATTTCACCACTTTATTTATTCACCCCGGGTTTTACTCAGCACCCCAGGAGACAGACGTGTTCTATTCTCAAAGCCTCTTAGGGACATGGTCCTGTGACACTGATCTCTAGACATCCATCTCTGTTTGATAAATAGGTAAGTGGATAGTGCTTCCCGGACCCCAGGTCGCTGGGTGTGGAGGTTCCGAGCCTTCTAATGTTGCCCACTTGTAAGCAAAACAGCTGAGCTGAGCATCTCAAGGATTCTGGGAGCATAAGGCAAATCCCAGGGGGGTTGGGAAACCAGTCATTTGCTTGTCACTCTGTCTTTCTCTAATGAACTATCGAGTTCAGCTCTGCATGGTGAACTGAATTTGTTTTAGCTCTTAATTTTTCACCTTGTAGCTGTAATCCTTTGGCTGCCATTGCCGTCTTTAAATGTGGTTCACCAGCCACCTGGAACATTCAATAACCCAGGCTTTTTAAGGTTTTCCCCTCAACATCTGTGCTCTGGAAATTGAGAGGAGACCACAGTTTCAGAATACACCGAGAAGGCAGAGGAGACCACAGGATCCGTCTCGTGATGTGAAGTGTCTGTTTTTTCATTCTTTCCAGATTGTTTCCCAGTGTTCCTCTGTACCCTGCTATTTAAATGGTTCTGCGGAAGCTCTGTTGCGAGATTTAGGTGTCTTAGAAGGACGCTTAGTGTCAGCATGCCTCTGTCACATGGGCACTTTCAGTCATTCCTTCCTTCACTTGCTCTGAGACTATTTGCTGCTTTGCTCCTCCTGTGCTGTGTGCTCAGACACTTGGCAACGTCTGCCTGTTCAGACCGAGGGCCATTTTATGTTTTTGTTGATCAGTGGGGATGTTGGTGCTTTTGTCCAGAGGCAAACTGGGGAGTTGCTTTGTGTATATGGCCAGGGTATTTATGGGGTCAGAAAAGTATCAATTAGAATGCTGTCATTCAGTGTCTGTTCTCAAACTCTTTTTATGTCCGCCACCACAATAGTGACGGTACCAGTAATGATAATAGCAGCTACCAGTTAGAGAGCTTCATTGTTTGATCACCTGATTTAATTCTCTAAAAAGTCTCATGAGGAAAGTACTGTTATTTTTTTTTTTCCACTTTCTAGGTGATAAACCTGAGTGCTCAGTCCAAAGCACATGTCTAGTAAGTGGCAAAGTCAAGATTCAAACTCAGCAATCTGGACCTGATACCTACACCTGCGCCCTCTATGTATGGTTCCCTGCCTATTCTCAGCTGTGGAGGAGGTGGGGGGAGGGGTACAGTCCTAATGTGGATGGTCTCATACCCACTTGATTGTAATACAATCATCCTGTTTTGGACTTGCTGACAGGGCAGGTGGCAGCAGGCTGCTCCCACGACAGGACATGGCAGAGTCCGTTTGCATTCTCATGGACTAAATTTTCCTCCCTTCTCTGCTTGTGCATCTTTTGCCAGTGTAGCCATATTTCTGAGCCCACTGCCCCAAGGATAAAATGGTATTTCCTCTGATGGCTCTGGAGCCAAAGCAGCCATGGGAGGCCTGGGGTGTTGCACTGCTCAGCGTTATCTGTGCTCTTCTTAGGAAAAGCCGAGGTTCCATGGTTGTTCCAAAGGCGCTGACATCTAATTAGCTTCCCGTAGGCTGTTGCCATAACAAGCCTGCACTTAAGTCAGTGCCAATACAGGCTTTCTTTGCCCATCAGAGGGGCTCTGGTTTGCTTACAGGTACAATCTTTCACCCTTTTCGTGGGCCAACATAAGGCTATTGGGAAGGCTCCTGTGGGATAGTTCTAGAAAAGAACCTGGGAACTCCTCTGTGCCTGCTTACATGTGGTATGGGCCATTCCTGCAAATGCATTCCTACCGCATCCAGGAATGGGCTGACTTTGACCTGTCCACTATTTAGGAACATGGCCTCCACGTACTTTCACTGGATATCATTTTGTTTATTTCTACCCTGTCTGTGATAAGCACCTATACTTCCCTATTCCAGCCTTGACACACATGGAGGAAAGCTCTTCATTTTGCCGACAGTACGCACACTCGCATTTGCTCTTGACCACGATCCTTTTCTTTAACTGTATCCTCGTAAAAGAGCAGAAGGTGATGTCGGTCAGGAACTGGAAAGCTTCTGAGACCACTGTCCAGACTGGTGTGAGATTGTGGCTATGGCTGAAGACCAGCAAGAGAAAGGGGGAACACGTCCCCAGTTTAGGACACCAGGCTGAGAGGTAGCAGAGAGATGGGAGCATAGCTCCTTTCTATAAAATTGACAATTGTACAGAATTTCCCCCTCTTTGGAACTGGTTGCTCTTGTATCCTAGCAGAAACTTGTATTTGTATGCAAGAGAGATGTGGGAGTGATAGGGCCCGAGTTCAGAGAAGGGTGTGACAGGATACGCAAGGATTCTTGTTGACTGGGGAAGAACATCAACCTTAGAGCCAGGGTTGGAAAGGAAGAAGGACCAGATGGCCTCCTGGCTCCACAAGTTCCTTCTGGAAAAGAGCAGGCTTTTCTTGTCACTGCGATTCAGCAGCAGCAGGCGTTGATGGTGCCCCTACTGGGGGCCTGGCATGGCCCTGTACCCCTTTCCGCCCACAGCCTGCAGCTGTCCTCCACGGCTCATGAGTGGCTGCATATGGAGATATACCAGCTGCCCCATTGAACTGACTTTGGTGCCTGCATTAAGGATGGTTAAATGGGTAATTGATAGAAGCAAAAAGCCAAGAGAATGGGCTTCCTTCGAGGCAGCTGGCTAGGTCAGAGGCAGTGCATGTATGGTGGGGCTGAAGTGGGTGACCTTTCCAAACCAGAAGTTTGTGAGTCTTTCCCCTTCTTTTACTCCCCTTTCTGTTTTATAATAACTTTCATAATTCATTGCTTTTATGAGCCATACACCGTGACTTTTCCATTTATTATTCATTTGATCCTTTCATGACGCTCATCTTCATATTAAAATGAGGGGAACTGAGGCCCAGAGAGGTAAAATGAAGCCACCCATTATGGTAAGTGGCAGAAGCAGGGCCTCGGGGCAGGTCCAACTCTTAACCATCCAGGCTCTCCACCCTGTACTTCACCATCTCTCTCTGCAGCTCTCTCCCTCCCTCCCTTAGGAATTCCTTGAGCACCTATCTTGTGCCAGGTTAGGGATGGAGTTCCAGAAGTAGAGGATATAGTCCTTCTATTAAGGAACTTGAAATTGAATTGTTGGGGATAAAGAAATTCTTCTGACCCTTTGTAAGGTACAGGAAGCCCAGAGCTGCTTGGAGTTCCTGCCTGAGCCTGGGGCCTGGTGATGCTCTGTCCAGTGTGAGCTCTTAGGGCAATGCTGGCTGAGCCCGTCTCTCCAGGCACCCCGGAGCACTGGAAGCTTGTGTGGCTCCCTTCCTCTGTGGTTGTGCTGTAGATGTGGCTTAACAAGCAGGACCTGTGCTTAAGGTCTACTGTTTACTCACCCCCCCGAATTCCATCTTAACCAAGTGAAGAAGTGCAAAGGAAAATGGGGGACATGTCTGGAGACCTGCTTTTGTGCCAGGCTCTGGACTGGGCATTTCAAATGTTGGTTATCTCCTGTCACCCTTATAAAACCTCTGTGCTGGATTGTGTTGTGTCTAATCTCACGGTGGAAGAACCCTAAGATCAGAGAACGTGAAGTATATGTTATGTCACTTCTCTGCTTATACCCCTCCCGTGATTCCTCGCTTCTCTCAAAATTGATCCCCAAATTTCTAAGTTCTAAAATAAAGGCCTTCTGTAACCTTGCCCCTACTTATTGTTGACTTCACTTCCTACTACTGTGCCCCAGCACCCTGGCCTCTCTGCTGTTTCTTTGTAAGCTGTGGGCATCCCACCTGGGTCCTTAGCTGTCAGTGCGCTGTCTTCCCACTTCCTTGCTTTCTCCTTCTGTTACATTTTTCTCCTGTGAGTTTGATTTTGAAGATTTAGGTGGGCAACGTGAATACATTTGGCTTATAGAATTACCCTGAGGTTAATTTGTAACAGAAAATTGTTTGTAAAGGGTTTTTTTGTTGTTGTTTGTTTGAGTAAGCACAAAGCAAGGCAAATAACTTAGGGTCAAGGTCAAATATGGTTTCTCAGAGTTTATGAGGTTTCTAGGGGCAGGCCCTCTAGATCTCTTGTTACTTTTAGTTCCTTTGGGAATTGGTACCTGAAAGAGCTTCATATTTAATTCAACATGCACATTTATAAGAAGGTCTTATTTGATGACTTGCTCAGAAATTTTTTTTTTAGATTTTCAGCAGAATTATGGGACCTTTGACTTTTGACTTGTTCACCTCTAAGAACTTTTTTGGTAAAACATCTGGTTCTGTCTGTGGCCTGCTGCCCTGCTTTGCAGACTGAGGAGGATGGAATTTCACTTGCTCGTCCCTATGGCCTTTCCTGCCGCTAATCTTCTTTTTGCTCTGTGGTACCTGCCATCAGCCCATTCACCATCGCTGTGTATGAATGATGCTGTCTGTGACGGCCTGGGTCGCAGGATGAGGAGTGTGCCCCGATATCTCTGCACAGCCACTTCTTTGAAGCTTCTCTATGGAATTCAGAACTTATTTTCTATTTTGACTTATGGGTGTTCTTGCGTGAACCCCTGGGTCCTCTTTTGCAAGAAGCAAAAAGAACAAAAAGAACATCTTGAGGTCAGGCTGTGGCAGATCTTGGTAACAAATTAAATCATGTTTCAGTATTTTGGCTGCATGACTAAAAAAATGTCAAAGACCAGAATGAATATTTGCTTTTTACTCAGGTGACTGCTCACTTTCAGGTTATGTGAATAGATTCTTTAGTGTGATTGTCTGTGAACATCCCAAAGCTGACTGTGGTAGGAAGCCCTGCGGGCCACTCTGGACTTTGTAACTCTCCCCTTCCACTCTGTCCTTCCTGTCGCTGGGACCCCCACCCTCCAGCTTCTCTGCCCCTCCTCCTCGTCTTCACCAGTGCCCAGTGAGGTTTACCAGGCACAGGCCTTCTGCTTCTTGAGGCTTAGAGCAGGGGTTGGTAAACCTTCCCTGGAAAGGCCCACATGGTAATTAGTTTAGGCTTCGTGGGCCCCTGGTTTGGGTTGTAGCTACTCTACTGTGTATCACATAATAGTAGCCATGAGTGAAAACATAAATGAATGAGTGGGCATGTATTTGGGTTGTGGGCTGTATTGTTTGATGACCCTTTGCTTGGGGAAGCAACTTATCCAAGAATAGGTAGCTAGTAAGTGCCAGGGGTAAGACTTGAACCCCGCTATCCAATACTGAAGGCTCTGCCTTGATACTCTGTGCACTTCACAAGAGACCTATTGGATTGCTTGTTAACTCATTTGGGACCTAACTCAATTCTGTTAGGAAAATGTAGTTCATAATATATTTCTAGGGTTATTGTAAGACTCAAATAACATAATATAGGAAAGGCTCTGTTTAGTGAATGAATAATATTACATAGAAACTAAAATAGCTTTCTAATCAATCACTATTAAATAAAACTTTTATTCTGCCTTTTCTTTGGACTTCTAATTATTGAAATGCTAATTAGTAGATAGAATAGCTTATTTATATTATCAAATGTAAACACAGATGTATCTGGGCCGGCCGAGTGGCGCGTTGGTTAGGAGTTGGCTTGGGACGCCAGCTCTGAGCAGCAGGGCCCCAGTTCAAATCCCACATGAGGGTCAGTGACACTGTGCCCTCTACAGCTAAGATGGTGAACAACAGCTTGACCTGGAGCTGGGCTGCCGTGAGTCACCGGGGACGGTGTAGTCTGCACCGGACGGTGGGGCTGGCCGGTAGTAGGCATGAGCTTTCATGAGCTGCCATGAGCCGGCAGGAGCGGCCAATGGCCAGTGAGCGACTGCCTTACCCAGGAAGAGTGCAGTGATAATACTAACATGGGCTTTGTTGTGAAGCGACCTCCTCCACAACTAGACTGAAGAACAAAAGGACAGCAACTTGTCTGTTCCCCTTCCCTGATTCCCCAACGCTGTTCCCCTTCCCCAATTCCCCAATAAAATCTTTAAAAAGAAACAAAACACAGATGTATCTATTTATTAGCCTTTGTGTATACTTGTACATTGAGGAGTACGTTCATCAAAGAGATGTTTTAACTTTTTTCAGAGATCTTTCTAGCTTTTCATCAAACAGATGTTTTAAGTATTTACAGAGATCTTTCTAGCTTTTAGAGTGGATCCCTTCACTGAACACAAACTTGTCACCCTGTCCCTCGTCTGAGGAAGCAGTTAGGTAATGCAATAATAATAATATGCCATTTACTACATACTTATGCAAATGAGTTTTATTATTTTTTTTATTAAAGGGTACTTATGTACACACAGTGTACTCACCTTCACTGGTCAGCTCAATGGTATGCGTGCTCATATCCGTGTAAGCACCGTTGCACTGGACGCAGAGGTTTCCAGCGCGTCACAAACTTTCCCTTGCACACCTTCCTTATCTATAAGCCTCCCTCCCAGAAGCAACTGCTGTTCTAATTTCTGTGACTTCCGATGAGTTTGGTCTGTTTTCAGTCTTCCTATATGTGGACTAATATGATATGTACTTCATTGTGCCTAGACTTTTCTCGCATCACATCTGTGAGATTTGTCCATGGAATGGCAGGGACCCGTAGTGTGTTTTCTCTTTTTGCTGTGCCCTAGTTCACCACGTGCTGGTGCCACGATTTATTTATCTCTTCTCCTGTTCATAGGCATTTGGGTTGCTTCAGTTTTGAGGCTAGAATAAATAAAGCTGCTGTGAACTTAAATGTGTTATTTTGTGGATCTATATTTTATTTCTCTTCAATATGTAAATTAGTATTTCTAGTAGAAGAGATTGGGATATCTGTATTGGAAGAGTGTCTAGGAGCCAGTGTTCTAAGAGCCATTATGACTTAGTTTAATTTCAGGTATGTACATGTTAGGGCTTTAAAGATGAAAAACACTTAAATATGTAATTCTGAAAATATTTCAAGTATCTTTTTAAATGAAGGAGTAAACAATGATGAGTACATGTGAAATAAAAATGCCCATCATTATTGTGCCATTATTTTAGGAAAAAAGTGTGTGTGTGTGTGTGTGTGTGTGTGTGTGTGTGTGTGCGCGCGTGCGCACGCGCGCATGCACACGCTCGCGTCCTATTGTATAAGTATCATTGTGTTTTTGCCTTTTGTTGGGAATACATATAGTTTTTATGCACAATATGCTTTGCTGATGCTACATTTTCCTTTGTAAAGTGGGAAGAATGATTCTTACCTCCCAGTTTTGAGCATCAGATGATTATATAAAATCTGCAAAAGTGCTGTATGAACCGTGAAGTCCTATTGAAATGTGGGTTAAAGTAGACACAATCATAATAATAATAGCTGGATTCTATTAGGATTCTGTTTGTGAAACAAATTAGGTCATTTACCCAAAGCTCAATTAATGATTATGATTAAGAAAGTTTTTTTAAAAAAATTCACTGTTTAGAAATTAGCAGTGGAATAGTGTTACAGATGACAATTCAAATCAGGGATTTTAGGAAAAACTGAGAATACTTTTTATTTTTTATTTTTTTAGATTGTCAGTCTTTGTGCTTCAGTTTTCTTGTTTCCAGAGTGAAGGGGCAATAAATAGAGTCACTTGAAGGTTACTTCCAACACTGTTTCCCCACATTCGCTTTTACTGTTCTAAAGAGCATAAAAATGCTGCCTGTCCACTAGGAATTTGATTCTAGCAGAAAAATTTCATCCTCTGGCCCCAACTGGAACATGGAATGTATTGTTTTGCAGAATCTGTAGTAACTTCCATGAAGAGGAGAAATGTGTTAAAATTTTTGTTAATGTGTTAAAATTGTTTTATTTTGTCTCTTCTGCCAGGACCTAACTGTTCTGTTAGGTTCCAGGTTAGCTACGTTGAAAGTGACAATTTGCACAGGGGAAAAGGAGAAAGAGTTGTTTCTTTCTGGCCTTGTAGTTTAGAATTCATCTTGTGTCCCACTTCCCATTGATTCTGGGGGTGGTAGCTTTATTAGTCAGGGCAGCAGTGCTGGAAATCTCCCAGGCTCCTGGAACTGCAGCTCCCCAGCAACGTGGTCTGCTTGCCTTCCCTTCGGAGGCAGATAAATGGCTCTTCCTTTCTGTGTTTTTCTTTCTGTCTGTCCAAGCAAGGCTGTTTAGCTTTAAAAGCCATTAGGCATTGAGGAACCAGGGATCTGGATTTTAAAGCTGAGTGCTGTTCTTGCCCAGCATTTCAGAAGCTCTGCTCAGAGCGCTCAGCAGCTGAAAATACCTCCTCACTTTACTCAGCCAACATGGAAGCAGCCGATTCTAGGATAAAGGAGCTTTTCTCATATACTGCATTTACTGTTGGAGCCTCAGTAAGGGAAACACTTTTCAAAATGTCTTGTTACGGAGGGGATTGGGCCAAATAAATATATTTCCTGTGGAAAATAACGTGCACTTGTAGTAAAGGGCAGCCTCTGTAGTGCAGCTGGTGTTTGAAATGCCTACTAAGAATGTTGGTTCTGGAGAAAGAGTGAGTTGCTTTTCTGGTTTGGCTCCGAGGCTCACTAGCTTTGTGATCTTGGGCGAGTTACTTATTTCCTCTGAGCCCCAATTTCCCTATATATAAATTGGGGATCACACTTAGCTTTGAGGATGGCTTAATGATGGCAGGCAGTGCTTGCTTTGCCTGGCCCGAAAGTGCTCACTCAGCAGTAGCCATGATTTTCTTTTACTTGACCGTCTATGAGGTGTGTCATCACACACACACACAGACACACACACACACACACACAGACACACACACACACACACACAGAGCACAGTCATTTCTCCTGTGGAGTTTATCCAGTTATGTGCCTCAGTGAGCTGCATAGTGTACTTTTCTCGAGAGGTGAAGCAGTCGCGGGCTGGTTTGTATGTTAGACTTATGCACATGTTCCTAGAAAAATCCAGAAGTCGGGGCAAAGATAAAGGGCACAGCCTGGTAAAACGATGGCATTTGGGAAGGAAGATGCTTTCCTGGAAATTTCATTTCTCATGTGAGATCCATCCTTATCAAATCTGAGGAGTTGGTTTGGAACCAAACCCATCCATCACTGCAATGGTGAAGAATCCCAAAATGAAATCATTGAGTTGCAAAATGTGACTTTTTTCCCCTTTAGCGGAGCCATTGAGTGGGAGTAAATCGATACAGCCATTTGGGGGAGCTCTTTAGTAATACAGTAAAGTTTAACATTTCTATGCTTTATGACCAGGTAATTCCACTTGTAGTTTAGAGGAACTTTTGATGCATGTAGACTGGGCGACATGTGCAAGAATGTTCATAACAGTTTGTGATGGGGAAACTGACTACAACCCGAATGACTTTCACCAGGCAATAGGCAAAATATAGGGTGTGTTCATCCCTTGGGTGACCATTGTGGCTGCTGCCACAATGAATAAACAGTTCCAGCACGTCAAGGTGGATCTATTTTTAGCTTTACCTATAACAAACATTCTGTATCTTCAATATTAAAACATCTCAAGCAAATATAGCAAGCATTAAATCTTGTTAAGTAATGGTAGTGGCTCTGTGGCTGTCGGTTATATTGTTTCTGGGCATTTGAAACATTTCTTAATTTTAGATAGCTGGCAGAAAAAATATAGGATGGGTTCTGGCTACTATTTGGCATTTATTTTTATGTTATAAAGTATTATTTCCTTAAGGAAAATAAGTTGGTATTGTGTGGCACATGAAGTGTTTTGTGTGAATATGGGTATGTCTTTGTGGGAGGGAGAAGGTAGTTTTTCCCATCTCATTGTCTGCTTACCATGAAGACATTTTTTTCACACCTTTGCTGTCTAATGTGAGAAAAAATGAGTGACAGATGAGAAGGCAGTGTAGATGAGTAGCAAAGTGACCAGGACGCTGAGTCAGCCTTTCTGGATTTGTGTCTGGAATCCCCACTCTTAATGGCTGCAGGGTATGAGGCAAGAGACTCAACCTTCTTCTGCCCTGTAGCTTTTCTGTCAAACAATGTCCATCGAGTAGTAGGTAGAGAATGGGATAATTTCTGTTGATTCAAATACCAGAGAGTTTTTGACATAGAATATACGTTAGTCAGCTCTTTTTCTTGTTACAGTTTTATGTGGGAAAGCATTCTGAAACGCAGTTACAGGACCCCGGCAGTAGAAGCTCTGAACCATACCCTGTCACAGCCACGAGAATCCAGAGCCCATAGCGCTGAGCCTGCGCTATTCCTCGGTACTCAACTCATGTCTGCAGCTGAAGCTCTCCCTGGGCCGTACAGGAAATAGGTTCTCCCCCGGTTTTCTCTCTGTTTCATGCCTTGAGATTTGGGGTTGGCCTAGCAGCCATTGCTAGATTCCCTCAACCAACTTTTGGGAAGCTCATGCTCAAGCTTGAGGGCGTCGTGTGCACTGTAAACTAAAAGTCCACTAGGTATTCCGTCACCAAAAAAAGTTTTTGTGGGGGAGGGAGAGAGGGAAGAAAGATTGCAATCTTGTAGGTACAGCCATGGCAAGTCTCATGCAACTTCTGTGCTTAGCTGAGGCTCAGACTCACCACTCTAGCGCCATGCACGCATGTATCGCTGTATAAGCACAGTGTGCACTGCACCAAGAGATGGCGCCACCGTGGAGCTCTGGCTCCTCCCTCAGGCTCTCCCAATTTCTGTCCAGGTTAAGGTCTGTCATAAATTTTAGCAGTTTCTTCAAATGTACTTCTCTCCAGGGTTTTATCTAGCTTATGCAAATATGCTTTCAGCGTTGCTGATAGATAGGGTATGTAAAGGCACCAGGATCATTTCAGATTTGTGGGGACTTCTGGGATGGGGTGCATTTTGAGTCAGAGAGGTAAATGACATAAATGCCCACAGTACTTTCTCCCTTCTCCTTTTTCTTTTTCCTGATAGACTCACTTTGAATTTGTAAGGCTTCGTCTTGGACAGTTGGGGGGTTTCTCAGCCAGGGGTGCTTATACTCCCGAGGAGACATTTGGCAATAGCTGAAGACAGTTTTGGCGTTAGGACTTGAGGCAGAGGAGTGTGCTGTTGGCATCTAGTGGGTAGAGGCCAGGGATATTGTCAACACCGTGCAATGCACAGGACATTCCTCTATGACAAAGAATTACATAGCCCAAAGTGTCAGTAGTGCTGAGGTTGAGAAATCCTGCCCTGGACTAGTCAGAGATTTATGGGATGAGGCCCATGACGGGACTTCAAGGCCTCATCACATTAGTATTATTTCAATGTAAAATAAATCTGGCATCAAAGACTTACTCTTCTGTGGAGCAGAAAGTCGAAGTGGGTCAGGAGTGGAGTAAACCTGTGAAGTCCCCCATATCCTAGGACTTTACTTGGTTTATAGGATAAGCAGGAACAGAAAACTTACCTTTAGAAATTCTCCCTCCTCCTTTCCCTCTGCCAAGTGCCCTTATCTAAAGATAAAGATCTGAGGGAGTGAGTTGCTTTGGCTTTTGATCCTTCTTCTCATTTTATTCTTCCCTTTTCAGTGTGTGGAAATCATATGTCACAGCACAGACCTGCTTAGAATATCCAGTGTTAATAAAGGCTGGGGCATTCCCTCTGCTGCATTCTGGTTCAGCGACTGACACTTGAAGCATTTCCTATTGATACCATTCAGGGAGCCGTTTCAGAGCACTTGAATTCCATCTGTAAGGCAAAAAAGGCTTTGAGAGAGAGAGAGGATCCTCTTTTTAAGGAATCATAATGTTTTTAATGTTAATTATACAGACTACTTGATTAATCAGTAAACTTTCATTTTTACACATAAAGGGAACTGGGGAGTGTTTCAAAATGAAGGTACCTAGTGGCTTCAAAGAGCTCTTTGCCCTGTTTTTATATTTTGGGACTTGGATAGCTAGCAGTTCAGACATCTGTCAAATGGAGGGCTGTGTGCTCGGAGTTGTGTTTCAGATACACACACACACACACACACACACACACACACACACTTTGTGGACTGGCTTTAAGAAGCCTTTGCGAAGGTTCTTCTATTCTTTTTCATCATTCCTTGCAGGGATATAACTGGAGAACAAAGCTTGCAAAGCTTGTTGAAGTTTTTTTTTCACTCCTACTTTCTTGAAGCCAAGAATCAAGATGAAGTATAGGCCAGATTGCATTTCATTCTTGACCCACTTTGATAAGAACCTAAGGTGTGGAACACAATTGGTACTGGGGAAACCTTGTAATTGAAATCCGATTCTTACCTTTTCAAGTCTTAATCATGACTGACTAAAAGCAGTTTCCCTTAAAAAAAAAAAAGTTACATTTGGTGCTTAAAAATTTGACTATTTTGTAGCCCGATTTCATGAAAGGAATTTTTTCCATTAAAAACAGTAATTAGAAAGGACACAACATTACTTCTGTGGTATTCTTGCCAAAAGTGCATAACTTCACTCCGATCCTGGGATCTTGGGGTGACATCAGACACCCCGAATTGAGGTACATTCTACAGCAACTGGGCAGGACTCGTTTGTCAATATCATGAAAGACCAGGAAAGTCTGAGAAACTGTTACTGACTGGGGGAGGCTAAGAAGAAATAACTAAGTGCATTATGGGATCCTGGAATTGGAAAAGGACAGTAAGAGGAAACCTGGTACAATTCAAATAAGGCCTGTCTTTAGTTCAGCAGCATCACACCAATGCTAATCTTCTGGTTTTGATCATTGTGCGGTAGTTATGTGAGGTGACAGCACTCAGGAAAGCTGGGTGAAGGGTATACGGAAACTATACAAGTTTACAATTTTTCTGTAAATCTAAAATTTGTTTGATACAAATTTGTGGTTTTTAAAAAGCAGTACATAGTATATATAACAAACCAAATTAAACATTTTCTGTTGTTTTCTCATCCAGATAGCAATTTCAGTAGCATGTCACATGAATAGTTCACCAAGATGTTGGTTTTATGAATTCTAAAACCATGAAAGTGTTGGTTTCAAGTATTAAATGGAAAATTAATATATTAAATTGAGGGAGTTTACATTAGTAAGCTTTTGAAGTTAGTGTTTGGCACTTAAAAATTATTATAAAAGTAATATGTTTATAATAAAAGTAATAGTGCACAATTAAATAATATAAAGTAGAAACGATTAATTTCCTTATGTTCAGTTCCTATCTCCACTCCCTCTCACATTATCACTGTACCACCCCCTACTGTTAGAAGTTAGGTACAAATCCAGAATTTCAAGCTCACAAATGTGTGTCTCGGTAATATCTTTTAAACAGAATGTGACCGTCCTGTATGAGCCTTTCTATCACTTGCCTCCCTCCTCCTCACCTGAGTAATTCATGGCTTTCTTCAGTACATATATTTCTACCTTATGTAAATTATCTGCTGTAAAATATTACATTTTTTAGTCTGTCATAATGTATTCAGTTATTTATGGAAATAGTTATGGAAATTTCAACTGTCTCCCAGATTTCATTTTATAGTGTTGAACACCTCTCTGTGCATTCCTTTTTTGTTATTAAGAGATACAGCTTTTAATTCAGGCCTAGATTTTTGATCAGAAAGAGACTATGGAGCCTTTACCTTGTGCAATATTTGCATTCCTTTTTAATTATTTTGTATCTAAAGTGTAACTTTCTAGACATCAAATGTCTGGGTTCAAATATAAGAACATTTTACATTGAATCTGCAGAGAAAAGTCATATTTAAATTCTGCAATTTCCACCTCTTATTTAATTTTTGGACCAGTGTGTACATGCAGGGAACACAGAAGTATTACATGGTGTTTGGATGTTTAGTCCCTAATATTGAGAAGGTGAATGTTCTATAGCAGCCCAGAAGTGCCGGAGAATGCTGGCCCAGTCCTCAGAAGTTAACTTTGTGTGTTTAAACTTTGGTACAAATGCTTAGGCCCCTAGCAGGGGGTTAATGAGTAAACCACAGAGAAGTCACAAAGGTGCCTTGTTTTGGTTGCTTTGTAGTTTATCTTTAGACCAGAATAGGGGGAGGGGGAAAGGAAGCCAACCAAACAATTTGCATAAATTTATCATATTTAAGTGACTAATAAAAATATAGAATATATAAAAAGACAGAATAAACTTCAGTGGTTGTGTGTAGGCCTTGGTAGAAAAAGCAGTAACGTGCAAATAAAATTGCACATCAGAAACAGGCTCATGGGATGCTAACATGTTTACGTATAGAAATGTCTGATGCAATGGGTCTGAAATAATGAACATGATGGTACTAATAATAAGAAAATATAAAATGAATGCTGGTTGCAGAATTAAAGTATTTCTTTAGGTCCAAGATATTTAAACTCCAAACAAGCTGTTTGTGCTGTGCAGTTTATTGGGTTAGTGGTAACAACTTTCAAAATTGGAAATAACAAGCTGTATTCTTGAGTGCCGAAGGCAGGCGTAATGACCGAAAGTACAGTAAATGTCCCCATCATTCTTTGGGTTTAATCTTAATTAGCTTCTTACACAATAGAGTATTTAATTTGAAATTCAGCCAAGACTTATTAAGTGAGTGAGGTACTTCCTGAGATCTCTGTTGTTAAATTTGAGACTTTCTGTATAAGATAATTTTCACTGGAAATGTCAGGGTATCAGAATTGTTGCTCATAGTCTGGCATTTATCACTAAAACTCACCGAAACACTTAACATTTTCACTTTTATTGATGGGGCCTTTTATGAATATTAAAGAATTAACTGCATCACATGGATAGAAATTAATTTTGGGAGAGCTGACAAGTCTTCTGAGGGATAGATCCATTTGCCCTGTGCAGAGTTTCCTTCTTCAGCAACTTGGATAGTAAGTGGGAGCCATTAGGATTTAATTCTTTTGTCTCTTTTGGGTTGTCTGCCATTGTTAATTGCTGAGTCAGGCTAGGGAATATGAAATGTGAACACCAGGTTTTTTTGGTTTAGTGTTGCTGTTTTGGTTGTGACTTGACATTTCCTCAGGTTTATAAAACACGATGGAATCCTACAATTTTTTGAATCGGAGTGTGGGATCTTTTCATATGCTTTGACAGTTTGTCAATAAATCAAATGACGTGGTTTCACCAGTAATGAGTGTTTTTCTATAACATCACTAACCTGTGTATACTAGGATTCCTGGTCTTTTCAACTGTTTTCATGTAGTAATAGAAAACCTCATTGAGGGTATAAAACAACTGAAAAGTAGTCATTAAGAATGACTTTTATTTTTAAGAATCAACATGCGTTCACCAGGAATAAATCCTGTTGAATTTATCTCTCTTTTTTTTTTTTATAAGAAATGAACCAGAATCCTAAAAATTCCTTACAAAAATGATCGGGCAGTCGAGTGTAGGTCTACAAGTCTATTTACTTTACATGGTGATCAAACATGTTGATT
>NW_017731837.1:230111-232944 GCF_001890085.2 Hipposideros armiger | reverse complement strand
AAGCACTTGTTTTTGTCTATTTCTGTCCCAGGCACATCCCTAAAGAAAGTAGACACACAGGAGATGATTGCTGATTATATGAGTGGCCCAGTGTCTTCTGGTTCTTCCTTCAAAACCTCTTTCAAAACTTACCCACCATTATCCACTTCCTCTGCTGCCATCTCAGGCCTCTGCTCTTGTCTGGGCAATTCTAATAGATGCTTGATATTACCCTAGTGCCAACCTTCCTCTTAACAGACAGAGCTCACTTTATAACCTTCAACTCCAATGTTCTGAACCTCTCATTAAGGCTGGTGATGTCTACAGGTGAATGCCTTGGCAGTTCATATGGATGGAGTTTTTGAGGCTGGGCCACCAGGTTGTTTCTTCTTGGGGATTTGAAAAAAAGAATTTTAATTATCACTGTAAAGGTAATAAAACCTTGAAGAAGAAAAATAATATGAAACTTATACACTGAACTACCTATTCTGTCTTCTAACCAAACCACCCCTCAACTTTTTTCTGTTCACATGAATATATAGGGCACGTTACCACTTGTGTACTGATGAGGGTCCTTATGGTCCCTCTTCCAGTGTGTTCTTCTCGGTGGTTCTTCTGGGGAGATCCAGCCCATTCCACAAGTCCTACGAAGTGCAAAAGTCCTATCACCTGGAAATCTTTTTATGGTTTCTCCAGGCAGAATAACCTCTCCTGCTAGCATGTCCTTTAAAAATACCTCTGAAAGTACATTCCTTCTCATTTAGTAACTCAAAAGTCACCCAGTTCTAGAAAAGGAATTAAGATAACTTACAGGGATATGTAAGAGTCAATAAAAATTCGGTGGGGACAAAAGGACAGGATCTTTGAGAGTTAGGATCTAAAACACAGCCGGNGTCAGCTTCTAGGCCGTTTTTCTCTGTGTCACTCAAGATCAGTTCAGACTGGAATACTAGAACAATTTTAAGTCTTCCAATATGTGAACCTGGGATTTTATTTAGGTCTTTAATGCCCTTCCATGATAGTTGGTAGTTTTTAGACATCCTTTTAAACCGAGTTGTTTTCCTAATTTCATTTTTAGATTTTTCATTGCCAGTGTATAGAGAATCCTCTGACTTTTGTATTTTCACCTTGTATCCTGCAAACCTGCTGAATTTGTTTTTTAGCCCTATTTGTTTTTTTTGGTAGTTTCCTGTAGGATTTTCTATACATAGGAACATGTTATCTTGGCGTAGAGAACTTCTTCATATCCAATCTGGATGCCATTTATTTCTTCTTCTTGCCTAATTGCCCTAGTTAGAACCTCTAGGAGAGCACTGAATAGTGAGACTAGACATCCTTGGCTTCTTAACATATTTTAGGGCGTATTTTCTTCTTCTTGGGCTAGATAGATAATCTCATACGGTGCTTCTACAAGTTTTTATATTGTAATGAAGCAAACTGAAATTCATTTTGTAGTTGAGGATGTGGCTGAGTGAACTGGAGGTCGTTGCCACTGCAGCACCCTGACCTTTTCCTAGACTTGGCTTGTTCTGTGTTTGCATGAAAATTGACCCAGTGATGGTTTCGGTGACAGTTTCTGTACTGTGCATCTTCACTGCATTGTAGTGTAAAAAGGAGCTTCACATTCCCTGGCTCTATTAATGAATGGTCACATCAGCCACAGTCATATGGATGTTTTCATTCATTTGTTTGCCAAATATTTTATTGAGTGCTCACCAAATACCAGGCATAATCGATGTTCTGGACAAATACCAATTCATAAGAAATTTAGACTCATTGCTAGAGGCAGACAAATGAACAATTAATAAATACAAACAATTTTTAGACGCTTATCTGCTCCCCACCCCCTCTGCTAGAATTCCTATTTTAAAATGCGTTCAGGAACAAACATAAGGCAGGGTGAGAATGCATGAAGCCATGCATGTAATATGAGGAGGAGCTGAAAGAATCTGGGAGTGATGGCATGATGTTTAGCCAAAAACCTTGGGACATGGATGACGAAGGAAGGAAGTTACATGATAGTGATTGCAAATACTTGTCCTCTGGACACAGCAACATGGTGATGAGCATTCAGACTGGAGGCCAATGGGTGGAAGCTGGACTGAGAGAGAGATTTGAGTCTCAATACCAAGAATTTTCAATGTTTCTTTCATTGGAGCATGTTAGCCTGGGTAGCCACTGACATCTTTAGACAAAGCATGCTACCTTTATTGCCACATTCCCTACCATTTCCTCTTGTCTCTTTTTGGCCTATTGCACTCATTTGTTACCTTCTTGGCATCCTTATCATATCATTTGTGTCCTTGTTTTATTATTTTACAGGGGGACTTTTCTAGCTATTTGAGTTGTCTGTGAGCCAAATAGGAAGGAAGTTAGTGATAGTAAAATTGATAGCTTCTTTCTTTAAAGGAATGTTCTAGTTATCATTTATTTTCTTGGAAATATAGAGTTGACCTGATTGATGATTTTTGGTTACAGAACGTTTCACTCCAATACTTTTGTTAATAATACACAGCACTCCTCTTCCCCCATCCCACCTGCAATATATAAAAGTGAAGACAGAGCCTTAGTCCACATCCCTCTCCTGCTGGCTTCCTTTTCATCGTCTTAGTTCCTGAAGGACCTCTTAAGGACCATGGGATACAGTTGGAAATCCTCGGGCTCTGATAATATTGGAGCTCTGCGTTCCTCTTCAGTAGCATTTCTCTATCTCAGTACTGTTGACATTTAGGGCCATGTAATTGATGTATGGGACTGTCCTGTATATTTTGGGATGTATAAAAGCTTTGCTGGCCTCTACCCACTAGATACAGTATCATTTTCCTCCCCAAGTTGTGACAATCAAAAAGGTTTC
>NW_017731837.1:228333-229406 GCF_001890085.2 Hipposideros armiger | reverse complement strand
CCCAGCTCCAGGTCAAGCTGTTGTTCACCATCTTAGCTGTAGAGGGCCAGTGTCACTCGCCCTCATGTGGGATCCGAACCAGGGCCTGGCTGCCTAGAGCTGGCGCTCCCAAGCCAACTTGTAAGTAGCGTGCCATTTGGCCAGCCCTGTAGAGGCTATTTCTAAACATTCCTGTAACTCCTTTGAGATAAATGTTTATTTCAGAGTTTTAATCATCTTTCCTGGTACCCACTCCTCTGAAGTGTGTTCTTACAATCCTTTACACTCACAACGCATAGTAACACACACATGTAACAGAACTGCTGCTTTCCCCTATGAAGTATCATGCTGGAGGTAAGAGCTTTGAGGGGTGGGAACTCCACGTTTGATTAGCTCCCAGTTACATGGTATTACTACTGACAGCGTCCCTCCTTCTCAGTAAACTACATGCCAAATCTTCCATTTCCTGAGAACTTAAGCTGGGAACAATTTTCCAATAATCATTTGGCATTTTGAAATATAATTAAAGAGCATCTGGGTAACTTATAAATTGTGGGTCAGTCAACTGCATGCACTTTTTACACAATGTCAGTGACTAGTTGGAAAGCTGTTTTTTCCCAAACTGGATGGCTTACTCAGATGTATTTACTTTCTGAAAGACTCGGTTTGTTAAAACAGGTTTATACCCTGTGCGAAACCAAAATGTCTTGGAAACCATGCTGCTCTGATAGGACATACTTTGAAGTTATATTAATGCACTCACTATAGAGTTATTCCTAATTGCATTAGATAGGTGAGTCATTGATCTTGGAGATGATCTGGCTTGGTCCAAGCTTGGTGACATGGTGAATATGAGGTACGATGGGTTTTTAAGCTCTGTGCCATTTTACTTACCTGTATTTTCCAGAAAAGTTTAAAAGTCCCTCACCCCCATGAATGTCAAAATATATGTCATAGAATAATGCATCTAAATACCTATACCCATGCCAGTTGACATCTTAATTTTTAGAGTAGTGCTTTCTGAATTCAGTGTGTTCTGGGTTTGCTCTGTCAGAATCCCTGTTGCACTGTGTTATCTTTCCTGCTAGGTTGTG
>NW_017731837.1:218030-221101 GCF_001890085.2 Hipposideros armiger | reverse complement strand
TTTTTTTTGATTGGTGTGTATTTATTTTATAAATTAAAGTTTCAAACATTATGTCCCACAACTTATATATCCTAGGAAAAAGGGTATTTCTCATGTAACAACATTAAAGTATCTAAATCAGGAAGTTCAATGTTGGTATGATACAATTATCTGAATCCACATTCCATATTCATGTTCCACCATTTGTCCCTGTTATGTCCATTATGGCAGTTTCCTTTCCCACCCAGGATCACACAGTGTACTTCGTTATGCTCTCTTAGTCTCCTTTAATCTGGAACAGTCCCTCAGTCTGTCTTTCAGTTTAATGAAATTTTCATCTCAAATAGTGTAGGCTCATTTTTTTATTGTTTTGTTTTTTTTTTTACAGAATGTCCCTCAAATTGGGTTTCTCTGATATTTCCTTATGATTTGATTCAGGTCATGCATTTTGGCTGGAATAAGTGTAGGTGATGTGCTCTTCTGAGCATACCATATCAGAAAGCTTTGAGTGTCAGGTGACATCCACCAGATTTCTCAACTGTAAAGCTACTATCTTCCTGAGTTATTATTAATAAGTGATTTATTGGATGATACTTTGCATCTGTGTAAATAGGCTCTTTTTCTTCAAACTTTTATCCACTAGTTTTAACATCCATTGATAAATTTTTGGTGTTACTATGATGGTGGCCAAAGGGTGATTTTCTAACTCTGTGATTCCTGTACAGTCATTTCTCTGCATTAGTTGGCATTCCGCTGGAAGGAAGTACTTTTTTTTCTCTCCCAGTTACATACTTACCCACTCATTGATGTTTATCATTAGGACTCATGTAGTCTTGCTTTATTTAGTGGTTTATAATCTATTAACTATCATTATTTTGGTGTGCAAATTGATCGCCCCATCTTTGGCTAGTGAATATTTTTTCAGCTGATTCCTGGGTCATTTGTACGTGTCCCTATTATGTCTAACTTGATTAGCAAAGTTAAATTTTAACACAATAGTGTAATATTGATATAGTCCAAGATGTGAAAACTTACCGATTGTATTATTGCTCTGTTCCCTCTGTCAGTATTGTCACGTTGCTCATACAAAAGGCTGTTGTGATTATTTCCGTTGTATATGTTTGAATTGTTTGCTGGCCTAGACGTCATAGTTAATTATTGTTGTCTTAAAATGGAATCTTCAAGTAAGTAGATGATTCTTAGGGGGCTAGCTTCACACTACCCCAGAAATCAGACGTGCCCTGCTAAACTATTTCCATAATGAGCTGCAGATGTGACTTAGTGTGTATTTCCTTCTTGTTATTCTAATATTTAGCTTATTTCCCTTGTCACTTCTGCAGCAGGCCCATATTCATAATCTGGATTTAATTAAAAACAGAGACTTAGAATGCAGAGCTATACCTGCGAACAAGTCAAGAATCAATGTCAGAGTAACCGAAGATGGGGTGGGGAGGATTCTCTGGGAGAAACACATGGAATCATTTTAGCAAGTGTTCAGTCATGGGGCCGCCAAATCATGAGATTTTGCACATAACTATTCTTATGCTTTTTGAAGAAACACACTTTCAGTTTTTCCCACTTAAGTCTTTCTGCAGGGTATATGGGGACAGCTGTTGCATTCTTTTTAGTAGCAGAGTGTGATTCATTTTGCAGCCTGAAGGTTAGACTTGAACCTCAATTATGATCCTTCAGGTATTTATTGGATGGAAAATAATCCATAGCTTGATATTTAAGGTTAATTGCATTGCCAAATTTAACTACAGTAACAATTTAGTTAGCAAAGGCTGTTGTCATTCCTAGTCTTTGATTCTCCTTGTCTTCCTTTTCTGGGAACCTGTGTTAGTCTTTTGGATTGGCCAAGCACAGCATTTTTCCACACAAGGTGATGGGTGATTTGAAATGTTTGTGAGTTTTTGTTTTGTCTTTATTTTTTGTTTTTTTTTGGCTTTTTCATAGTCAGGTTTTGTGAGTTGTCTTTTCAGGTCGTAACTCAATATCTTTGTTGTCTTTGAGCTAAGACTTCTGGCAGCTTTTGCAACAGTGAAATTACAGGCATTCCTTGAAATAGCTGTTAAGGGTCCATCCCTTTTTGTTCCAAATGTGCAGAGAGTGAAATCAAGCCTCCCTCTTGAACTCTTGAATTTGAAAAAGGGTATTTGGTATGAAAACTGGCTTTTTNAACAGCACCACTTGGATCATCAGTCATAGTGAAGCATCTTTATAGCTTTTCCTCGAGCCTGAATCTTGGGACCCATCCATGGGGAGATGGGGCATAAAAGATAGATTCAGAGCAGTTAGATAGCTAGAACACTGCTCTACAGGGACGTGTCACATACCACTTAGAGAAAGGAGAGAACTTATCATGAACAAGCTATTCCTTATAACCTGAAAGATACTTCACTACATTTACTAGGTCCCTTCTCCCAGTTACAAATCAGAAAAGCCATCTTCTTCCTCAGGAGAGAAGCGGGTGAGGGACATAGAGAAATTATTACTCTTATAGGGGATGGAGTATACTTGTAAAACCATTTCCTCCCGTGGCCATTTGAGGATACACATAAAAGTAAGCATTTCCTCTTTGAATTTTTAAATCTTAACATCATGTTTAATGGTTACCTAATAGTTCATTTACTTATCTATATTTGTTATGCCTTTTTATGGGGAGTGGTAGTTTTGTTTATTTTATTGAATATTTTGTTTTGAGATCACAAGGAAACCATTGCAAAGATGGATGACCTGGTGTAAGTAGGATAGTGTTCAAGGTCATTGATATCTATTGGTGGTGGTTCTACATCTTGTCCTATGTGCCCGCTGGAGCCCATCCGTAGCTGTTAGAATCCACAGACGTCAAAGAGGGAAAGGTAGGCCGGTTGAGTCAAGTAATAATAGGTAAGCTGAAGGGAAAGGTTATTTGACACAAGACATGTTGCTGGGGAAATGCTTCCTAGTTAGTTAGGATCAAGACCATTTTTAGCTACATGAACTCGCCCTCCCATTTTCTATTTCTTTTCAGCTTTATGTTTTATAGATAATCTTCTTCCAAATAGAAGGGTTTTATTTTCTGTTTAATTGAGTGTAAACAATTGATTACA
>NW_017731837.1:216076-217495 GCF_001890085.2 Hipposideros armiger | reverse complement strand
TAGTGGCTAGAACTTCTCGAACTGGGTTGAATAAGAGTGGCAAGAGCAGACATCCTTTCCTGGCTACCTATCTTAGTGGGAATGCATTCAGTCCTTCATAAAGTATGACATTAGCTGTAGGTTTTGTATAGATGCTTTTTTTTTTTAATTGCATTGAGGCAATTATTCTCTATTTCTAAGTTTCTGAGAGTTTTATCATGAATGAATTTTGGATGTTGTCAAATGCTTTTTCTATGGCAATTGATACGATCATATGATGTTTCTTATTTAGGTGGTTGTATGGAGGATTGCATAGCTTACATGTTTTTTTCTTTTTTTTCATTCTTCAATTTCACATTTTATTTTCATGACATTGGGTTTGGGGAAGAAAAGGAGTCATGAAGCCTACAGCTCTTAAAACGTTGCACACAGGTGCATTTGCTCATTTGCCCTCATGCCTCTTCTGTTTCTCTCTCCATCTTGTTGTGACTTTATCTTTGTTTCTCATTATATCTCTTCAAGTTATGCTTCACATAGTCCAGGCCAGTACTGTTGGAGCAGATACTGTTACTTGATACAAGTGAATCATCTGGCTTCCTATTAAAATCTAGCTTTCCTGAATTGGCCATGGAAATAGGTGCTACATGTTACGTTGCATTGTTTTCCCCAGGTGTTGCCCTCCTCACTGTATGATTCTGCAGTGGATTCCCTTTTATCATTGGCCAAAGCATATAGTAAAGGTCTTTAAATACCAAGAGGGCTGTTTCTTGATGGTTTGCTTGCTACTGAAGTGACTAAATACAGGGGAATAAAGAGCCAAAAGAGAATTTAAAAAACAACAATTTAAATAAAAAGAGGGAGAGAGAAAATGATTCTATTGATTATGGGGTTAGATTAATCTCGCTTGAACCTGGATTCTGGGAATTAGTATTAGTGTGTATCTGGGCAACTGGTTCAGTCCCTCAAATCTGAAATGGGGACAACTCTCTCATTGTGGATTAAGTAAAATAATCCAAGTCACCCACTCTGCCTAAAAGTTCTGGTCATGGTGTGCTGGCCATACATGGGATGGGTGAAGGATATCAGCAGGGAACAAGGTGACAAGTAGAAGGTCATTGTGGAATGAATGCTGAAATGGAATTGCTACGATTTTTGGTAAAAGGAACTGAGGGAAAAATTTTCCAGGAAAAAGGCCAAAATGCCTGACACAATTGTGTTTGAGAGTGAACATGGTGAAAACCTGCGAATGGAAAGTGATTTCAAATGATTTGTTAAAGGCTGCTTCTTGAGAGAGAGCTGCCAGTTTCTGCCTTGGTGAGGTCTGAACCTTGATGTAATAGTGTCTTCTAAACTGCTTGTGGGAGAGCGGGGTGAACCTTCCAGAAGACCCACCAGTAGTGGGTTCCAAACTAGAGTGCCCAGCAGACTCATCTGGGGAAT
>NW_017731837.1:205646-214576 GCF_001890085.2 Hipposideros armiger | reverse complement strand
TCCTTTGTGCTT
Source organism: Hipposideros armiger (assembly GCF_001890085.2). Classification (NCBI taxonomy): domain Eukaryota; kingdom Metazoa; phylum Chordata; class Mammalia; order Chiroptera; family Hipposideridae; genus Hipposideros; species Hipposideros armiger. The sequence goes on along the minus strand of NW_017731837.1, from coordinate 214,564 downwards.
TGGAGAAAATATGCTCTTCAGAAAGAATTATGTAAATATTAATTTCTTCATTAATGTATTTAATTTTAGACGACCATGAATATATTTAGCTGTATTTTTAGATTTTCATTTAGCTGAGAGTTGCATGTGTAATCATTAAAGTTGGACAGATTCTCTTTGGCCACAGAGAAAGTGAAGTCGTATTTGAGGAAAACATTTTAAAACTTGGGATTTAAAAACTACGGAATTGTATTTATATTGTAGAAGCCTAACATATTTGAGTTATGTTTTAAAACTTGTATCTGACTGCTATTGCTCCCAGCTAAAACATTTAGAAAAATGTTCAGTTTTTTTTCCTCTATGGGAGAGCGGTCTATTTTTCTTCCTTAACAGAAACTGGAATTAATTGAACTGTTAAACGAAATCATTGCACTTTTGATTTGGACAACTTAAAACATACAGACTTTGAACTTATGAAGCATTTTCTTAAGCAGTTGTTACTTGGGGTAACATTTCCTGTTACAGTGTGCTACCAGTCCTCTCTCCTTCGCAGTTTCCCTCCTTTTTCATATTAATGGTGTTTCATAATAAATATTTGTTTTACAACATGCCTGGTTTGTAGTGTTACTAAGAAAAGCTTAAGGGTGACTCTCACATCTAAGACTATTTTAAAAACCCGACAATTAGAATGCCTTAATTCTATTTTTTTTTTTTTAAAGATTTTGTTGGGGAATTGAGGGGAGGAGAACATACAAGTATTTTGTTCTTCAATCTAGTTGTGGAGCACGTTGCTTCACTGGCCCATGTTGGTATTATCATTGTGCTCTTCCCGGGTGAGGCAGATGGGTCGCTGGCTACTGGACGTCCACTCACAGCCGGCTCTTGGCAGCTCACGCCGGGTGCCAGCCACTCACGGTAGCTTACAGCAACCCACTGCAGCTCCACTGCAGCCTACACCATTGCCGGTGACTCACAGCAGCCCAGCTCCAAGTCAAGCTGTTGTTTACCATCTTAGCTGAAGAGGGCGCAGTGTCACTGGCCCTCATGTGGGATCCGAACCTGGACCCTGCTGCTCATAGCTGGTGTTCCCAGCCAGCTCTTAACTAACGCGCCACTCCGGTGGTCTTAGAATGCCTTAATTCTCAGTCACAGGTACTTCATCTCTCTCCATGCTCATGGAAGACATCACTAATCGATTAGACAGTCTTCCTAGCTGAGCCCAGATGTGCCCTCTTGATTCTTTCCACCACTGCTCTGCGAGCTGCCTCCATCAGTCATGTGAAGATGAGATTTGTTTGTCATCTTTGAATGAGAGTATTTATTGAAGGTCCTTTTATGGGCAACACCTTATGCTGAAGGGAAGTACAGAAAAAATGTTTTATTTTTGAAAATTTATATTTCTGGTTTGGAAGGTTATCCCAACACCAGGTAGAACCAGGTAGGCAAAATGCAGATAAAAGTTCCTGTAATTAAGAGGACACAGATGATCACTATCCACACAGGAAAACCCTGAGTTCTGATTTTATCTGAAATCGGACTGTCAGTGGGACCTCTTTCTCAATTGTGATAAAGCTTGAAAAGCCTGTTATCTTTGCAAGTTTCGAGCAAGGACCAAGATACAGGTTTGAATCAACGTTTAAAATCAGTATTTTAGAAATGGAAATATAGATATAGATATAAATGATATAGATATAGATGATATAGATATAAATANACCAGCATCATATTGAATTATACAAATGTATATTCTCTGTTTTAAACAAATTAAGACTAGGGTCTTCTAGTTGGGTCATACGGCAGTCCTGTACTTACTCAATTATTTTTATATTTTATCAGCAGGAAGCATGTCATTAAAATCTGAAGGCTCTCCCCACCCCTTTCCTTTTTATATGTGTCTGTTCTATCGTCTCACATTTCTAGATGCACTTAAACTTGTCAGCCAGAAAGATGGATGTCATTCAGGTATTGGCAGGAAGAGATGCTTCTGTAAATAGCCTTTTTCACATCTGGGTGTTCAGTTTCCCCGGCGAGGGCTGAGGGAATCTGATGAGCTTTGTGTAGTTTTTTCCGTACCCAGGACAGACTCGGCCTGTGCTTCTCTTTGCCTCAGCTCTGGCATAACCTCCTCCTGTTCTCCCTCGTTTCCAACCCCCAAGTGCAGCTGTGGGGCCTTCATCCGCTTCAGACCTGCCAGGACCCATCACTTGAAGCTGGGCCCTGCTGCGATCCTAGGTCTCCATCCGGAAGGAGCTGGGTTTTTTTCTCAGGACTCAAGAGACTGTGAAAGTCTCATGAAAAGGAAAACTCTTGTGCCAAGAGAAAGGGGTGCAAACACCCTCTATTTTCTGCCTCTAAAGCAGGGCCAGTGGTTTCCACTGCTGTGTTTTTTTTTTATGTCATTTGACTAACAGTTTCCCTACAGGCCCCAGCAAATGTGGATAGTGCTGAACCGGCCTCCTAGGATCCTATAAGAGTGACTGTGTTACAATATGTTACTGTTTGCAGCATGGCTATAGACTGCCTCTTTTACAGGATTTAAAACCTTCCTGTCAGATGTCCACAGCCTTCCGGCTTTGTGGTTGGTCACCTTTCTAACTCTTACGTAATCTCCAAGCACATAGCTGCATTTTTCACTGCATTGAAATTGTTANAATTGTGTTTGAGAGTGAACATGGTGAAAACCTGCGAATGGAAAGTGATTTCAAATGATTTGTTAAAGGCTGCTTCTTGAGAGAGAGCTGCCAGTTTCTGCCTTGGTGAGGTCTGAACCTTGATGTAATAGTGTCTTCTAAACTGCTTGTGGGAGAGCGGGGTGAACCTTCCAGAAGACCCACCAGTAGTGGGTTCCAAACTAGAGTGCCCAGCAGACTCATCTGGGGAATGTATGAATAGGTTTTTAGGACCTGTTTCCTGGACCTAAGTCAGCAGGATTGGAGGAGGTCCCAGGAATCGATGTATTCATTGAGACAAAGATCCCAGGAAATTCTGAAATGGAGCCGGAACAGGAGTGAGAACTACTGGGATGAAGTCACCATTTGAGGTTTCACAATAGCATTTTAGGTTCTGCTAACAATTTTGCGTACAACCCCAGGAAAATCGCTTAACCTTTTTGTACCTTCTTTGATTCAGCTTTTTGAAAGAGGGAGGCATAAGGGATAAAACCTCTGACCTACTTTACATGGTTGTTGTGAAGAATTACTTAAAAAAAATAACTGGAAAGCACTTTGCAAATAGAAATTGCTTTATAAATGCCTTCTTAAAGAAATGTAATTTTCTGACACAGTTTTAGACACAAATAGTCTTGTTGAGTCCATCAGCTGAAATTACAAGTATCAGATGACATGGTATCATGATGGCCAGAACCCAAAGTTGGAGGCAATAAGGAAACAATACAAGGTTGTAATGTCTTCTTTTATCTGTATCATTGTTAAAAAATAATGCTGATGCTAACATCTAAAATCCACATTTTCCCTTTTGGTTTGGTTTGTATTTTTAATAGGCTACTCCCACCGATTTGAGAATTTAATTAGAAAAATAAATGACTTTTACCATGGCTGCTGTGATGTTCATCCTCCCTCCCCCAATCTCTCAATTAAAGGCCTTCTCCTTCTGTCACACACACATCTGTGGATCTGTTAGAAGCCTGTAAATTGATGCGTACCTGCAGAGTTGGCGAGGACACTGTGAGGCCCATACCCTGAAGCAAGGTGGGTTCTCCTGGCATTCATCCATCCCAGCAGGCGTGCCTGAACGTGCTGCCCTCCAAATAGTCTGCAGTGCAGTTCCCAGACCGTCTTTCTGCAACGCTGAGCCAAATGGAGGTCCATGAATGCAGAGGTCCATGCATTCAGTGTGGGATTTACAGCTTATAAACTCATTTTCCACCTCAAAAATTGGAGGCAGGATTGTTGAGGTGGTAACAACTATCAGACAGGTTAGAGGGGAGTGTCCTTGGGGTGGGAACTCAGAATGCAGTATTTTAGGCAGTTGTCACTATATTCTTGTCCTGTAGTTTAACAAAAATGGAGGTGGTAGTATAGAATAATTGTTCTGGAGTTGGACTGGCCAGGCACGTGTCCTGGACCCGTTGTGACCTCAGGCAAGGGATCTAACTTCACCAAGCCTCCCTTACCCATCTGTAATCTGGGGATGCTAGCAGTAATTTTCTGATATAGGTGCTGGGAAGGTCAGTGGAAATGAGCATGGAAAAGTCTTCGTTGGGGGCTTGGCACATATTAAACACTCCGCATAGTTGAGCAGTGTTATCTGCTGATAAAGGCAGTGGTGCCCTGTAGAAATAGAAAGCAAAACAGGTGAATGGATGTGGGTGTCAGAGGGTGTGGTACTCTGTATTTAAATATTGTTAAACCCAGAAACCAATACATTTATCTGTATNTCTCTGGGTGTATCAGAACCATCAAAATATCAATTGAGAAGGAGGCTTTGTATTGGGAGGTGGTCCTACACCTTAAAAAGGCATCCTTTGCATTTGAAAACACTGCTTTGGGCTTGCCTTTGATACATTTAAAAGTGATACCATTTATTTTTCAGGGTCCTCACCATTCAATATTTTCTCTGTCATTTTCAGCCGCCTACATATTTTTTTAAATTAAAAATTTAATTGATATTTTAGATTCACATGCAGGTGTACAAAATAATACAGAGTGATCTCTTAAATAGTTTGCCCAGTTCCCCTCATGGTAACATTTAATGAAACTATAGTATATCATAGGATATATAATATATGACATATACAACTTGATATCATCTGCTGATCTTATTTAGCTTTTCTGAGGTTAATTTATACATGTGAGTGTTTGTGTGTGTGTATTAAGTTCTATATATATAGTTTTATCAACTGAGTAGATTACTGTATCTACCAGCCCAGTAAAGATACTGAACCATAAAGATCCCCTGCGATTCTCTTTTATAACCACACCCACCTTCCTCTTACCTCAGTCTCTCAACTCCTGGAAACTCCTTATCTGTCCTCCATTTCTAACAATGCTGTCACTTCAAAAATATTATCTAAATGGAATCATATAGCATGTAATTGTTAGGGATTGCCTTTTTTCATCAAAGTAATTTGGGGGGGATTCATCTCAGTTGTTGTATGTATCAATAGTTTGTCTCCTTTTACTGCCGAGTAATATTCCAAAGTATGCATGTGCCATAGCTGAACCTTTTTACCTGTTGAGGGACATCTGTGCTGACTGCAGTTTTACAGATATAGCTGCTGCGAGCAGTTGAGCATGTTTGTGTGATCTGTTTTTGGGTTCTGTCTTCTGTTACATTCATTTATATTTCTATCCTTCCACCAGTACTGCGCTCACTGTCTTGATTACTGTGACTATATAGTAAGTCTTAACATCAGGCAGAGTGATTCTTCCCTCTTTATTCTTCTTTGTCAAGATTGTTTTAGCTATACTAGGGCTGTGCCTTTCCATATAAATTTTATAATAAGCTTGTGTATGTCTACAAAAACGGCTGGTATTTTTATGGGAATTTCATTAACACTATAGATCAGTTTCTGGAGAATTGACGTTTTTACTATATTGTGTCATGACCACAGTATGTCTTCATTTATTTGGGTCATCTTTAATTCCTTTCAACATCATTGGAATTTTTAGTATACATATCCTGTACAAATTTTGTTTAAGGTACACTTAAATATTTAATTTTCTTTGAAGTAATTGTAAATGGTATCATTTTTGTTTGTTTCTTCATTGTTAGTGTATATGCACATGGTTTATTTTTGTGTGCTGATCTTTTATTTTTTTTTTTAATTTTATTTTATTGGGTAACAGTGTGTTTTTTCCAGGACCCATTAGCTCCAACTCGAGTAGATATTTCAATCTAGCTGTGGAAGGCGCTACTCAGTGGCCCATGTGGGGATTGAACTGGCAACCTTGGTGTTATGACCCTGCGCTCTAACCAACTGAGCTAACTGGCCGTCCCTGTGCTGATCTTTTATATTTCTACCTTCTGAACTCACTCATAAACTCACTCATTAATTCTAGGAAGTTTCCTTATGTAGATTCCTTGGGATTTTCAGTGTGGACAATCATGTCTGCAAATAGAGATAGTTTTATTTCATCTTTTTCCTATTGTATGTCTTTATTTCTTTTTCATGCCTCATTTTATTTTTAAAGATTTTATTGGGGAATTTTGGGAGGGGAACAGCATTGGGGATTTGGNAAAACTGGCTTTTTATATCCAAACCCAACTTCAGCCCTTTTTCAGCTGTTGAGTTTCTAACAGAAGACATTGCTTATATCAGTGTGAGACAAAATGAGGGATGTTCTACAATTAATGTTTAAATTGTTAAGTCAGTATGAAAAGGAAAGTCCTTTGTTTTATAATTAGTAATGTACTTTCACAAACTTTGACCAGTTTAATGTCATTACATTGGTTCTTGAAAATTCAGTGTTTTTGTGAACAGGAACTGTTGGTTTAGGTGTCTGTTTTATCTGTTTAAAAATTTTAAAAATTAATATCACTGTGACCTTTCTCATCTTCCAATCCATTCTACATTTGATATCAGCTGACTCAGATCTATGCCCTGAGAGACCTTTTTCTGAATCTTCTGAATGATATGAGCCTACACGGAAGTTCTATGTGCAAAGCGTTTATTTTTGTCTCATCTTGGAAACACAGCTCTGCAGACTTAAAAGAATCCTTTCAGTCGTGTCCATTTTTTGGTGAGTCAACCTGGCGATTGCCTAATGATGGTGAACAGATACGTGATTCTGAGAATTCAGTTCTAGATCAAGAATTTTTTTTTTAATAAATGCTAACTTTCTGGAAAGCACATGCGGTGACTGAGAGCAGTGGAGAAAACCAGACGTTTGTTTTAGAACAAAAGGCATATCATCTAGGTTCTTACAGAGAAGGTTCTAGTACAGGCCAATGTGATTTTAAGCCATTGTACGTCAGGCACTTACTGATACTTTTTTGACCCTTGAACTTGTTATGGGAATATATTCGGTATCTCACTTTAAAGAAGACTGTTGATAAAAGGTGTTCACCCACACAAGGGTCAGTCCTTCTGGAAGTTAGCACTTTCCTAAGAACAGTTGTGTGGTTTCACTAAATTGTTAACACAAATCGATCATTCCTGTTCAGTATAAATTAGTTTAGCTGTTTTAAAAAATAATTAAAAAAGAGCTGTCACTATGAAAATAATAATAGCTCAGTTTTCCTGAGTGCTGATAATGTGTAAGGCACTAGACTATTTTTAAGAAAGCTTTTCATTCAGTCTTCTCAACAGCTTTGTGAAGTACTTAGGATTGTTATCTCCATTTTATAGATGAGAAAGTTTATCTCAGCTTAAGGAACATTCTCCAGTCCATCCAGCTAAAGTTATCATAGTAGAAACTAAGTTTCAAGCCCCACTTGTATGATTGTGACACTGAGGTAGGTGCCTGAACCCATCGAGTTGATTATCAAGATCTACATGTATTAACTAATGAAGTAAGAAATTAGGGACACTGTTCAGTTTTTAATAACATGGTGGTAAGGATCTAGGCGGGGCAGTCACTAAGGAGAAGGCATTATATGGAATAAGAATCAAACTTGATGTGTTCAAAGCCTCATTCCCCGTTTCTAACACAGGGATGGAACAGATGTTATTGTATTTAGACTGTTACCTTGACTGGTGGCACGTCATTATCGGCAAGTGCTGATGAGGTGCAGATGAATGCTGCTGGGAGCCATGTGTGACGGGGACGTTCTAATTGGAATGCTCTGAGAGTGGAAAATTTCAGAACTTATCAAGGCTTTAGGAGGCGTAACATATTTTGGGAACGCACGTGTGCCTGCAAGCTGCTGAAAGATGTTATGGTAGACACATTGAAGAATCAAGAACCACAAGACCCAAGGTTGTAAAATTCAAATTCCTTTGGTCATCAGGATAATCATAGCACTGTTTCTTGAGGACCAGGGACTCGCCAGCTGCATTGTCTGTAACAACTCACTTGATCTTCTTAAGGACCCCACGGCATGGGTACTGCTTTATCCATTATGAATGTCCTGAGCAAATAAGTCCCAGCTTGGTTAGGTTCTGTCGATTGTAGGCAGAAGAGCCATTCGGTATTTTAGTTCCTAACCACTGTAGTTCAGCTGCCTCTGTGATTTGAAGCCACCAGCAAAGACCCATTTGAAGATTGGATACTATTTCCTTTAACAGAAAGGCTTTATCCTTTATCTAATTAGTTGCCCTGGTGCATTCTGGAGTTGTTAGATACAAACATCTCTTTCCACATGAAGGAGGAAGCCATTCCTGTGTGTTCACCATCCTGGTGGTAGCCCCAATCTAAGTCTGGTCAACAGATATTTGTTGCTCAGTGGTGTGCAACAAATATCTGTTGACCAGACTTAGATTCCTGAGCTGAGGCATCTAGTTGATGTGGTTTGGGACCAAAAGAAACATTTTGTTTCTACAAACAATGCTTAAAGAATAATGTATCTGCCAGACATTTTTTTGGTGTCAGTCTAGTGATGAACTACTGCTTAGATGCTTAGGGGAACGGGGCTGGTTTCCTCATAATGAAAGAATGATCTGAGAGTACTAGTGAAGTGAATTAAATGGCAGCTAAAGATGCTGATGGGATTATCCACAGAGAGAGAAACTGGCACTAAGTTTATAGACCAATCAGAAATGGCTAGCTCTTATCTAGCACTAGAGGAGAGGAAACTACAGTAGTTAAAAGAGTAACAAATATTAAGCTGAGAAAGATGTAGCATCAGAAGTGGTTCACTTAATTGGCAGCTGAGATATAAAAAGTTGGGGGTGAGAAAGGGTGAGAGTCACTAACAATCATAAAATGCATTTATTGTCTGGGATCTATGCGGAGTCTCGGAGACAGCTATGTTTTACTTATTTTCATTTTCCTAACAGCTCTTAGAGGGAAGACCAGTTATGGATTCCCCTTTTAGAT
>NW_017731837.1:200664-203251 GCF_001890085.2 Hipposideros armiger | reverse complement strand
TCCCTTACCCATCTGTAATCTGGGGATGCTAGCAGTAATTTTCTGATATAGGTGCTGGGAAGGTCAGTGGAAATGAGCATGGAAAAGTCTTCGTTGGGGGCTTGGCACATATTAAACACTCCGCATAGTTGAGCAGTGTTATCTGCTGATAAAGGCAGTGGTGCCCTGTAGAAATAGAAAGCAAAACAGGTGAATGGATGTGGGTGTCAGAGGGTGTGGTACTCTGTATTTAAATATTGTTAAACCCAGAAACCAATACATTTATCTGTATGTATGGATTACATTTTGTGGGACTTTCTCTTAAATTATATTTTGCGACCATATCACTAGACATTCATAGTTTTTGGTATAGATAAAGCCATGCAGTGATGATGCTAGATAGGTTTCTACAATCTGTTTTTGGTTTTGTTTTTTTTTTTTAGCTGAGCCATCCTGCCACCTGTTGGCAGCTCAGCTCGGACCGGGACTTGAACCATTGTTGCTCAGAGCTTGCACTCTTGAGCGAGCTCTTAACCAACTGAGCCACTCGGCCTGCTCAATTATAAAAAAAATAAAAATTATTTTTATAGGACAATGACTTTGAAGGTTGGATTGGTGGGTGGAGGACTGCGCCCATTTTGGAGTTTTTATGTGCACAAAGTTATCGTGGCTTTCTACTCCTAACCTGTGGATGCCTCTACTGACTGCTGATGATAGGAAAATGGTATCAGTTGCTCACTCTGGAAGATAAACACTGAGGTTAGGTAGATTTGGAAAGAAATAAGAAAAACTCAAAGTAGTGTTTTAGCTCCCTTGGAAGTTATAAATCAGGAGGTCAAGCTGCATGATAATGTGCACAGTTTAGTTTCATATCCCCCCCCTCCCCAGTTTTACCTGGAGACCCCCCAGTCCACAGAGAAGTGCTCTCCTTGTGCACTGTCCATTGAGGCTGGAATAGGTGTTAATTGCATCTCAAAGCCTTCAATCCAGGAAGCGCAGAGCTTTTCACACTGCCTCTGAGATAAGCCAATTTGCCAACTGCTCTCCTCTAGGGTGGCCACCTGTTCCTGGGATCTGAACCACCCTATTTTAGACACATTCAGGGTCACTTTTGCAGAATGCCTTTTCTTTTATTTTTTAATGTTGAGATTATCACCAGATAGTTGCATCATTAAAAAATCAAAAGGAATCTATTTAATAAAAATGACATTGTAAAATAATATTACCTCCTAGTTATGAGTGCCTATTTTTAAGCCTTTTTTCTTCTCAGTGAAGATTTTTACCTTGTAATGAAACATGGCAGTAAAGAGCAGATTGGAAGAGAAGGTACTGTGTTTTCTATGAGCTGGGTATGGGGAGACTGGAACATTAAGTACCCACGCAAGGTTAGTTATAACGCAGGGTGGGGTGTCCCTGTAGCCGCCTGCACGCACTGTTCCACATGCAGATCAGTTAACCCCTTCTGGAGGCTTGTAGAGAGCCACCCTCTTCTCTGTCCCTAGGGCTGATGGGGGCTGAAGAGGGGTGACATGGCTGTCAGGCTGGCCTCACGTGAGGAGTAGGTGGGAGAACATCCAGGCTCCGTGGCGTGGCTGCGGGGGAGCATGTGTTTGGAGACTGGTGCATCCAGGCCCAAGGAGCAAACAGAAAATCATGGAGCCTCGTTTCCGTCACCTGGACCTTGAGATTCCCAGTCTTTTTATTTCATCAAATCGATGATTAATTTTACTTTGTTTGACAGTAGTTTTTAAACTTAGCACTCTTTTATGTACCACTAAGGAAGAAATTTCATGTATTGCTGAAGATACCATCAATTTTAAGATCTGTCCTGACTTCAGAGAGATAAAGATGTGAGTTGTAAAACATGGAAGCAATCACATCCTACATTTCTAAGGGCCATAATAACTCATACCTGCAAAACAGGAGCTGTGTCTTAACACATAGTGAGTATTCGGTAGTCATTAACTTTCTTCCTCACTGCTCTCTCAAAGTGGTGTTTTCTTCCTAATCAATTGATAAATGTTTTATTGAGCACATAGTACAAATCCGACATTGTTCTATGTATCGGTGAACAAAGACATGACCTTGAGTTCTGGTGGAGGTTGTACTCTACCCTGTGGACATAACCAGGGACTTACCACCTAAGTGACGAGCAGAATTGCCCCTGTGCTCAGCTCTCCGAAGAGCTGCTTTCTTGGCCATGTCATTGGGGTTGAATGTGTGTCAGTAGCGTATATACATACAAGATCTGCCCAACTCCTTATAGTTCATAACCCTCCTGCGTTTTCTATGTACCTTGCACTCTGGCCAAGCGGATGGCTTATCCCAGGTCCCTCAAACAAACCACGCCATGCCCTATCTCCCTACTTCTCCCGTGTTTTCCTTCCCACGTGGTATTTCCTGACGTCAGCCATGAACATGTAACTCCCCCAAGCAACCCCAGAAGCTTCGTCCTTCCTGATGCTCTTCCTAACCCTTCCATCTGAATAGAATTGATCTCGTTGGGCCCTCCTCACCATGCTCAGATGGTACTTTGAAAATACAATACTGTAGTGGAGACAGGCGCCTTAAGGGAAACCCAGTTAACAATAATTACAGGCCAAAGGTC
>NW_017731837.1:172977-194174 GCF_001890085.2 Hipposideros armiger | reverse complement strand
TCTTTGCTGGGTCTCCAGGACACTCCCCCAACCCCCTCTATCCCTGTGACTTAATCACTGACTCAGGTCATCTCCTGTGCTCTGGCTCTGTTCCAGCCACAGATGGCTTCTTCCTTACCTTTCCTGTGCCTTTCCTGGCATAGCACATGCTGTTCCCTCTGCTCCTGTTGCCTTGTTCTGCCTGGAAAAAATCTCTTCAGGTTTCTCATAACATCTTCAGGAAAACAGGCACCCACCTCCACCGCGCGCCTGCTCCATCTTCACACTAAGTTAGATTTCTCTGTCTTCTCCATGGCAACCTGTGCTTCCTTTTTTAAAACTCTTTTTATACTTACAATATTTAACAAACTTTTTGTTTAAAGACAAAAGGGTGGGATCAGTGGCATTGGGAACTCCATGAGGTCTGTACCTGCATCATTATTTCTCTCTACTCAATCCCAAGCATCTAGCTTAGCACTTGACACACAGAAGTGCAATTAATAGTTATTGACAGAGGGATAAAATTGTGTGCATATTAAATGCTAATTCCATGACTTTGGCTTTGTGCCTCATTTTGTTTCTAAAAAATTTTATTGGGGAATTTGGGGGAGGGAACAGTGTTGGGGAATCAGGGAAGGGGAACTGACAAGTTGCTGTCCTTTTGTTCTTCAGTCTAGTTGTGGAGGACGTCGCTTCACTGGCCCATGTTGGTATTGTGATCATTGTTCTCTTCCCGGATGAGGCAGATCGGTCGCTGTCCATTGGACGGCGGCTCACGCTGGCTGCCGGCCACTCACGGTAGCTTACGGCTGCCAATTGCAGCCCTGCTGCAGCCTACGCTGTCGCTGGCGACTCATGGCAGCCCTGCTCCTGGTTGAGCTGTTGTTCACCATCTTAGCTGTAGAGGGCAAAGCATCACTGGCCCATGTGGGATTTGAACCAGCGGCCCTGCTGTTTAGAGCTCGTGCTCCCAAGCCAACTCTTAAGCAACGAGCCACTCGGCCGGCCCTGTGCCTCATATTTATTGAACATTTGAATCATTAATTCATTTGGGCCTCCTTTTGATTTTGCTCTTTACATTTACTATATAAATATATTTAATTGCATTTTTCTTGTTGATCAAATAAATGTATATTCCTCTCTGTTAACATTGTCTACAGGTTTCTTTTTAATAGGGATGTGTGTGTGTGTGTTTGTGCATATTATTAGCTTAAATATCATTATATACTGTGCTGCTATGTCATGGTTTGTATAATTGTTCCCTTATTTTGATGCATTAGGTTGTTTTCAATTTCATCACTTTGTAATGAAATATAATATTTCTTGATATAAATTAATTTCTTTTTCCCCACGTTATTTCTTTGGAATGACTGCTTTTGTACAGCTCTTATTTGGTTTCATTGCTAAGCAGTATGTACCTGTTTATCTAGAGCTCCACTAAAATTGAGTTTTATAATTTCTTTGTGTTTTAATGGCTCTGAAGTATAACTTTAAAGTTGTTTCAATTTGCATGTCTTTCTCTGGTGGTAAATCTGTACGTTTTTCACCAGGGTGATTTCCACCCTCAATTTCCTGTATTTAAATTGTCGGTGTGCATCCTTTGATGTCCTCCTAACATAATCAAATCATTCCTTTCTGTAAGTGGCTAAGGAGCAAGTAGGCAGGATCTTATCTTCCAACTTAGTACTTATTGGAGTTTTTTTTGAACCTCACAGGATTTGCTTCTAATAACATTCTTTGATATTCTTGGAAAATATGCAATAATATAGAGTCAGCTTTAGAAATACTCCTTTATAAATAATTCCATTTAAATGTAGTTATGGCCCCTTAGCACTGCTAAAACCAAACCAAAACAGTAACACATTTCTTCACTGGGGTAAGAAATATTCCACTGAAAAGATAGAAATTCACATAATAAAGTGTGTGTTTTCCTGGATCCATTTTAAATTTAAAAGTTATTTGTGGATTTGCATTCTGTAATGTCTCAGCACTATTTAGAATTAGGCTTTGCTTACTGAATTCAAACTGCAAAACTTCACTTAAGCGTGACTCAATTACCCTTTAATGTACAAAAAACAAAAACAAAAACAAAACAAAGCAAAGAAAAAAAACCATCAGAATTTGTCATTATGATTGATCCTGGTGCACAGAAGACTGGCAATCTTTCCCAAAGCTTGCATGGCTGTTTTCTTGATCTTTGGCTTTTTGTTTGATATACTTGAATAATCTGCATAGTTTTGATATTTAATTCCCCTTGTTCTTGTCAGTTGGGAGCTAGGATTGGAAGGTTGGCATTTCTTTATTCTCCATGCAGTTAGGGGTTTCTTCTAAAGCATTTAAATTATGCAGAGCCTAGAATTATTTCTAAAGTGGTTTGATAAGGGTATTTGGGTTTACTGGGAGGAAACAGGACTGCATGGATTTGAAGCAGGTCATAGCTTGATTGTTAGGTTTTAAGTTTTTTGTTTTGTTTTGTTTTTTTGGCACCATTTGAGAATATTTCGTTTTCTTCCACTTTCTCTTCTCTTTACTGTTTTTTCTCATGTTGAAAATAGGATGAATTTTTACATATGAAGGGCTGCAATGGACAGTTGGGCAAAATGTTCACTGGACAAGAGCTCTGGACAAGGAGAAATGGTGGGTGTATTCCCGTGCAATGGGCACCTTTTCCCAACTCATACAAGTGCACTAATGAGGCGGATGTGAGACTTTATGACGTGGGACTTGAGCAGTTGCTAAGAGTTTTCTAGGTTTTGTGTTTCTATGTGGGTTTCTTTTCTCTTTTTTTTTTTTGTGAATGATACTTTATTGAGTCATTTTTCTTTACAACTGAAACTCTGGGAATTCAAAATTAACATCCTTGCCCTTGAGCTTCTTATCAACACCAGAATAAAGTTTCAGCCTTCTGTTCCACGTTGTTCCGTGAGGCTTTGTCCACATGGACCTGTAGGCGCCGGCTGCCACCGCTTTCACGCGGATTCTCTTGCTCACACTCTCACTTGGAAAAACCAAGTCCTCCAGGATCGCTTCGTGCATGGCTGTCAGAGTGCGGCGTTTGGGACGCTTTTGCTTCTTTTCTGTATGGCTTATTTAATTTGGTGTAGGCAGAATTCTCTGAGCGATAAAGACAACATGCTTCCTACTGAACTGTTTCTCCAATTCATGTACTAGCCGGACTTGGATTTTCTGGAAAGATTTCAGTTGAGGAACAGGAACAAAGATTATAATAGCTTTCCGACCACCACCAACTTCAATTTCCTTGGCTGCTTTCTATTCAGCTCCTGAAGCTGGGCCTTGAGGTCTGCATCCTGGGAGATGCAGGACTCCAGCTCATCCGGCTTCTCGCCATTGGGCTCACTATCTTTGCACTCGAACTGAACATGGGCTTCTCTTTGGTGATCGCCGGCCTGGGAAGAGCCTATGTGGGTTTCTTTTGCCTTTTTATAGGTTTTCTTTTGTGATTCTCAAGAAGAGATATCCAGTTGTTTGGGCCTTTTTATTTCTATTTATAGCATATTCCTCAATAACTCAGCGTCCTTGACTGGATCATTGTTACCCTGTTCATTTCATCTCAAGTGAGCGCCCTCCATTATGTTTCGAACCTCTGAGGGACTATCCCCAGCTTTTAGTTCTCTTGCTGCTTACTGCTCACCAGTGGGAATGTCTGATTTTTCAAAGCCATGTAAACTGAGAGGCATGGTCTCAGTAAGAACTCAGCTCTCAGAGATTAGTACAGATTCTCTAAAGAGTTTTCTTTTGTGTCCGTGCTACAACAAAAGGAAAACTTCCCGCCACCCGTTTTCCAGCCTAATTGAGTGTATTTCACAGTGGGAGTCTTGTGAATAAAGCTCTGGTTTATTTCCCATCTGAATGGAAACATAGGCTTGTGGAGTTGCTTTTCTTGTCATGGAAGCTCTTCAGTTCCTGTCTTGAGTGGAACGGGACTCCTGGCAGACGGTCCTGTAATTGACATCATGATCAGAACTCAGATGAAGGTCAAGATAAAGTTTCTACTGGTCTCCCCTGTCGTTTTGACTTCCTTGACCCACTTTTCCTATGTTGGAAAGCGATAATTTTACTTGACGTAATATTTCTTTGTGATTCCATGCTGGCTGTTGGCATAAGAGAGAAAGTTCACTGATGTTCTTTGGAGACAGGCCTTTTACTTTAAGTCAAATCAATGCCCTCTGGGGACTTGAGATTTCTGCCTCCTGCTCAGTTTTACGAAATGTGCTGGGGACTCTCAGCCGCACTTGGCAGCTCCCTGCCATCTGGTAGTCATCACTGTCTTATGTTTCTTTCATGCTATGAAGACAGCACAATGGGAGAGGGGCGTTTGCCCATCCCCTGGCTTTCCTGTTCCAGGTTTAAGCATCTGAAAGTCTTCTTCATATACGTAAGTCAGAACAGCCATTGTCTTTATGAATAAAAATACTGTTCTGAGGTGACATTAGTTTTTCTTTTTTAGAAATACCTGCCTGTTTTCATAACCTCAATTTTCTTCCCAGCTTATTACTTAATAAGGAAAAGGTTGACCCTAAAGGGGAAGGTACGGTTAGCTTAGTATATAAGTCAGTTATATAGAAAAGAGATCTGAAAGGATATACATAAACCTAATAAATCAGATCCTCTCCTTTGAAGAGGAGGAGGAAATGGGCCGGGAACATATGGGCTTTATAAGGGATGCATTTTGTTTCATCAAACTTACTGTATTGTTTGACTCTTTTAAAATGAGAATCTATTTAACTTAAAAATATTTTAAGTGGCCTAATTTTAAAAAGCATTTTCAGATCAATGTCTCTATTAGTAATCCTGCATTCCATCTCCCTCCAACATGTTCTAAACTAGGCAACTTTGTCAACCACTGTGCCTGTTCTGTGTTCCTGAATATTCCAGGACCTCTCTCACCTCCCTCCTGTTGGCTTGAGTATGGCATCGGGATGAGTTGTGCTGAAATCCTGATTAATGTGGAAGTATTCATGTTTCTTTATCATTTTTTAGCAAGAGAAGTCTTCAAGTTGGAGGAAGGTGTTGTTCTGTAAATAGAGCTGTGGAAAATATCTTATTTGTCATCATCTTATTATCCCTTAGCCTGTATCTGGAGATCGGTGCGATCAAGTTTGTGAATCCTTCTTCAGAAACTGTACTTTGAACCTTTGCTGAGTGAGGCCTTCTAGGAGGAATGTGTGTGTCCCTGTCTCTCCACGCCCCCTGCCCCCATCCCCCCAAGTTTAGGAAGTGTTTATGTCTGATTATTTTTCAGATATTCTATGTAAATTGAAATTAATTTATCAAGAACACTAAATCTTACTGGGTATTATTAGAGGACAAAACATCAGATTATTACTTGATTTAAAGTCAAATACTTGACCCGATTAATACAGGGAATCCCAAATAGTGACACTGACATATGACAGCCTGGGTTGTATTTATAACTGCTAGCTGAACAGCAGAAACAACTGCAGCTCTTTCATGAATTAATGTGTCTGGACGTGTGAGTGAAAAGTCGTCAAGTAAACTGTTCAACTGTTGTTAATTCTTATGACTAGAAAATACACAGAGCACTGTTAAGTCAGACGTGAATATTATGTCACTTTAATCCCTCAGCCCAAAGGGAGTAAGTTGCATTTGACATGGGAGAAATTTTAATATGCCTTTTAGTCAGGATGCTGAAGAAACTTGCTCTTCTTAAGCCATTAAAAGTTGACTCTATATTTTTCTTAGTTAGCATTTGTAAATTGAGGTTTTCATAGCATTCTAGACATTTTTGGCTTTACATGGAGAACTATAACGTCTAATGAAAATACAATTTGATTTAGAGATAGGGCAGTGTTGAAAATTATTTCAGTAACAAGATTATCATAGTTATAAATTAATTTTGAAAATCCTAAATTTAGTGCTAGATGGCACCCAGGAGACCATCTATTTTGACCTCCCTTTGTTTTTTACAAGTGATTGAAGGGAAGCCATGGCAGAACTGTGCTGCGAGTAAAATCTCAACTTTCAAATAAGGCAACTTTTTATGTGTATTCTAATATGAGGTAGTGATAATTTGGATTAAATATGGAGTTCCATAGATGCCTGTTTAATTATTCCTGTTCTGGAAGAAAAGTTATAAGTGTATGTGTATTATTATTATGTTTATCTATACATTGTAGTCACTATATATTTTAAGTCACTAACTTGTATTGGGCCTTATTCATGTCCAAAATCTATATATACACGAGTATATATGGATCTATATAATTGTATATAGATCCATGTATATATTATATATTATACATACACGTTCAATTTTCATAACAGTCATGTGACATATAGGCACTATTATCATGCTTAATTTATTTATTTATTTAAATTGGGGAATTGGGGGATGGGAACAGCGCTGGAGAATTGGGGGAGGGGAACAACACTGGGGAATTGGGGGAAGGGAAACAGGCAAGTTGCTGTCCTTTTGTGCTTCATTCTAGTTGTGGAGGACGTTGCTTCACTGGCCCAAGTTGGCACCATCATTGCGCTCTTCCCGGGCGAGGCAGATCAGTCGCCGGCTTCTGGANGAGATGTACTAATTAGGTTATTCGGATAATCTGACTGCACTGACCCATGGGGGTTTATATTACACTCACATATGTGTTACTCATGAGAGCCAGGCAGACCACATATACTGCAGTGGAGATAAACTGAGGTTAGAGAGATGTAGGTGGCTTGCTCGTGATCTCATGCCCAGTATATAGTGAACCTAAGCTTCCTTTAAATGGTCTTGGCATGCACCTTCCAGGAGTCATATTAGAATCTGCTGGCTAAGACCAGATCTAATGGCTGAGTAATTCTTTCAGGATCACTTTTCCTTCCGTCTTTGAACACTTTATCCAACCCTCAGGATTCTTTGCCTTCCAAACTTCATTTCCTGGATTGAACTTTCATATTTTCAGTGTGTAGGTGGCCTTTTAACAGTTCTTGGCATAGTTTACTAGTTTGTCCATTTGTTTGTTATACACTTAACACAAATCCCCAGGACTTAAAGTGTCTTAAGTGCATCTCCCAGAAGGTCCTCAGAGTTGGTGCTACGTGAATGAAAGATCTACCAGTATACATTCAAGAGAGAGCTGAAGTCAGACCAAGCAGGTTCAGATATTTGCCCAACTTTGTTGATTTTCAATCTTGCTAGGGTGGAATAAACAGTGGTAATATTAGAAATCTTTCAACTAAATCAATAAAAATTAAAGCAAGGGCCAAAGTTTCTTCACTCTTTATCTCTGTACATTTGACTTTCCAAATACTACTTCTCTGGAAGAAATGAAGCCTATTTAATATTTTAACACTCATCTTCACTTTCATTGTGTCCCCACAAAGAAGGTCCTTTGTGCTTTGGAGAAAATATGCTCTTCAGAAAGAATTATGTAAATATTAATTTCTTCATTAATGTATTTAATTTTAGACGACCATGAATATATTTAGCTGTATTTTTAGATTTTNGCTGTAGAGGGCAGTGTCACTGGCCCTCATATGGGATCCGAACCGGGGCCCTCTGGCGTCCCAAGCCAGCTCTTAATCAACGTGTCACTTTGCCGGCCCTATCATGCCTATTTTAAAAATGAAGAAACTGGTATAGGAATATTAAATAACTTGCCTTGGGGTCAGTTAACTGTGGTTAAATGTGATAAATCCATTTCCATTCCAGATCTCAAGCTTTTAATCACATTTATGAGTCTAGTCTTGAATAGTACCTTTATAAGCTTATGACTTACAACATTTTGAAAATATCAAAATAATGGAACCAAAGTGATGGTGAATGAAGTCCATTCTTGTGCATAGTTTTTCCTTGTGTTCTGAGCTGTTCTTCTATTCAGTCTTTCACGTAGTGATGTAGTGATGTAGGGGCTGGAATGACATAATATCAGTACTTGCTGGCTGATGGCAGATGCATTTTGGGTCAAGGTGGCAATGGGTGCCTTTTGGGTCCCCCGCAGCTGTTGAGACTGTGAATCTGTGCGGTGGAGGTCTGCCAGCCTAGACTCTCGGCTCCTCATTATGCCTGAGGAACTCACACTTTCCACAAACCTTCTGCCCTGCAGCGGCTCACATCAGTGCATTGCTATGTCAGGCTGAATAATTCGCAGCATTTAGCACTTAAATTGGCTCATTGCAGACAATCCAATTAGAATAAAGTCTATTATCGTTTTGGTACCTTGGAATGAAATGGAGTGTTTAAGCGATGAACATGCCAAGTTGCCTGGCAGTTGCTCTGCATCTAACTCATCTTCGTCTTGCAGGTTCTTTGCGTCTTGTTAAAATGACACCCTGCCTTGGTGTGAGCCATGTATGAAGTTTGGTGACACGCCTTTCTCACACAAGCTTTCTTGTGATGTGTCAGTATCTGTAGGCTTCAGAGAGCTCGGCAAACACCTTTCAAAACCTCAGTTTCGGGTCTTGCTAACAAGGGACATTCAATGAAGGCTTCTTTTCATGTTGAGTCAAGAACCCAAACAGGCATTGGTAAAGGATGTGGCCACATCCTGCAACAAAGACACCATGTAGCTTAGAGATCAGTGAAATAGAAGTTTAAAGTAGGAAGCAGTTTATAGAACTCTTAAATGAGGAAGCGGAAATAGGGTGAAGAGCAGCGTGGTGGAGAAATGATCCAAGAAAGATGCTAAACAAAAAGTCCTTGCATTGAGCCTGGGAGGAATGATGGTTTCTAGATGTGGTGTTAGGTTTGTGAGCAGAAATGTTGGTGTCTGTGTGAAAGTGAGGCACTCCCAACTCAGAAAGAAACAAACAGCTGTTTTTAACTGATGTTAGAAGCATGCAGATACATTTGGACTCATCAGGCCATAAATTGGAAAGAAATCAATTATTGACTGGAGATTATATATATATATATATATATATATATTTTTTTTTAATTATCCTTAGATGAATCATGGTAGTCTGGCAAAACCATTGGGTTCCAGACCTGGATTTGATACTCAGCTTCATCGTTTTCTAGTTGTGTGATACACCAACAAGAGGGAGGCATGCCAATTAATCTCTCTCAGCTTTATCTAAAAACAGGCATAACACCCCTCTGTACAGATAGTGAGGATAGGAAATAGTATGTGAATGCCACTTGCATTTAGTAAACTCTATAAATGTTGTCTGTTTATTTCAACTGTAAGTCCAGAAATCACACAGACAAGGTAGGTGCCTGGAATCGCTTTCTATAACCTTTTAAGGTTTTGAAAGGGCTGTATTTGAATTAGACACCATGAGTGGAGTGGAGGGCTGGGGGTGGGAACTGCCCTTGTCATTCACTGAATATGGTAGTGATTTAAACCATCTCTCTCTACCTCTTTTTCCTTTTTGTTTAACATATGTTTTATATCGCTGGCCAACTTGATCCTCATTGATTTCTTTTACTCTCTGAGTCAGAAAGTCTACCTCATTTCCTGGGGAACGCCTGGTTCTGTAAATATCCTTTTATCCCTCTGTAAATGCTGTTAATGCCTTCTTGAGGAGAGTCTAGTGGTTGTGATTGTGGGGCTGGGAAATCTCCACACTCTGCTCCCATGCTGTAGTAGGTGACTTGGTTTTTAACTTGGTCCCCGGTGGTGGAAATGCTCCCAAGAGAGCCGAGCATTGGTGCTTGTAATCTGTGATTCCTGCATTTGAAGGCAGAGACCTGAACTCCAGTGGAGTTGTTTGTACTGCCCCTGGGAAGCACAGCTTTTGAACTGCAAAGGGAATGGTGTTTTTAAGTGGTGTCCAGCCATCAGATAATCGTATGTCTGTTGTTTCATTCCAGATGCTGTGTGGAGGGTTGGAGATGCAGATGTGGTTGGTCATCCATGGTCAAATGAGCAAGTGTTTGGGGCTTTTCCAAAGGAAGGATGTGACAGGAATAGCAGGACACCTAGGGAATGGTTAAGTGATCACTCTCTGTTTATGCTGCAACAAATTGAAAGCAAATAAAACGCCAGACAGTATCTAGATTCCTTTGTTGATGGACCTACCTATCCACTAATACACTGTTACAATTAATTAAACAAGGGTCCATGAGACTGAAGTGGCAGCCTATGTACCAAACCAAAGCCGAAGCCTGTAAATGCTTCAAGGTTAAGAAATCCAAACCTAAGGACAACCAATCACAAGCAGCCAACTAGGCCTTAAGCCATAGCCAATCAATCAAAAGTTTCCTTACTTTGCTTCCACCTTTTCTCCATGAAAGTCTCTCCCCACCATGTGTTAGTGGATTGCTCTCACCACTTCCAGTTTGGTGCTGCCCCATTCTAGTCAATTTTGCTCAAATAAACTCTACAGTTTTTAATATGTCTTAGTTTATCTATGAACACTGTCTACCCACCTAGTATGTGAAAGCATTTTAAAAACAAAAATGCTTCAGAAATTGGATAAAAAAATTGCTACCCATGCTTTTCTCTACCCATCCCTCTTCAATGCTTCAGCCTGTCCATAGGGCCAGGGTACAGTCATCTTTCTTCACTGGTCCTGCCACCAGAGATGTCACCAGTGGTCACTGGCTGTTAATTCTGTTAGTTACCCATGAGAAGACATAGAAAAAAATATCACAGGGTGGTTTTGGGATCCCAGGCACCAGGTGGGGAATTCTCGCGATTCTCACCCGTAACAAGAAGTGTTGTTAAGTGTGGCATCCTGCCGCAGAGGTAATCTCCGAGGTGTGATGAACTGTCACGTGGGAGAGGGAGGTGGCTGTCCCCACATGATGAGAGGTTTTTCTTGGTTAGGAGATAATGCATGCCCATACTTGTCGCCACATCTCACTTCTGGAACAAATGCATCCTCACTTGTCAAATGTGCTTTCCAGAGTTTTTCCAACTCTGTGCCTCTGGGATGACATGTCCAGAAATCATCAATATCTTTCATCATTTGCAAGCTCCTCCCAAATGTGTGAATGCCATCATTTGTACCTGGATGAGGCTTTGCTGAGTCTTAAAAATTTTTTTTAAATATTGTCTTTAGAGAAATTTTAGGTTCACAGCCAACTTGAGAGGCAGGTACACACATTTCCCATATACCGCCTGTTCTCACAGGCATCGCCTCCCTCATTATCAGCAACCCCCTATCCCCCAGAGTGGTGCCTGTGTTATAAATGATAAACCTACGTTGACACCATCATCACCCCAAGCCCACAGGTTCCATCAGGGTTCACGCTTAGTGTTCTACATTCTGTGGATTTGAACAGGTTTACAATGATATATATTCACCATTATAGTGTCCTACAGAGTAGTTTCACTTCCTGAAATCCTCTGTGCTTTTCCTATTCATCCCTACTTCCCCGTAAGCCCAGACAACCACAGATCTTTTTACTGTCTCCGTAGCTTTGCCTTTTCCAGAATGTCATAGGCTTTTTTCCAGGCATAGGCTTTTCAGATTGGCTTCTTTTCGTTTAGTGACATGCATTTAAGGTTCCTCCATGTCTTGTCATAGCTTGATAGTTCCTTTTTTTAGTGCTGAATATTATTCCATTGTCTGAATGTATCACAGTTTATCCATTTACCTACTGAAGGACATCTTGGTTATTTCCAGCTTTCATTTGTCAGTCATGAATAAAGTTACATGAATACAGGTTTTTGTGTGGACCTAAGTTTTCAAGTCCTTTGGGTAAAGTATCAGTGAGAGTGATAGCTGGATCTTATGGTATGAGTATGTTTAGTTTTGTAAGAAGCCACCAAACTGTCTTCTAAAGTGGCTGTGCCTTTCTGCATCCCACCAACAATGTATGAGAGTTTCTGTCGCTCCACATCCTTGCCAGCATTTTTTGTTATCAGTGTTTCGGTTTTGGCCATTTTAATAGGTGTTTGCTGAGTGTTCTGATAGAGGTGCTTCTTCATTTTAAGTTAGACACACTAAGACAAATAAGACATTTTAAGATAGAAATAGGGAGAGATTGGTAAAGGGTAGACATTTTTAGCTATCAGTTGAATAAGGTGAGGATCTAATGTGAGACATAGTGACTATAGTTGATAGCATTGAAAAATAAGACGAACATTTTTATAGTTTTGAAATAAGTGCATTCTTTTAAACATTGGTGTGCTATTCATTAAAGGATTAGTAACACCTTAAAAATTGTAGTGATACAATGTAATAAAGGTGAATTTTGAATGCATGCTATCTTAGATTTGGGGGAATTATGATGTTTTTCTTTGGTCTCTCTTGTTCAATTATAAGCTGTTCCCCAAAACAAACAAATAAACAAAGTAACCAACAAAGAAACTTTTTCATTGAGCACCACAAATCTTGGCTTACAGTAGGCAACTTCATGTTGCAGCAAACTGAGAGGGTCTTGTTATAGTAAAATAACTAAGGGTTGATTTCTTTTTCCCCCTCTTTTTCTCCTCCATTCTCCCCTCCCGTCCTCCCTTTCTCACTCTCTTCCTCCCTTCCTTCCTTCCAGCTAATGCTTATTGAGAACAGCTAAGGGACGGAGGATTGGATAGTCGACTTATTTGGCTTCAGGAGAGATTCATTTTTTTCTGTGACTTTAACCATTAGGATATTGCTAAAAATAAACCTGGATGAACATAAAACCTGATAAAAATAAGATGATGAAGGGACGAGAAGGTATATAAGGTGCTAATGGAGGATGGGAGAAGCAGATGTGAAATGGAAAATGGCACATTGGAATGTAATACCCTTGGCCAAGGAATGGTATTGGGTTCTGTAGTTATAGGTCAGAAAATTGGTTTTCTTCCATAAAGTCTTTATAGAAAACAAAAAGCAGCATGCTTGTGTATTGAGCTTAATGAAACCAAACCTTAACATTCTTATGTGTCACTTGACTTGAGATTCTACAGCCTCTGTGTGTTTAACATAAATTAAACATTTAGACCTATTTGTAATTGTATCAAACATGATATAGATTGAATATAAAGGAAACTCTTTCTAAAATGCACATTCTACTTAATCAGACAATATATTTCAGTTTGCTGAACTTCTGCAGGCATGGACTGCTGATGAGCCACATACTTGAACTGCCGTTAGGATGCTATCATCACCTTATTGGACTTGATTCTGGGGTAAAATTTAATTTACAAATAATGTTTGAAAGCATGCCTCTCCTGAATCACTCTCTTGCGTATTCATCTAGAAAATTTGCTCCATCGTCGTCGAGCAAGCATTTCATGAATATTTGTGCTAAAATGCTAGGCAAACAGGTTTCGTGCTTTAAGGGAAGCACAAAATACTGGTCCAGAGTGGGAGACTGATGAGAGAGCTGGCAACTGTAGAGGGATTCACAGGGCGGGAACCGTAAGAGCACCAAGGGGCATATACTTCTGCTGTGAATGAGTGAGTGAGTGTATATGTGTGTGAGTGAGAGAGAGAGAGAGAGCTGCAGCAGGAAGGAGAGGGAGAGGGAGAGAGGGAGAGATTGAGGAAGGCCATCCTATGAAACAGGCTCAGGGCCTTGCATTTCCTGTTTCCTGTCTGAAACATGCATTTCTTTGTACCCCCATCACCCATCCCAACCTCAAAGAGTATATCTTTCTTCTCCACTCCTTTCTTGATGTGTGTTCAAACTTCACCTTCCCGTTGAGACTTACCACACCAAGAAGCCCTTTTAAAATAGTACTTCTGACAAGCTCTTTCTTTCTCCCCACTTCCTTTAATTTTTTTCTGAAAAGCTGTCTCACTAGCCATCGTTACAGTTTTTCATTAGAATTTAACCCTTTAAATCCTGTTGTTTTCCCAGTGCCTAGAGCTTAGTAGGAACTGACTAAAATTTATTAAGTTATTTAATGCTGAAATGACATACGAGCTCAGTCTTCTTTATAAACTGAGCCCTTTAAATAGTTGTGTGTGTTTGCCCCAAACATCATGAAATTAAACTCTGTCTTGCAGGTGTGTAGGTAGGGGCCCTGAGCTATGTAATGATAAATAATGGCTTTACAGTACTGCTAAGAGTGGTTTTAAAAATACATGATATTTTCTATTCCTGAGTGTTTCTTTACTTGCTGAGGGTCATCAGGGTTTTCCAAAAAAGGGAGGCCTCATATTGAAACTGTTTCTTATTCATATTTCCTTGAGGAGGAATATTCAGACATAGCCTACTATAGATAACTAATGATCAGCTTATATATTACTTTTTTCTTTTTAATTTTATTTTATTGGGGAATTGGGGAAGGGGAATAGACAAGTTGCTGTCCTTTTGTTCTTCAGTCTAGTTGTTGAGGACGTTGCTTCACTGGCCCATTTGGTATCATCATTGTGCTCTTCCTGGGTGAGGCAGATCAGTCGCCGGCTTCTGGACGGCCGCTCACGGTGGATCTTGGCAGCTCATACCAGCTGCCAGCCGCTCACGCTGGCTGCCGGCCACACACGGTAGCTTATGGCAGCCCACTGCAGCAGGGGCTGCAGCCTACGCTGTTGCCGGCAATTCATGGCAGCCCAGCTCCAGGTTGAGCTGTTGTTCAGCATCTTAACTGTAGAGGGCAGTGTCACTGGCCCTCATGTGGGATCCGAACCGGGGTCCTGTTGCTCAGAGCTGGCGTCCCAAGCCAGCTCTTAAGCAATGTGCCATTTGGCCAGCCCTGTATTACTTTTAATATTTTTTTCAGGCACAATTAAATAATATGGGATGGGTATTTGCAATATAGAAAACAACGGGTTTGATGTCAAAATAGTTTGAGAGGAAAGGCAGTTAAATTTTAAAAAGAATCAAGGTTGTTAGGTAAGTATTTGAATGAGTTTCTACATTTTTGCTTTAAAAATGAAACAGCAACAATATATTTTCTTTTATCATTCAGAAAGTATTCATCTCACACACATATAGGAAAAGTATGAGTATTATGCCTATTTTATGGATTAGAATACTGGAAAGAGGCTCGGAAAGATCCCTAAGCAGGAACTGCCTCCAGGTTCTGACCCCACCGCCCATGTTTATTATTTTATCATTGTGCCATTATGCTATAAAATATAGTAGGAGGATTGTACCAACTGCTAATTTTATAGTGGACTATTCATCTTTGAAAATAACTAGTTAAGTATTCATTTCCATCATCCTCCTTTGCCACAGGACAGTTTTATAAAACTTTGAATGTCTCTTTAAGATCCTGTAGTAGCTCTTGACGCTGTAGGAACTGGGGCTATTATTGTCCTTGAATCTCCTGCTTCTTTTTCCTTTTCTTTCTTATTCAAAATTTGTTTCCTCTTGGGCTTACAAAAGGCTGCCAGCTATTGTGTGTTCTCTCTGGTGTGGACACAAGTTGGCTGCAGCATGGGCCGTCCATCCTGCTGTCTGCCAGGGGTCTACTGGTCATGCAGATTCTGACCCGGACGTCCAGGTTTCAGGGTCTATTGCCTCTGCATATGGCGGTTCCAGATTTGGAAACTCCATTCTGTCCTGCCTGCGAGTGGTCTCAGAGGAAGGAAAGGGAGCTGTGGAGGCTCAAAAGCAGGTTATTGTTATTAATAGAAGGCTATTTTAAGAACTGTCATTTTTAGCATATTCTACAATAAATGCCTCATATTGAGCCAGAGAAGGAAACGGAAACTTCAAAAACATCTTGATTTAAAGGTGTGTGCCTATAGCTAAGACTTGGAAACAACCAAAATGCCCATCGGTAGATGACTGGATTAAGAAACTTTGGTACATTTACACAATGGAGTATTATTCAGCTATAAAGAAGAAGGAAATAGTGCCCTTTGCAACAATATGGATGGAACTAGAGAACATTATGCTAAGTGAAATAAGTCAGTCAGAGAAAGACAAATATCATATGATCTCACTTATACGTGGATTCTAAGGAACTGAATAGATGGGAGAAGTGGATGGAGATAGTCTCAGAGACACAGAGGAAGAACTGAGTGTTGTTAGTTGGGAGGGGGTGGGGATGAAGGAGAAGGGGAAGGGATGAGACAATACAAATTAGTAATTGCAATATGGCCTCAGGGATAGAAAAAGACAGTCCGAGGAATATAATCTATAATGTCGTAAGTATTTATTAGGGGGCCAGATGGACCCATGCCCTTTAGGGGAGTCCACTTCATAGTCAATGTAGAGGCCTGACCACCGCATTGTATTTCTGAAACTGATGTTGAATAATACTGTATGTCAACTATAATTATATATATACATATAGTCTCGGGACATGGAGTAGAGAGCAGGAACGGATTCAATGGAATTGTAATAGATAAGCATGATATCGGGGGTGGGAGGGCAATAGATGGGGGGGAGGGGGGTTGTTACCTGGTGAGGGTGAAAAAGGGTACCTATTGTATTGTTCTGTACACCTGAAACTAACAATAAAAAATAAATAAAAAATAAAAAATAAAATAAATGTGGGCAAATTTACCTCAAAAAAATAAAAAAATAAAGGTGTGTGCCTAATTCCAATTTGTTCAACTTATTGGGCATCTCCCATGTGCCTAGTACTGTACAAGGTAGCTAAGGCATTTACTGTCTGATGGGGATGACAACTGTTGAAGAAGTCATTTATCCCTTATGCTTGAAGTGCTTGCTACAAAGGCGAAATGGAGGAGGGAAGAAAGCATATGGATAGATGATTTAATGATCTTGGCCAATGGTCAGCAAAGTTCTGAAAAGGGCCAGATAGTAAATATTTTAGGCTGTAAGAGCCATATGGTCACTGTTGCAACTACTCATTTTTGCCACTGTAGCACAGAAACAACCATAAATAGAGAACAAATGGATATGGTTTTGCTCCAGCAAAACATTATTTAAAAAAAACAGATTGTGGTCTTCATTTGGACTGTGGGTCATAGCTTGCTGACCCCTGATCTTGGCTTTTGTTTTTTTAAATGTTCATTCTGCCTCCTTAGTGTGGTGCCCTTTCACTGTCATTCTTGTCACCTTGTGTTTCCAAGATGGCTCCCTTAGCCTCCTGTAGCGCAGCCTCACATGGCAAAGGCCAAAGCAGGAGCTAAAGAAGCCAGAAAAAGTACTTTTTCATCACAGGAAGTGCAGCGGACTTCTCCTTACAAATCATTGGCCAAAGTTGGATCATCTTTGGATATGTGGAGCAGAGAGGACTCTGGTCACAGGGCTGGCTTGTCTGCAGCATGAATCATCCTTTGGGTTGAGTACATTGCTGCTCCAATGAAATCAAGGATCTTCGATGGAGAAGAAAGAAGGTTGCTTGGGTAGCCCATTGTGTTTCCATAGGAGTGAGCTCCTGGCTGCTCTCAGCTTGATCCTGTGACCTGGGTATCCCATCAACTGGAAGCTTGTTAGAAGCACACAACTTCACAGCCCACCCAGCATGATTGAATCAGAACCCAGTTTGCATTTTATCAGATTTCAGGTGATTTGCAGACACATTGATGTTTGAGAAGTGCTGGTCCGCAGGATCATGGCAGGCTATTTTAAGGATGCTGAAACTGAGACTTGGAGAAGGAGTGAATTGAGTGGTTGGTGGCCCCTTCCTGAGTCCCATTTGTATACTGCCATTAGAAATTCCAGTTTCTACTGATAGTTCGCATTTAAAATCGTAGTGCATTTGGTGTTCAGTGTTCATAGTGAATGACTGTTAGAGGACCACCCCATTACTTTTTTCCCCAGCAAGTCTTAGCAGTGCTTATGGTGTTAGGAGGTTGGGAGGAACAAGAACAACAAAAAAAACAACCAAAAAAGTCTTAAGTGAAAAAGGCAAAATCTGTCAACGCTATTTTTCTTTATTCATATTTTAGCACATACAGGTAACGTGACATTTCTTGTCTTTATTTCATCACAGTTCTCCATCACTCATTACAGGCAACTGCATGAGTGCATATGACTGTCAAGTGTCTGGCTTCTATTTTTGACTACAGGAAACTCCACAGTTAAGCAACCAAATTCCATTTCACAATTCTGTTTCTATTTTTTGTTCTGTTCATTTGATCTTTTCAATCGGTAGACACAGCAGCTTCCAAACCACGCAGATTTTTTTTTTTCTTTCGGATGTATTCTGTTCAAAACGCCGAGGGCTTCCCCAGGAACTAAAAGCCTAGCTAACAGGAATTGGGGTTGGTCTCACGGTATGTCTTTAGGTCCCAGACAACAGGTCTGTGCCTGCAGCCATCTTTTCAAGACTTGCTGCACATTCTAAGGCAGAGCTCTCAACTGTCCCTTGGAATGTCATTAACTGGTGAGCTGTTGTTAGCTAAATATGGGGAGAGGCCTATTGAAGCCTGTGCTTGCCAGCTGGACAGGGCTCCCGCTTGGCTCTTCTGAGATGGTTATATCCTGTACTGTCGAAACAGGATGAACTTGGCCATGAGTGTCGGCCAGAAGCCCTCTATCCCATTTATGTGGCTGTGCTGGCTGGGTTCTGAGAAGTGCATGATTGCATTTGGGAACTTGCTGTGGTTTGCTGCTGTCCTTCTAAGTCTGCAAAATGATGCCTTGTAAGCATGACCGAGACAAAATAACCCTGCGGCTGTGTTTGGTGTGGTTTGTCTGTACGGTTTGAAAGCTCGCTATAGGATTTTCTTGCTTTATAAAATTGAAGCCTTCTTTAAAGTTGTGTCATTTCTATGGTTTATAAATCAGATTATCTTCTTCTTGTAATGATTTTAATGTTTAGTAGAAACTAAAGATAAGATCCCCCTGTCAAGATTTCAAAATTGTTTGTTTGGTGAAATTGGAAGTTTTCCCCTCTCAAAGTGAAGTAGACTTGTACTTACAGAGGATGGGGTGGCAGGGGCCTAGCCGGTAACGGGTGGTCAGGAAACTATCTGTAACTTGGGTTTTGGTGTGTTTTTTTTTCCTGTCGGCCACTTACCTGAATCTGAAGGAGAGTATTCCATGAAGTTGTGGAGGAAGATAAATTAGCCAGATGATGGATTATATGCCATCCTTCTTCTGCTATAAGGAAAATGAGGCGAGAGGTTAAGTGACTGACACACAATCACTTCATTTGTCATTGGGAGGACAGAGCAGGGTTGCACGGCCCATTGAGTTTCCTCAGGTTGCCCACACCTAGCTGCTTACATTGCCCCTGATGAAGGTCTGTCTCCTTCTTCTGGCCTAGGAACTTGCCCAAGAAGCCTTGACAGTATGATAACACAGCATGCCTAGTCTCCCCCTCCCAAATAAGGCGGCCCCACCTTGAGAGCTCACGAAACACCGAGGTGACTCAAATGTGTTCTAATCACACAGCATGGGATGATTTCCCTTCTCAAGTGAATGTAGAATGAAATCCAATCACATTTTCAAATCAGATTTGTTATTTTTCCCCCATGTTCATTTTTTTTTTATCCCCTACTTTCTATTGGGAAGATTAAATTACATGAATTCACTGAAAGAGAAATAATAGCAATTGTCAGACTGCATGAGGAGGGTATTTATTTATCTTTTATGGATGGGATCAATATGTCCTACAATAAATTGCTGATGTTTATGAGCTTTTAAATTATAGGACATTGTTTGGGAGTCTCCACAAAGTTACAGCTTTTATACTCCTCTGATAATATGACTCTGAAAAGAGCGAGGCGCTGGTAGTTTAATTCTTTTTTTTCACTTCGGTTTTTCTACTTTAAAAGTTGTAGGTTTATTTTCAAAATTACTAAAATGTTGGCAATAAGGAGGTTGAAAATGTGACATCTCTTCCAATTTGATATGTTTCTGTAAAGGTAACAAACTATATTGTGACAATCTCTAGTCGTGCAGTGGTTCTCAACTGAAGGCGATTTTGTGTGTCCCCTCCCCTGGACATTTGGCAATGTTTGGAGGCTTTTGTGCTTGTCACAACAGGGAGAAATGTTGCTGCTGGCTTCTAGTGGGCAGAGAGAGGCCAGGGATGCTGCAAAGCATCACACAATGCACAGGGGAGTCCCCCACGGCAATGAATTATGTCACCCAAAATGTCAGTAGTGCTGTGGAAACCCTGGAGTGGTATAACCAAAAGCAAATGTTCTGCCTCTGAGCTTTTTGTTATTTAATGTGACACTTAAGACATTACCCAAAACTTGTATAAATGGTAGCAAACATTTATTACGTGCAAAAAAGCATTATTTTTTAAAAATAACAAATGTGAGCCTTCTGAGCTAAGTTTTTTTCCTAGTGGTTGTTCTGTCTTTGGGAATGAAGACGGAGATGCTATTTCACATTATAAAATTCTAGTTTATTGAAGATTTATGTTTAAATTTTAAAATATTACATTGCTTTCCAAGATTCACTATTTCTTTAACACTATTCCCTTTTAACTGTGATTTTCAAGTGAACCCATAGTGTCGTTCCTAGACTGGGACTCAACATTTAATTGTAAAATGGATAAATAGCCCATTTTGCTTCCATATGGTTTTTATTGTGAGCTTCGTTTGAGAAAAGCCCATTAATTGAGCCAAATTGTCCTTTGAATGTGAGTTTTTTATTGTGGATCACTGCCCAAAAGGTGGTGAATTAAACTGTTAAACTCATTTTTGTTGTGACCTGAGGTGAATAAAAATGCATTTGGAAAGTGAAGCACAGGTTGTTTACCAGACACGGTGTGAGCACCCCCTTCAGACTCCATGAAGACACCCCCTCCCTGCATGTGCTGTGCCTGTGACCTGAACTGACTGAGTAGAAAGACCCATCTATGGGTGTTTTGTAAAGTGACAGTCTTTGACCTTGAACTGCATTCCAGTTTTCCTGTGTACCGTTTCAGCTTCTTGATTTTTTTTTTTTTTCGGTGAATATCATATGCAATACAGATTCATGTATACCGATTTCTACTACATAAAAGGCCTTGAATGATCTGTCGGTAATGAAATCTCAGGTTTTAAAGTTATTAGCAATGCCCTTTCTTCCCCTGGTAGTTGGATATTGGGTACATGCTTAATGACAGAGTAATGGAGAATGTGGTCTTTTTTTATTCTTACCAATTGCTTTTACTTCTCCATGATCAGGTTGACAAATTGCCAGTGTACATATTTATAGAGAAAAATGAAGATAGAGCTACCTACATTATATCTATAAATAGAGCCGCATGTACAAAGTGGGATGATGAGAGTCCTCCTGACTATATCAGATATGCATGTGTTTTGGAAGATTAGAATATAGAAGGTTTATATCTATATAAATTGTGTTTTGTACTTTTTGTGGCTTTTTATTTTCAAGGGTGACTTTGAAAGAAATTTTGACTCAAGGACACCAGAGAATTAATCCCAATAAATTTCACCTGGAATAATAGAGTGCTGACGATTTTCTGAAGATCAGGGTTGTGACATGTTTCTCTCTCTCTCTCTCTCTCTCTCTCTCTCTCTCTCTCTCTCTCTCTCTC
>NW_017731837.1:162746-172947 GCF_001890085.2 Hipposideros armiger | reverse complement strand
TCTCTCTCTCTCTCTCTCTCCCTCTCTCCCTCTCTCCCTCTCTCCCTCTCTCTCCCTCCCTCCCTCCCTCCCTCCTTCTCTTCCTCTCTCCCTCTCCCTCTCCCTTCCCCTCTCCACCCCCAAGTTGTGTGATGAGAAGTTTACTGCATAAGGATGATCAATCACAGCAGTTCATTTTGGGGTGTAGGACTGGATTTGAAACATTACCTCTTACTCTTTACTTTCTAGTAACAACTATTTTCCTTATCAATCAGTTAGTGACAAATTACAAGTGGGAAAGGAGGCATAATAGTACTGAAAGCTCTTTGAAAAACAAAAGACCTCAAAACTCTGAATGTATTGTAGCCTGTGGTTATTGTTGGTGAGCTGGGCATCATCGCTGGGTGTTTCAAAATTAAAATAAAATACTTGAAGAAATAATAAGTGGTAGTAGTGCTGTTGATCCACTGCAAAGGGGACCTGTGAAAAAAGGCAGTGCCGCCTTCATTCATTACTTAGGAAGCGTCCAAAGCCTGTGTGTATCAGTGGCTCTTGAGATCTGGCTGTAGCTGGCCTCCCTGACTAGGTCCTCAGCTGCCTGGTGTCTTCTTCTGGATACCTCAGCACACGCCCTGCTGCTTTAGGTTGTAGCATTCTCATATGCCTTTTCCTGCTCTGCTCCCTGTACCTGGGAGACGGCACCTGGCTATTCTCACCATCAGTGTCTCTGCTGAAAGGTTCATTCCTTTTGTGGCTCATTCCAAGTTACCTTGTTGACTTCTTAGTTGCTTTCGAATCATGTTTTACAGTTCCATCATCTCCATAGACATGTAAATCCTATCAGGGAGAGAGCTTGTCACTACCCACTTCCCCATGCTCTACCTCTGCCCTTCCCATGGAGTGAGCACTCAGTGAATATTTATTGAATGGATGAATTTTTACCCTCAATAATTTAAATCATTGCAATTTTAATGTGTAAAGCAGCAGACATCCATTTTTCTAGAATTCTGCTTGACAATATTTGATAAATAAGACTATTGTTCAGCACAGACAAATTGCTTTTCCATCCCATCTTATCCTGCGAGGTGATAGCATGTCCACAGTCATTAGATTTTTTTTTCCTTACTAAGTTGTGACCACTCTGCCCTTCATGCTACCTCCGGAGTAAAGCTAAGCTCACTGGGTCTTCTGGAATAGCACTGTGTGTGCCTCGTCCCACCTGGGTTATTGCTCAAAGCATCAGCCTTCTCTCCCCTTACCGCTGCCTTCCCAGCCACCTCGGACCATGCTGCTTCCTCAGCCCTGGGAGGGGACCGCAATTAAGTCTGTGGTCCACCCTGATTACATTTTTGAGGAGAGCTAAACGAGGAATGGAGTCAAGTCTGTGTACTTGTGGTTGATTAGAAAAAAAATAGAGTGTACCCTGTTTAAAAAATACTGTACCCTAAAAACAAAAACATAAAAACAAATGCAAAAACAATGTCCATTGGGTGACCGGTTAGCTCAGTTGGTTAGAGCGCCATGCTGATAACACCAAGGTTGCCGGTTCGATCCCCACATGGGCCACTGTGAGCTGTGCCCTCCTTAAAAGGGTCAGCTATGCCATTGTAGCATGAAAGCAATGTGTAACCAATGACCATGGCTGTTTCCCTATTTAAAAAAAAACACACAGTGATAATAGTAATTAAAAAAGCAATGTCCATGGATTGTTCAAGAGTGATGATCATGTTAACATGTTTTGATGTTTAGTCTTTGTGAGCTGTTGGATGGATAAGATAACAAACTCTCATCTTTATTAACAACATGGTGTTCCTGTCCTTAGCTCCAGAGAGAGACCTTGGGCTTAAAGATTTTGTTGTTGTTGTTTTTTCAGATTATGCTTGAAACATTACTCTTCTATGTTGTCTTCCTTCCTTATCAACCAGCAACACTTGTTTCTCCTAAATATGGCAGTTATTCTTTATTTGTATTTTCATTTTTCTCTCTTATTTTTTGTTGTTTGAAACATATTACCTGTGAAAACTATTTCCCCTGCCAGAATCTGTTTGCTTTTTAAAAATGGATACGGTCATATTTATCCTCCAGGTCAGTTAGCTAGCTGCTTGTTAAGTGCTAGTTGGAAGATGACGTCTACAGGTGTGGGGCTGGCTGGCTCCTTTCTGAAGCCACTAGTTTGGTAAAATGTTGCTGGCCTGGGCGCTGCATCTGTGCATAAATTCTTGTTACACAGCGCTGCGTGGAATTATCCCAGTGTGGGCATCGGTGTTGAACACAGCAGACCATAAAATTCCATTTTGTTTTTGTTGCATAAACATAGGATCACAAATAGTGTGATTATTTCTGGCAGTCCCCAGCATATTAGCTGGGAGGAAGGCGTAGGAAACTATGAGTGCTTAAATGTATTATAAGCTTCCCAGCGTGAGCTGACCAAGTGTATTTGGCACTAGCTTTTAAAAGGGTCAAATAGAAAAACATCTAATTCCGTCATTTGCTGAGTTCTGACCGTGTGCAAGGCACTGTTTCTGTGTTTTCATTTGCCTTATCACAGCTAGGCTTCAATGTTGTCGTGCTTTATAGTCTCATTTTACGACAAGGGCTTGGAGCTCCATTCCAGAGAGGTCGTGAGACTTGGCACAGTTGCACAGGAAGAGAAAGATGGGGACATTTGAACCTGTGCCCTTTGTCCCCAAAACTTGTAACCACCGTCACCACAGAAATCTTGGTTACGTAGTCAGAAACCATTCACTTGTCTCACCATTTCTTTGATCTTTATTGGGGTTCCCGGGTAGGTTCCAGGGGTAACGTGCCATGCTCCCTTCCTTGTCTCATTATCTTTTGAGAGGCAGGCAGTCCCCCATGGGGAGGGCTAATCCTGATGAAGATTCCAGCTAGAAGAAACCAGTGAAACCCCCCCACTTGCTACTTTCGGCTAAAGTCTAGAATGGTTATGTTGGCCATCTGGAAAGGGACTGCCAATTAGGAAACCCATATGAATTTGTGGTTGGACAAGCAACGCTGTTTGAGAAAAACTTCCTTTTTTTCCCCTCCTCAAAGGCAATATCTGCAGGAATCCAGTCAGGGGTTCTAAATAAATACATCAAACAGGGGAGGTATAAGATAGCAGGAAATGGTATAGCCTGAGCCTCCGTGCTTCCTACATATCTCTGCCACTCTCTACCACACAGAATGAAGCAGTTAGGAGTGTCCGTCAAAACCTCATGCCCCCTTCCATTTCAAGTTAAGAAAGTAACAATAATAAAAATCTTAAAAACTTGGTGGCCAGTCAGAATGCTGCTGGGGTATGAGCTTGTGCTCTCAGCAGTTAGAATGTCAGCCTATGAATGTCTTTTTTTGATCTTCTTTGCCCTCGATTAGTAATTGCACATGGTACTCCATAGACACTCATTAAATGTTCTGTGTAAATTGTAAGCCTTAGTTTCCTCATCTGTAAAATGGTCATGATAATAGTTCACAGCACAGGGATTCTGAGGAAATAAAATAAAATTCTCAAAATCACTTTGCTTATAGCATCTGGTGAAGTAGAGAGATAACTAAAATGTTAGTGTTAATCGTTTCCACTCATGGATTAATTGATTCCTACCATGTCACTCCTTGCTAACTTGGTAGCAGTGGACTTTTAGAAACGGTCATCTAAGATCTTTTCACATTGATATCGGTGACTGTCTCTCATCTTCTGCTGCTCTTTTTAATCACATTGTTTCCCTACATTTTGTAGAGTGTTTTTCAGACTGTGTCTCAGCAGTAGCAGTGAGATAATGTAATAGATTTCCCCGTTGTCTCCTCAATGATACCAGTCTTTTCTTTCTTTGGCATTTATATCAAACAAGTAATCAGTAGATCAGCTAGTTTGAAAATAGTCTCCACTATAGAAATTCACCCCATTAGGTATCTGTGCCATCAAGCCCAGGGAAAGCAAATTTTCTCTCCGCAAGTGAGTCACATGTGGATCAGTCTGAGGTCCCAGCTTTCACTCCTGCACCTGTGTTTTTGTGCCTGAATATTTCATGGACTCAAAGATGCAGTTATAATTACCTCGTTTTGTGAGAACAATTCGCTAGTTCTACTGGGTGTTTTCATTCTCATTGTTAGTGGGGAGTGTATCCAAATGATATATCCTAGTTAGCGTAAGAAGAAAGGTGTCAATCTTAAACACAGCTCTCATCACATTAAGTTCTATATATGGAGATATATGAATTAGAATTAGTGTCACTGACATTGCATATTTTGATGAATGTTTCAATGCCCCTGGAGATGCATGCTTATGTGATATACAGAGTGGACTATATTCTTGCATTTGCTCTGATAATTGGATCTTCTAAACTGATCTGCCATTCAGAAAGTCAAAGTGTCTTTTTTAGGCATGTGTATTTGCAATCCTGTTCATCTGCTACAACAATAGTCCAAGTCACAGTGGCTTAAACAATCTAGTGAATTTCATTCTCATGTAATAGTCTGTAGCCAAGCAATTTAATGTGATGTGGAAACAGTGTCAGAGACCTAGGCCCCTTCTGTCTTGTGTTTCTGCCATCATGTCAGCCTTCTGGTCAGCTGGAAGGTCTGAGGGGGAAATGAAGGGTATGTCCCATTCCCTTTAAGTGCATGTACCCTGAGCCATCAATGCTACTCCCATTCTTATCCTGTTGATCAGAATTTACTCTCATATGCATAGGTAGCTGCAAGGGAGGCTGGGAAATGTGGTCAATTGGGTGGCCATTTGCCCAGATAAAACTTAAGGGTTTTATGACTTATTTCTTTCAGTTGAATTGACGTAGTCTGTAATTGCCTCCCCATGGGGAGTCTGTTTGTC
Source organism: Hipposideros armiger (assembly GCF_001890085.2). Lineage (NCBI taxonomy): Eukaryota > Metazoa > Chordata > Mammalia > Chiroptera > Hipposideridae > Hipposideros > Hipposideros armiger. The sequence goes on along the minus strand of NW_017731837.1, from coordinate 168,140 downwards.
CTGTTGAGTGCCATGTCTCTGGTGCTCAGACCTGTGGTTGGCACATCATCAATGCATATCATGTATTGCTTGAATGAATGAAAAGAATGGAGCCCATCTCATCTTTGGAACTTCCTGAGTGTGGGAGTGTGGAATTCCACACAGATATCTTTCACCTCCCTCTCATTGCTCTTCCTTTTATTTATTTATTATTTTTAAAAAATTTTTAAAAAGATTTTATTGGGGAATTGCGGGAGGGGAACCATGCTGGGGAATCTGGGGGAGGGGAACAGACAAGTTGCTGTCCTTTTGTTCTTCAGTCTAGTTGTTGAGGACGGCGCTTCACTGGCCCATGTTGGTATTATCATTGCGCTCTTCCTGGGTGAGGCAGATCGGTCGTCGGCCTCTGGACAGCTGCTCACGGTGGCTCTTGGCAGCTCACACTGGCTTCCGGCCGCTTACGCTGGCTGCTAGCCACTCATGGTAGCTTATGGCAGCCCATTCATCAGGGGCTACAGCCTACACTGTCGCCAATGACTCATGGCAGCCCAGCTCCAAGTTGAGCTGTTGTTCACATCTTAGCTGTAGAGGGCAGTGTCACTGGCCTCCATGTGGGATCCAAACCAAGGCCCTGCTGCTCAGAGCTGGCGTCCCAAGCCAGCTCTTAACCAACGTGCCGCTCGGCCGGCCCACTTTTCCTTTTATTCCAGGGGTTTACAGAACAAATCAATTCCCTATCTCCAGTATGTGCCTTTACGTAGTTTGAAGTCAGGTGCCAAGTGCTGCTCTTCCTGTGTCCCCCTGCCCAGCACCCACATTTCTTTTAGCTGTTGCACATTTTCATAAGCTGAGGTCCATGCTTGTCTCTCATGTCCAAACACATTCCAGTTTTGCTCATTTCTCATTTAAAAGTGTGATCTACAGAATGGAACTTAGCTTCTCAGTTTTTCAAGTAACAGATGGAAAGCAAGCATTCTGCTTCACGAGCTTTTGATGGACACCTTGTCTCCTCCAAGCTCTTGACTGCAGCTTCTTTCTGTGTGGCACAGAGTAGCCGAGATACGCATGTGCATACACACCCACCCACACATGCTTCCCCACCAAAAATGCACATAAATAATCTTCATAGCAGGTGGAAGACATGAACTTTGCTGACCGTTCTCTAGAAGACAAGAGAAGCACTGCCTAAGCAGGGTCGAGAGGCTAGGCACATGGAGTAGCTGGGTCAGTGATGCCTTGTGAGTCACTGTTAGTATGGTAGCACCAGTGTAGGGGTTCATTTTGACCAGTGGCTTACTATTGATTTTTCTATTTTTTCCTAGCCTCAGTTTCAGATGCCCTCACCTCCCTTTTTTAAATTTTAAAAAAAAATTTATTTTTTTTTAAAAGATTTTACTGGGGAATTGGGTAATGGAACAGTGTTGGGAATTGGGGAAGGGGAACATTGTGTTTTAACAGGACCCATCAGCTCCAAGTCAAGTTGTTGTCCTTCAACCTTAGTTGTGGAGGGTGCAAGCTCAGCTCCAAGTCTAGTCACTGCGTTCAATCTAGTTGCGGGGGCGCATAGTCCACCATCCCATCCGGGAGTCTAACCAGCAACCTTGTTGTTAAGGGCAAGGAGACACTGATTGTTTTAAGTATGTATATCTTAAAATTATATTAGCATTAGTCATTCTCGCCTAACCCTTGTTCTGACCTGGGCAGGGTTCTAAATACTTCATTTAGAATATTTAATAACCCTTTGGAATACGTACCATTTCCATCCTCTGCAAGAAAATTGAGGTTAAGCAAGGCAAGTGACTTGCTCCCTTTTCCTGTTCAGAAATGAGATTCAGTAGCTGAAGGTCTGATTCCAGACCTCATGCTCTTGAGCAGTCGTTAAACTCTACTCATTGTGACTTGGAAGCTCAGCTTTTTCCCGGGCAGCCCACAGCTGCCATAGTTTAGTGTGCACTAAATAAATGATAAGTGAAAGCCAGAAAATAGACAGAACAAGCCCACCCCCGGCATGCACACAGTAGAATATATAGATACACACACCAGTCAACACAGAACTGTGCCCAATCTGCTAGAGGAACAAAGGAGGGCCAGAGAGGAGAGATGTGTGTTGAAAAGGCCTCATTTCCATTGCGACTACGTTGTTCAAATGATGCCTTTCTACTATTCCTTAACATGCCTGCTGCGAAATGGGGATGAATCCCATTCTAGTTCTTCCTAACACCGTGAGCGCTCTGGGTTATACCTCAGACCTTTAGGATGTGGAAATTGTGTGTTATTTATAACTGACATGTAAAGAGAATGACCAGAAGTGATAATAGGGAAGGAATACCTTCTGTGGTTTTACTTTATAAGAAAACAATTGCAAAAACATCCCCTTGAAAAAGCCATACGAAGAAATAGAATGTTTGTCTTAGAAACAAAACTCGATCCTTGAAGAAGTTCAGAAGAGTGAGGTACACTTAAGAAATTCTTGCTTTTAAACCTCACACGTATCTTGTCACCAGGCTGACTGGGGCTTTCTTTTTACACATCCCTCAGCATGTTCTGAACTGAAATAGGAAACTCCTCTAAATAGTGCATCATTGCCCCCTGTCACTTAGCTGAAATACAGAATCAAAAGAAAGCACTCAGGATATTTCAGTTGCAAATGTCTTTCCTTGAAAGATCTCAGTCTTGCAGGAGACCTAAACTGTGAGAGTCAGCAAGTAGAGGGATTGAAAGTGTCCACCAGACTTGGCTTCCTTGCTAGTTCCTTTGTACCCTGGTCTCATCACTGTTGCAAGCTGTCCTTTTGAATCCCGAGGGAGCTTATGCAAGGCTTACTATGTTCTTATATCATGGACACAATGAGCTGCCGTCCCTGTAAACGAAACCCAGATCCTGGGCCAGACCATCCCTCGATACTGGTTATCAGACCCAGAGTCTTGGAAGCCATTTGAAATCCCCTTATCCTCACTGAGGATTTAGAGCTGATCATATGTCTGTTATTCCCAGCACACGCTTAAAAATGTAAAACCAACTTGCCTTTGATGAAGACAGCTGAAGAAATCTCCCTTTAAGAGTTCTCTCTTCCCTTTTTGAGACCTGGCAACGTGGAAGCATTTTCACAGCTTCTTGCTTATTTTAGGCAAGAAACATGCAGCCAGAGTGATCGCATTTTTAGATTTATAATAGGTGACAGAAAAAGGAGGACATTGTGCCCATCCAGCTGCTGGTGCCACTTCCAACTACTAGCTCCAGTATATTTATTAACATCGTTTGATTAAAGTCTTAAAATTATCTATTAAGCATAATTTTTTACCCTTTCTGACAGATTACTGGAGCTGTCAAGAAGCTTTTAAGCTGAAAAGGAAAAACAATCCCGCATTTGATCTTGGGTTTTTTTTTTTTCTTCTTCTTCTTTTTCCTGTGAACTGTCTTAGAATAGAATTTTGCCGTGGGTGCTTTTATTGGAATTTAAAACTATAACACCACCTTTTCCTTCTTTCTGTCTGGGCTTCAGGTTTCCCACTGTTCTAAGACTGTGTTTGAAGTTATCTACCTTATCTTAGGAAAGGTTTTAAAAATATTCTTCCTTTTAATGTGACTTTCTTTTCTCTGTAGTTAACCAAATCTGAATGGCTCATTTTAACAAAGCTTTAACATATATATATATATATATATATATATATATATATCCTCCCGATGGCTTCTCCCTCTCACAATCTTTTTACTTTTATTTTTTCACTTTTAATTTTTTTTTCCAGATATGGTTAGATAACCACATGGTATGGGTGTATAAACTTTTTTGTATGGCCATAAACTTTGCAAATGGGTTTTAAGAGAGTATTTGCACCATCTTATTCTGCAAATTAGAGACTTTCTGATCTGGAAAAAGACTTTTGGTATGCCTCGTATATTTCCCTGGAGTTTCATGTAAACTGAAATTTATTATGAATCAAGTTCTATTTTAGGTGTTATTGAGGAGTCTGTAAATGCCAGTAGAGAAAGGAAATTGATTTAGCATTCAGTGCTCTATAATGGATATCGTGTTTGAAATGCGTAAGTACTCCACTTATATTAGTTAATTTTCCTAATAACCTTTCAGAAGGGCCTGCTAATGAAAGCTGTCACCAATTTTTCATTTAGGGTGTGGTCCATTGAAATACTTGCTGTTGCTCTATATTTTATGTAAAACTGAGCTTAAAGTGGAAAATGACAATTATTATTAAAATGATCAATTTTTTCTAGAAGAAATTAGCAGGTAGATCTTCTGGAATGAGAAGAGGTGTTAGCATTGGTTAACTTTTCATGATTCAATATCCAGTTGTTGATGGTGTCCAGATTTTTGCTTTGGGTGTCAAAAATTTTGTAAGCGGCTTTTAAATCCTATAGTATAATAATTCATGTAAAAACTGCTCTTTTTGTATGAATGGAAACTAAATTCAGACCTTAATAATTACTTGATATGGCCTGCTGAAGTTGACTGTAAATGTGTCATTTCAAGCATTCTTGACATTACTGAATTCTAGACATTACTGAAGCTACTGGGAAAGCCAGAAGTTGGTACAGCTGCAGTGTCCACACTCCTGGTTTGGACAGTTTGGATGCTGTGCAGATTAGGTCAAACTGGTAGTCTCCCTTGCAGTGTGATTGGGAACATTTTTTGCATAAATTAAGGAAACTTTTAAAAATAAAACATTGTTTTCTGATGCAAATCAGCTCTGTATTTACTCACATGAGGACTGCAAATCTCAGTGGAATAACTTGACATCATGTGCCCTTAAGCAGACCTCAACCAAGCTCCTTACCTCCAGTAAGTTTAAAAAGAGGATGCTTACATAGCAGAATTGAGTAAATACCTGCAGAGCTCATAAAAAGTCATAAGTGATTGAGCCTAAAGGAAAAGCCAATGTTTAATGAAATTGCAATGTCTTCACATATGGCTGAATTTCTCATCATAGCAAAATGCTAAGCAAATACAGAGAAATTGCCTAAGATATTGTAAGATTTTTTTTGAGGTATGGGCATGTAGAAGAAGTTAGGTGCTGCATTTTGGAGAGTGTAATCCATACTCTATTTCTGAAGCCATGAGCTTCGTTTTTATTACTAGTAAATGAAAAGTTTGACAGGTGTGTTTAACTGTATTCTCCCTTTGATCCAAGGGCCCAAATAATGCTGACTTTTGTTATTAAACAAAATAATAATGATCTATTTTGGAAAGCTAAATAGAAAATTCTAGCTTACCCTTTTATAAAGAGATGGGAGTCCTTGTACCTAGAACTTATATGCCCATGTTAGGTGGAGAGACAGAGCAAAATTAAATGTTAGAGACCTTTCAAATTAAATGGAAGGAAGTCTGGAGTGGGTTCGAGACTCATCTTCATCACTAACTTTTTTTTTTTAGGGTTAGGGTTGACTTTTTTTTTTTTTTTT
>NW_017731837.1:12843-162621 GCF_001890085.2 Hipposideros armiger | reverse complement strand
GACTCCAACCGCTGTTGCTCAGAGCTCAAACTCTTGAGCGAGCTCTTAACTAACTGAGCCACTTAGCCGGCCCTAACTTTTTTTTTTTTAATGGGCTGCTTCATGAATATGTGTGTCGTCCTGGCACAGGGCCATTCTAATCCCTGTATCATTTCAATTTTTAGCATAAGTGCTGCCAAAGTGGGCACATTGTACCTTGTTTATTTTGTTGTTTGGTTTTTAAATACATTATTGGGAAATTGGGGGAGGGGAACAGTGTTGGGGAATTGGGAAGGGGAACAGCCAAGTTGCTGTCATTTTGTTCTTCAGTCTAGTTGTGGAGGACGTCACTTCACTGGCCCATGTTGGTATTATCATTGCGCTCTTCCCGGGTGAGGCAGATCGGTCACTGGCCATTGGACAGCCACTCACGGTGGCTCACGGCAGCTCACGCCGGCTGCCGGCCACTCGTGCTGGCTGCCAGCCACTCACGGTAGCTCATGGCAGCCCACTGCAACCCTACTGCAACCTACGCCATCGACCACTCGTGGCACACCAACTCCAGGTCGAGCTGTTGTTCACAATCTCAGCAGTGTCACTGGCCCATGTGAGAGCTGAACCGGCAGCCCTGTTGTTCAGAGCTCGCGTTCTTACCAACTGAGCCACTCGGCTGGCCTGCTACCTTGTTTTTGATGTTGTTGCACGACTTATTTCCTCTGTATCTTCTTTAACTTTAAAAGAAAAAAAAGTCATTTTATAGGGAGTACTGGTTAATAATCATTCAGATGACAAATTGGTATAGCACCAATTGCAAAGGTCCTGCATGAAGGAATGAAATCTGAGTAATAGTGGATTTCAGAACTTCTAACTCAAGATTGTGAGAAAATTCTGAAAGCGGTTTTGTGATTTATTTTTCACTGGCTGGCTTCTGTTCTAAGTGTTTCTGCATCTGATTTGCCATATGCTCATATATGTCTTGTGATTATCTCCAGTAGGATTATATATTTTACTCTGCTTTGTACTGAGTCCTATGGATTCAGTAGATGCTTAGTGCATGGTGGTCAAACAGACATGGCCCGATGGAAGCAGTTGTGTACTTGATGTTGGACAAATTGGCATTTTGATCCCAACACAAGGGATTGGTTCTTCTTGGGCAAAATAATTGGCGGCACTGTGCATTCTTCATGCATTAAATGGGAAGGAAAAGTCCTGTCTCACAAACTTGTATGGATCAAAGATGGCAATGAATTGTTACTCTCTAGGAACCATTGTCCTGTTGTCTCCTAATGTATTTCATCCATGTAAAGACCTTCACCCAGTGCCTGAGATATGTGCTTCTCTACAAGGGCTTTCTCCTAGGGGTAAATGATCAGTTGGGAGGCCAGTGATTTTGGGGTCATAAAATATGAATTTGTGCTGAATTACCTCTTGAATTTGGCCAGTTAACACCCCCGCCCCCCCGCCCCCCCCCCACACACACTTTTTTTTGCCTTTTAGAGCAGTTCTTAAATTGGCCATCTTGGCTGTATATGGTCATAAACAGTTTGGCTCACACCCTGTCAGTTTACGTTTCATTTCTAAAGAAATGTTTGATGTGCTATCTAACATGTGAAAACATAGATTTTTCTTTTCTCTGAAAAAATTGGAATACTTTGCATCATTACAAAAATTTTCCAGAGCCAAGCTGGCATGGCTCCCCTTAATCTGGATGTGTGCTCTTGTGTTAGCCGTGGTCCCCACTTGTCCCTACTGCCTTCTAACTCAGAGGCCAAAAGTTAATTGCTATTTGTCGCTACACATTTGCTGCTGTTTTCCAAGTAGCAGGTCTAAGAAGTGAAATACCTGTTTTCTTTAAATACCTATGAAATAAGGGCAAATCAATTAGGCAAGTTCCTCCCACATTTCCCGTGACCCTATTACTGCCTGGCCCCTTTGGTCATTTTGAGTTGGCAGACTTTTTTAGTGGAGGTCCAGTCAGCTCCAACAAATATTTATTGTCCACTTTGTGCTAAGTCCTGTGCTAGGTTCATTCACATTCTTCATTTCATTCTCCCAACCTGTCTTTGAGATAGATAATGATTATCATTTTTCATTTTTTTTAAAAGGGATGAAGAAATTGAGGCTCAGAGAAGTTTTTGAATTAGCCTCAGCTTCCACAGCTGTTAACTAGAAGATTTAGGCATTTCACCCAGACGTGGGCAGTACTTGGTTATTTTTATCTCTGTTCCACCATAAAAACTCTGCTCCAGATCTTGAAACAAAGATATGGTCAGTTTTCATTTTAATGTTGAAAATAGTCAAGAATGGATAACATCTCCATTAAATACCTTTGTTTTTAACTGTCCCAGGGTATAGAAAATGTGATTAAAAAAATATGACTTAGGATAAGCTTTCTTCCCAAACGTATAAAATATGACACAAAGTAAAGAGTAGATTCTCCTTCAGGGAGACCCTTGAGACTTCCCAAATATGGTTTACAGTAGGAAGAAAGGCAACATTTATGATGAAAATTGGAGGCCCCGTGTCCACAAATATTTGTCATGTGGCTGGAAGCAGGTCTGTTCCCTTTGGAGCATAGACCACTCCAGTGATGCCGACAAGTTACTGCAAAGTTCAAGTGATTTGTGTATAAGTTATTGTGTTTTCATTGCAAGTTTTATTCCTGATGTTTAGGCACAAACACTCAGTTGCAGAAAAAGCTGCATGTAAAAAGCAGTTACGTGTACATTTAAAATGATTGTTTGTAGTATAAAGAGAATCGAATTCGGGGGCAGAATTTGGGGATTTTGGGCCTACCCAGAGTCTTGTCTGGGACTTTGGAAGAATCGTTTTATTGTTCTGAGCCTGCTTTCTAAAAATGCTGATATCTAAATGCTAATAAAACTACATATAGTAGTTCTTACCTTGTAGGGTGACATTGCCTGTGCAGTACTGCAGAACACAGAGCAATTAATAGATTTTTAAGAAAGAGTTGCTTTCATAATGTCATTGATTTACCACCATCCTCATCATGCCCTAAAATACTTCATTCTCTTAATGGGATCCTTGGAAAATTTTCATACCTGTCACGTAGTGTGGGTCTCTTTGAATAAAGCATGAATGGAAGGAGAGGACTTATGCTATCATTGGACTGTGGCCGATGTTTAACTGATGGGGTTGAGAGCATCACCAGTCCCAAGTCTAGACAATGGAACAAACTGAGAAGCAAGGGTGGCAGTGTCACATCTGGGGCTATCTCTATACTTCCTTTAGCTCACTTACACTAAAAGTGATTGCATTTTTTAAAATTTAATATATGCTGAACAAGACCTATATGCCTGGGATACAGCAGCAAACAAAATAACCATATTTCATCAGTTTCGCAACCTCAGCACTATTGACATCCTTTGTGGCTGTCCTGTGCATTATGGGAGATTTAACAGTGTCCTTGGCCTCTACCCACTGGATGCCAGGAGTAGTGCCTCCCAGTTGTGACCGTTTCCCTAGACATTGTCCAGATATCCCCCAGGGAACAAAATCACCCTGAGTTGAAAGCCACTGAGTTTTTGATGCACAGTTGTCATGTATTAGCTTCCCTATAATTGGGATGCTTCTACGACTGATGACCTCGACCTCTTGTAATTAGGATTGGCAAGGGTGATTTCCTTTTGGCGTGTGGATGATACTGCATGGTAGTGGAACACAGCGCTTCAGTCATCATCCTCGTTTCCTCTGGCTCCGTTCTCAGAGCTCCCAGTCGCCGGGCTGCAGTGAAAGTCCGCAGACGACATTAAGGTGAATTTCAGTTCCTCTCAGTTTGACTTTATGACAGACTGAATCTCCCTTTTCCAAAGGGCAGACAGCATCATGCTACACTATAATCAAATTGTCTGATTTCAAGCCTGTTGAATTCATCAGGGGATGGCTGGGATAGTTGCCTTGCCAAAGTATAATCTTGAAACAATTTTTTTTCCAATTTTAATCTACACTCTTTTTCTCTGGGATGTATTACTACTGATGATAGACTGGCTGAGTTTTGTTTGTTCGTTTGTAATTAATTGCATGGTCTAGCATTTATCTGTATGATTTTAGCTTCTGCATCAAAACCTTTTGAAACTCAGACAAGGTGGTGTCTTTCGCCAGCTGGCTCCGCCCCTCTTCCCTTACTGAAATTCCCCACGGTGTCAAAGGTAGTATTTCTCCCTGAGATCTGTCCTACAGACTGCAGTGGTTTTGCTGAGAAAGAAAGGAATTACAGTTAAGTCACAAAAGTGTAGCAAGAAGACCGCCATAGAATGGGTATGTTTCTCTGTCTTTTGTTCTTTTCTTTTTTTTTAAAGATTTTATTGAGGAATTGGGGGAGGGGAATAACGCTGGGGAATCGGGGAAGGGGAACAGACAAGTTGCTGTCTTTTCGTTCTGCAGTCTAGTTGTGGAGGACGTCGCTTCACTGGCCCATGTTGGTATTATCATTAAATGGTGGCTATTAAACAATATCAGTACGTGTTTTAAGTCTTGGTCAACAAAGTAGAAACAAAGTATCAGAAAAGTCTTAATCTAGTAGGAATTTTTGTATACTTTGACAGACATCTGGTGAAACATCCAGTGACTCTGAAAGTCCTTGAAGGAAAACTTTAAATCAAGGCCCATCTGGGAGATTACATGAACTCAGCTGAACCCCAAAGGACCCATCTATAGATTTCTCTGGTAGACGAAGTCGGAATGCTGTAAAGATACACTAGTTTGTCTATTCAAGTTAACAAGGGCTCCCCTTTTGTTGAGCACTTAATGTGTACCCAGGCACTGTCCTGAGAACTCTGAGTGTAGAATTAAAGCTGATGCAGACTATGAGGGAACGGTCCAGCAGGAAACGTTACTGGTCCTATCCCATAGGTGAGAGAAATGAAGCCCAGAAACATGATGTGGCTTGCCCAAGCTATAAGGTGATTAAACATCACTGTTGAAATGAGCTTTCCCTCTGACTTGCCAAGTTTGATTGATTGACTCATTCATTCATTCAACGTATTTTCACTCTTGTCTCTTCCTTGTATCAAACTATAAATTGTTACTGAGAATACTATACTTGTGATTTAGTTATTAAATATTCAGACAGTACAAAATTAAACACTCATTTTGCTGGCAGGTCTGTAAGGTGCTCTGGGGATTAGTATTTTGTGTCATCTTCATCAAATCCCAAATCAGCTCCACCCTGACTAGCAGTAACTAAAATCACACAGGATAATAAGTTTCAAATTTTCTGTCTACCAGATGTATAATCAAAGCTGTGCTCTGAGAGTAATGCCACAATCGGCAGCAGCTGAGAAACAAAACACACTTTTTAATGCGATAAATAAAAATGTTACGTCCTGCTATGTTTGAGAAGATGGAAAGGGGAACAGAAAAGGCTTTAATTTAGGGAGCAGAGAAAGATTTCATTTAGAAGTGATTTTCTGAAGACTTAGGTTATAATGAAAAAGACTGAAGGGAGAGCGTCAGGTCCACACTCCGCACGGTTCTGTGGGACCATTTCGTAGTGAGTCTGTGGCTGCCTTCAGAAGTGTTCTCTCTATGGCATGAATCGCTGCGTGCAGATTTTATTCCCAATGGGATGCTTATCCACAGGTAAGCCAAGCGCAAATATGTTGCATTGCCAAGGATTTAGCTCTGTCTTGATTGTAAATGAGAGGCCAAAAATACCTGTGCTCAGTAATTAGTACGGCTTATTGCATCAGTGTGCTATTTTGGCACTGCTCTCTTCTGTTGCAGAAATTTGAAGACATCTGTTTACTTTCAACTCTGAAAGACCTTTTCAAGCACAGTAAATCAGTAGGACACGAGCAGGTTCTTCCATTAGATTTCCTCCCGGTATCTTATCTCTTCTAGAACATTTTTACCAAATGATTGCAAATTAGTGAAAACATTTGAACAAATTTAGACATGGTATGATGAGAAGTGACAGCTCCTTAATAAAGGAATAAATCTGTTCTTGGGGAATGTGTGCTCTGGTAAAGTCAGCGAGAGGTTCAGAAGTTTCCAGCAGAGATTCATTCCTTTATAGAAAAGGCCCAGGTTTCTTTTAAAAATCACCAAAGTGGACTAACCAGGATGACAGTGCTTTTTTTTCCGCAGTGATAATTAGTACAGCATAAGTGTATCAGTATTTGGGCCTTTGATCCCATGCTAATTGGTGAGTCTGCAGCAGGAGATAAACTTTTGTAGACTGAAGGTCACTTTTGTGATTGGCCTGTGTAATGAGCATCTCTTAAAAGTATATAGAATTATTGTTTAAAAATTCACAACCAAAAAAAAGAATTCACAACAGTATATGAAACTACCTTATGATGGAATGGACAGTGGTTGACTTGTACCTGAGGAATTGTACATATAAAACACAAGATACAGGGCTGGCTGAGTGGTGCGTTGGTTAAGAGTTGGCTTGGGACACCAGCTCTGAGCAGCAGAACCCGGGGTTCTGATATCCCACATGAGGGCCAGTGACGCTGCGCCCTCTACAGCTAAGATGGTGAACAACAGCTCGGCCTGGAGCTGGGCTGCCGTGGGTTGCCAGCGATGGCGTGGGCTGCAGTGAGGCTGCAGTGGGCTGCCGTAAAGCTACCGTGAGTGGCCCGTAGCCAGTGTGAGCGGTCGGCAGCTGGCGTGAGCTTTCGTTAGCCGCCGTGAGCGGCTGTCCAATGGCCGGCGAGTGACTGCCTCACCCAGGAAGAGCACAATGATAATACCAACATGGCCCAGTGAAGCGATGTCCTCCACAACTAGACAGAAGGACAAAAGGACAGCAACTTGTTTGTTCCCCTTCCCCGATTCCCCAGTGCTGTTCCCCTTCCCCAATTCCCCAATAAAATCTTTAAAACACACACACACACACACACACACACACACACACACACACACACACAAGATACAGGGGTGAATTATTCTAATTTCTGCAGCGATGGTTCTCACCAGTGCCTGGGCAACATGGGAAAGGCAGAGAGAGACAAAATGCACAGAGGTACACAGTGAAGGGATGTCAGTGATACTTAGGACATCTTCAGAGTGGGCTTGTCCAGAAGAAGGTGAGGAGGTCTGTATGTCCTTTAAGACTCATTCAGGAGCATGTAACAGAAAAGCTAGAGCAAAGTGGATAGAAGCAAAAGTTGGGATTTATGGACTGAGGTAATTGAAAAATCCAGGGCTGGCTCTGGGTCCCAGCTTTACTAGGTCTTGTGTGTCTCTGCCTAGTTTGGCTTCTTTTCTCAATGGTTCTTTTCCTTGTTGTGGTTTCCAGCATCCCTAAGCTTAAGTCATCACTCTATGGCTTGCAATACCAATGGAACAAGGGCTTTTTTCCCCGCTAACATTCCCTGCAAAAGTCTGATAGTTAGAGAAGCCTCTCTCTCTGCATCCAGAGGGATACATGTGTCTAATGGTTAGGTCTGGATTTCTGCCTGCTTCTTTTTTTAGAGGAGGTCCTGGCACCTTGCTTACCTCTTTCAGAAAGACTGAGTATGGACTGAGGTGATAGTTCCCCAAAAGGAAATCCATGTGTGTCATCATAAGGAGAGTAGTCAATGCTGACTAGGCAAGAACAGTCCCTGTTTTATAAGGAATTAGAAAGGAAACTGTGGTCTGTTCATTCATTCATTCATTCATTCATTCAACCTTTTAACAAAGAAGTATTGGGCACATACTATATCTAAGCATCATTCTAGGTACTGGGAGTTCAGTAGTGCTCAGAACACCCCCAAATCCCTTTCTTCATTAAGTTTATTACATTTTCATGCTGTTGGTGGAGGGGTCAAAAATGAGGTATGTTCTCCACATATGGAGTGATGGTTGCTATAGATACAGTAATGGGCAGAGGGATTGATTGGTCCAGGAGCAGCAAAAATAACCAAGAGAACAAGAGATGTGTGTATTAGAGAAGGAGAGAGAAAGGATGTACAAATGTTTGACCACCTCTGAAGAGGAGGCTGACAGTGGATACCTGGAGTATTTTATAAAGCACACAGGGATTTAGCTTATGTGTGTAAAAAGTCGTTTTGTTAATTGGGAGTGAGAGTTAATGTATTTACCTTTGAGAATGCAGTCATGATACTGTGTTATTTTAGATGCTTTGCCCTCCCTGGAAGAAGCACCGAGTTGATGATCTAATAGCTTGTTACCACTGTTAATGTCTATGATTATCTTTGTCACAGTGGGAATATAGCTGTCAGGAAAAGAAAAAAAGCATTTCTGTTTCAGTTTCAGTAACAGAGCTCAATTTGCTAACACTCCAGAGAGTCAAAGGCACTTACCAAAATATATAAAGAAAATAATGCCATGGGACCTTAATGTGGGATGGATTTTTAATGAGAATGCTCAAATGGTTTGGCCAAAGGTCTGCTGTCTCCCCCCCCGCCCCCCGCCCCCGAGAGGTCTCTCTTATTTAACACATGACCCGATGACTTTAAAAACAACAACAAACGGGTATGCCAGGGTTTTTGTCACTGAGAAAAAAGTGGGATTGAAATGAGGAGATGTGAAATTACAATAACACAGCTTTTCTTATCGATGGTAACTGAATGAGGATTCTGTAGCTGTTTATTTTTTGAGGGATACAAATATGTAGGAAAGGATCTGATACAGGCTGTCTGATGAAGGAGAGTAGCTTCAGAAATTAAGTATGGGAGGAGAATTGGGGTCCGGGCACTGGAGGGGGAGACTCCATAAACCACGTGAGGCTTTGTGCAGCCTTTACCATGTGATGCCAGCTTCACCAGGGCCGAATATATCTTATCTTTTGTACAGCTCACCCTGCTTGGGAACCAGTATTGTCTTAATTTTACAGGTGAGGAGTTTGTGGAGAGAGAGGTTAAGAACTAAGTTCCCACAGTTGCTAAATGGCAGCTCAGGCATTGAAACCCAGGACATTTCTCCTTCCAAAACCTTTGGCTTTTAACCCCTGCCTGGACTATCTTAGATCATCTGGTAAACCTTGAAAAGGTGACCAGGGCCCTGCCTCCAAGATCCCCTGAGCGGTTTTGCTTGACCAGTAAGGTAAAATCTTAAACACCTGGCATAGATTACAAAGTTCTTTCTGAGGCTACTCCTGCAGGCAGGCTCATGGCTGCACGGAATTGTGCTCTTTCCTGATACTCATTTTGCTCCCACCTCTCAATTGCCACCATCTTGTTTCCTGTTGTGGCTATGCAGTTTTGCTTCTACCTCTATTATGAAAATGACGCCTCCAATTGTATTGTTCTATTGCTTGGCTGTGGGAGCTTCTGGGAGTTCCAGTTTTGCAAAAGTTGTATAGTGTTATTTATTTTTACAGAGTAGGTATTCAATGAAGTGAATGCTGAAAGAAAAAGTGCAAGTGGTAGGTTTAAGAGGACTAGTAATTCTTGGTATTTCTTTTTTTTTTTTTTTAGCTGAGCCATCCCGCCACCTGTTGGCAGCTCACGGCTGCTCAGCTTGGGCTGACTCGAACCACTGTTGCTCAGAGCTCAAACTCTTGAGTGAGCTCTTAACCAACTGAGCCACTCAGCCGGCCCTCTTGGTATTTCTTTTCAGATTTAAGCCTCAAGTAGAACTTTAGGAGCAGCAATCATGTTGTAAACGGTTTTTATTAATATCTTGAAAAATCCTTTATTACGAGTTTTTTTGTGTGGGGTTGTGTTAGGGAGAGATTGCGTTTGTTTTCTTGCAC
This sequence comes from Hipposideros armiger, assembly GCF_001890085.2. Classification (NCBI taxonomy): domain Eukaryota; kingdom Metazoa; phylum Chordata; class Mammalia; order Chiroptera; family Hipposideridae; genus Hipposideros; species Hipposideros armiger. Next base: position 152,972 of record NW_017731837.1, on the reverse strand, counting down.
CTTTGGTGTGGCAGCCCCCCCCCCCCCCCCCACTATCTGTGGTTTCAGTTACCTGTGGTCAACTGTGGTCCAAAAATATTAAATGGGAAATTCCAGAAGTAAACAATTCATACATTTTAAATTATGCACCATTCTGAGTAGCATGATAAAAATCTGTGCTGTCCCTCTTTGTCCCGCCTTGGATGTGAATCACCCCTTTGTCCAGCGTGTCCGTACTGTATAGACTCCGGCCTGTATGTCTAGGTTCTCAGATCTTTTATCACAGTGTCCTGTGCTTGTGTTCAAGGAACCCTTGTTTTACTTCGTAATGGCCCCAAAGCGCAAGAGTAATGATGCTGGCAATTCAGATATGCTAAAGAGAAGCTGTACTTTAGCAGTACTTCCTTTAAAGTGAAAGAAAAGTTCTCAAATTAATAAGGATATCATATGTTGAGGTTGTTAAGATCTACAGTAAGAAAAAAAATCTATCCATGAAATTACCTAATTTATAAATTAAACTTTATCATAGCTGTGCATGTATAGGAAAAAAGCATAGTATATGTCAGCTTTGGGACCATCTGACAGTTTTAGGCATCCACTGGGGCTCTTGGAACGTGTCCCTTACTGATAAGGGGAGACTGCTGAAATTGGGTGAAAAAGTCGTCATCATTCACTGAGGAAATCTTGATTCATACCTGATCTGGCTGATTCAACCCTTGTAATTATTTTACCATATTTTTGCCTGCTACAGGAAATGTGCAATTGGGTATTTTTAGATACTGAGGTTTAAATTATTAATAGAGTCAAAAGTGGAAAGAGAGCTCAGGTGCTACATGGTGTGCTATATTCATAAACATTCTCATATTGAAGAGTAGAGTTTCCCGGGATCAATCACGGAGGCTTTGAGGTAATCCTTTGACCCTGGATGTGGAGACAAGGACTTCCTGTGTAAATGAACCCAGGAGTCTCCAAGCCATGCCATCTTTCCCTTCCAGGTCACTGTCTTTGCAGAACTTGCATCGAGGGAACTTGGAACTGGATAAAAAAATCATTTTCCTAAGCAGTGTAAGAGGCTGTGGATTGCCCCTCAGCTCTGAGAGACAGTAACCACTGTCAGATGTGATAATGCGTACCTATGCACAAAGTAGGAGTGCTTCATTTATTTCAGCTCCCTCTGATCTTATCTTTTCTATTGGAAAAGAGTCTTCTCCCCTCCCTGTTCAACTCTTTCTCCTAGTTACTAGAATTGGAAGTGACAATCACTTCTAATCTAGTCTGTCCAGTGTTTTCTATGAGGCCTCTTCTAGAACTAACTGTATAGGAAGTGTGATATCCTTTCTTATTGGTTTCTTATTGGTCTCCTCAAAGTATAGCTTTTCGTGTTCTTGGTTTCATAGTAATTCTATCTTTTAAAAACTTTCTTGGAATTCTTGTTTCTTTAACCTATGTAGATTATATCTTTGTTCTATTTTGGAACTACATCCTTTCACTTAGTATTGTACATATCACATCATGTTTACATATTTTCATCAGGCAGCCTTTTCAGAAACATTCTTCATCTTTGTGTGGTGGTAGGAATTCTGGGCATGTTTAGATCCGGATCAGTGAGCAGCAGGATGCATCCCAATGTGTCCTCTGTCGTTGGTCTTCCTGAGTACAGAGGACTCGTGGAATGTTCCTGTGTATCTCCAGTGCCCATATCCAGGCCTGCCTCTGAGCACTCTACAGAAAGTGTTTGTGGGAGAATGTGCAAGGATTTCTTCCTGGCAACAGCTTACTAAATACTGACTGTTTACCAAGTACAGAAAGCATGTGCTCTGTTGCCCATGGAATTGTTTGTTTCTGTGAAATCCTCTTTGTCTAATTAGTATCAACAAATAGGTTAAACCCAAATAAAAAATCGTAGACTCGGAATCTCACTATTTCTCATACCTGAGAAGGACAGGCAGGTTATTTTTAGCTGTTTTAGGAAGGGCTGCAAGCCTTGGGGCCCCAGAAAGCCACCGCTGACCTCATAAGATCACCTGAGCACCTGGCTTATCAGCCAGGGTTTTCAAGTTTTTGTGGGTAATTTTGCTTTGAGCAGTGAAAGAGAATCCTTTGCCGTTTTGTGGCCTGGGAGTGACAGGCCATCGTGTTAACCACATCATGGCTCTGAATAATAAAAGGGTCGAACCATTGCCATTCATTAAATTCCTGTAGCTTTGGCATTCCTCTAAGGATCCATCTGGAGGTTCCTCCTGGGCTCACTCTGTACACTGTCTCCCCAGGCAACCTCATAATGGCTTAAATTACCATCTATTCCAGGAACACTCTCAAACTGATATTTCTAGCTGAGCTCTCCCCTCTGATCTTAAGGGCTGAGTAGCCTATTTCCTCCTTGACATGGGGTTCCTCAGGGCACCTTAAAACCAAGCTCAGTGGGCGGCCAGTTAGCTTAGTTGGTAAGAGCGCGAGCTCTGAGCAGCAGGGCTGCCAGTTCGATTCCCATGTGGGCCAGTAAGCTGTGCCCTCTACAGCTAAGATTGTGAACAATGGCTCAACCTGGAGCTGGGCTGCCGTGAGTGGCCGGCGGATGGCATGAGCTGCCATGAAGCTGCTGTGTGCTGCCATGAGCTACCGTGAGCCACAGCTGATAGCAAGCATAAGCGGCAAGCAACCAGCATGTGTGGCTGGCAGCTGGCGTGAGCTGCCATTCAATGGCCAGCAAGCGACTGCCTCACCCGGGAAGAGCGCAATAATACCAACGTGGGCCAGTGAAGTGATGTCCTCCACAACTAGACTGAGAACAACAAATGGCTCGGAGGTGGGGGGTGGGGGGGGGGGGGGGGCAAAGAGGGGCAAAGAAAAAACAAACCAAGTTCAGTATTTCTCTCCCCCCCCCCACCTCTTCTGCTTTTCTTTTTCACCTCCAGCCTGTTCTCTTTCCAGGCCTTTCTGTCCCAATGAATGGAAGAACCAATAAGTCCATTTGCATTAGCCCCAAGCCTGGGATTCCGTTCTCCCTCCATCTACCTTAACCATTAGCTAGCTTATGTCAGTTTTACCTCTGAATGTCTCTGGAATCCATTTTGTTCTCACTGCCACCACTCCATAATAATCTCTTGCCTAGGTGACTATAGAAGCTTTGGAAAATCTCTGCAGGTTTACTTTCTTGTGACCCCACCCTTGCATGGAAGCCTGGAACATCTTTTAAAAATGGAAATAAGACTGTCACTCCCTTGTTGACAACCTTTCAGTGGCTTTGCATCCTTCAGAGGATACATTCCAGAATCTAGCAATGGCTTTTCTTTGTGATCTCGCCCTGCCTACCTCCCTTGCCTCACAGCAAGTCCACAATTTCCCTGCAAGCCCTATATCTACAGCTACAGCCACGTCTGCTCGACAGTCGTCCGCTGCTCCCAGCCTTGTTTTTCACTGTCACTTGGTTAAATTCTACCTCCTGCATCAGGGCTCAGCTTAAATGCCTTCCGTCCTTCAGAAGGCTTCTCACTCCCAGTTATGTCAGAGCCTTACTTAAGCTCCCAGCACCCTGCACCACCTTTATTCTGCTACTGATGGTTAAGGGTTACTTGAGAGGAGCAAAAATACAGAGAGCAGAGGTAAGGTCTAGGCATTCAAACAAAGGGAATGGTTGGAAAAGGAATTGTTGGCTTTTTCTTCTTGACTTTGTCTTTCGGTACTTAAAAACCTGGGCATAACCTGAGATGGCTAAATACTCAGTGAGTCCAACTACATGACATTCTGAAAAAGGCAAAACTATTAGAGGCAGTAAAAAGATAGATTAGATGAGTGGGTGATTGGGGTTGGCGGGTGGGGAAGGGATGGACAGGCAGAGCACAGAGGAGTTTTATGGCAGTGAAAATACTCTTTATGGTACCATAATGATGGCTACCTGTTGTTACACATAGGTCAACCCACAGAAGGTACAGCACCAAGAGTGAACCCTGATGTAAACTGAATTTGGGGTGGTAATGATGAGTCCATGTAGGTTCATCAGTTATAATAATTCACCACTCTGGTTGGGGATGTTGATACTAGAAGAGGCTGTGCGTGGGTGGGGACAGGATATGTGGGAAATCTCTGTACCTTCCCTTCAGTTTGGCTATGCACCTGAAACTGCTCTAAAGCCAACCCCCAAAACAAAACAAAACAAAACAAACAAATAAACTGGACAGACTCTGGTTTCAGTGCCTCTGTAGGAATGCGAACACTTCTGGATACCCAGCAGCACTGCTAAGGGTCTACCTAAGCTCTCCCTACTAACTCAGTGCTGGATATCGCAATCGCAATTAAGCAGCATAATAAACAAGGTTGTTGTGTTGTCCTATGGGGGAGGGGCTATTCTTCCCACAGGCTGGGGCTGTTTCCCTGCTGCTCTTCTAATTAACATAATTTCTAGCCCCAAGGCTCACTGCTGTAATTTCTCCTTCACTGTAGAAGGACTGTGGAGATGTACCTTACACTTTTTTTAACTCATCACATTCAACTTCACTCTGAGAGCAAGGGGAAAGGAAACAAAGGCCCTTCAATGTATACAGGGCCTGTGGCTCTACTGACCACTCAGAGGAAGCCCGAGGGGTGCTCTCAAGTATCTGCTGCTCTCAGATATTGCAGTCTGCTCATATAGTGACTTTCTCCCATGATTCTGAATTTAAAGATACGTCTGTTTCTACACAAGGCCAAGTTGAAAGCCAACTTGTATTTAGTGCTCCCCGGACAAAGAGAGATGGTTTGGGTCGCTGGGGAAAGCAGTAGAGCTTTTCTATTTAATGAAGTAAGCAGTCAGGACCTGCACAGATTCATGGGAGAGATGATTCTTACAGCCCTGAAAAATGGCGCAGCTTGGGCAGGCGAGATTGAAGAGGGGAGACTGGACTCGAGATGCAAGGGGGAGAATTTAAGGTGAAGATTTTTCAGTTACCTGCACTTGTAAGAGATTTCCCTTTATCCTTTACAAAATCCCAAACTACATCCATTTTTATTTCCTGAGCTAAGTTATAGCAGAGGTCTGCTGGAAATACCTTGTGGTGAAATTATGGGAATTCTGGAGCATAAAGTAGAACGATCAGGAGATGTAAAGGAGAGAACATCTCATTGAGATGTGGAGCGGAGGACTTAACAAAAAAATAGAAGGAAAAGGAGACACTTGAAGAGAAATCAATTCATGTAAAAGGGATGCCTGTGTTGGAGTTTGAATAACAAAAACATATTCTGGGAAACTTCTAATGTTCTGATCGATCAACTTGTGATGATGCATAGTTATTACTATCATGGTATTATTTCAATTTAATGACCATACATAATGGCATCTCCCATCAATTAATCTAACATTAACCCCCACCTTAGTTCTTGGGTATAAATTTTGGTATAAAAAATTGGGTATGATTTAGGCTGAAAACATGATGGATAAGAATTACTGACTGCTCTAGACCTGTGTACTTACTATTATCATATCCTTGAACTTCTTTTTTTTTTTTACTTCATGTTTTTTTCAGACTTTTATCTTCTTTATTATTTGTGACCCAGTAGGATGTTAGCCGTTTCTAACTGGAAAATGTTAATGACCTTTTTTTTTTTATGAGAAGTAAATGTTTAGTATAAATTGAATTTTAATGCTTTTATTGTCCCAAAAGAAGATAAAAACCACTAGCTAATGATGATGTTAATGTTCAAATTGTTTTTAATTTTAAAATTATATTTATAACCTACAGTACTATGCTTTTTCATTTTGGACTTAGGAAAAATTTATGAACATCTACATAAATGTATGTGAGTTAGGCACGAGGAATTAAATGGCTTGAAAATACAACTATGGCTTAAATAAATGTATGTGTATGTTTAGAATCTGAGCAGTATAGGTATATGGCTAGAAATATGCCTGCTCAATTATAACTAAACGTCAAATTTTCCTACAGTTTTCCCATTATTAAAAATACCCTTGTCTTAAATTTACTTTGGCAGGGGAATGTGCTTGGTGATTATCATACCGTGTTACTCTGGGGAGTTAAAATTTATATTATATGTCAGTTCCACTGAAATAATAGCATTCCTAGGCAAACATATCTACGTGTATACACATATGTACTTGAGAAAGTTCTCCTTTAACAAGAGATGATTTTAATATTGTCTGGAATAAAAATGTTTTGCTTCATATCACTGTGGAGTGTCACAGAATTCTTATTTTTTTCTTCATTCCTAAAATAGGTAACAACATAATATGTTATGCTCATTAAAGAAAAGAATTTCAATTTCAGAGATGGAGTTGCCAAATTCATTGCTTCTGGGAAAAGGAACAAATACCAACCCCTTATTTTAACTTAAAAATGTAAGAGCATACATGAGTAAACTAATGAAATGTATTTATTAAAAGGTGGACTTTTCTGTCCTAGAGTTGTATTGTATGTCTTTATTTCCAGCAGACATGTGATTGCCATCATCCTAACAGTGCCAGGAGGAATTATTTTCAATTTTTGTTTCCTTTATTATTTATATTGCATATATCACCATAACACCTAGTCCCTCATACACATACACATATGCTCACTATATACTCACACATTTATTTTGCAGGGAAAGAAAGTAATGGAAGAAGAAACAATTAATAATACTAATGTTCATTCTATATGCAGAATCATCACAGAACCTTTTTACTGAAACTTTTGGTCAGACTTCGATAGCATTGCCCCTCAGCGTCACTATTCATTGATAAAATTATTAATGAGGATGTGATAGTTCACAGTCTGTTTCGTTTGGAGAGATGTAAGAAACCTGATCATTTACCAATTCCTATTCTAAAAATTAGTTCAACATGCAACTCAGTCGATATACCAGACACTAAATCGAGAGGTCAAGTATAGGGAAATTGAAAGCTAATAACTTCAGGAAGATGGAGCAGAGCAAAATGGATTGTTACTGATATGTTAAAATGATAGAATACACTAAAACTTCCATACCCACATGCTGAGATTTTTCTGGTTAGCAATGGAAGAGTATAGTATAACTTTCTTTTCAGAGCCATTTCAGGATGTGGTGACGTTTCTGACCGGACTGGTTATGTCACACCCAGGAGGGGATTTTAGGTATTGGCTGTGTAGCTCCCTTTGTATTGGAATAGTACCTCAGTGTGTCTCTCACTCCTTTTAAGCATTCATTGATGAAATTGCTTTGTGTCATACCCATCCCTGTGATTTGCTTCTTTTACTCTATTGACTTGTTTAAGGTGTATAGGAAGTGGGGTTTAAAGCTTGTTAATATTTCACATTAGTATGAATTTGAGGTCTCGCCATTGTATCAGTAAATCACACCAAATAACAACTGGTCCTGTGATGCGTGTTGCTTGTCTGTAAATATCACCTGAAACAGAGCAAATAAAGCCATGTCTGTTTAACTGAGAAGAGTCGAGAATTAATGCTAAATTAAAATATTGTCACTGATTAGTAGAGGCATACTCACAGTCAGTCAGTCTCCGATGCCTTTCTCTTTACTGTGAACACTGAATAATCATTATTTTATGAAGGTAGCACATTGTAAATATTTATAAACAGAAATGTAAACCAGTGAGGCCACAGTGAATAAATTATTTTGAAATATTTTAAGATTCAGTTTTTATATGCTTTTTAGTAAAAATTATTCATGGTGATCAATATTTCTCGCTTGCCATCTGCTCTGCTTCTTGGCGGCTCGGGCCTAGGTGAATGATGCAGTGTGCTGTATAATGCACTCCACAAATTTACTGACTTGGAGGCAGCATGTTTATGGAGAGCATGCAAACATGTAATCACGAAACACTGGGTCTGCGGGTGTCGGTAATTGCCACTTCTTCCCCATCCCTGGGAACAATTAGGTAATCATTAGTCTTGCAACATGATGCCTTGTGTCTTCTAGTTTGTAGGTGTCATTCTGTAGTTTCTCTGTGAGCAAGTGGAAGAAATTCATTCCACATATTCCTGGAGTGACTGGTTCAAAGAATTACATATGCCTCTTACAGGCAGTTTTTGTATGTTTTTCTTTGCACCTGTTAGTGAAGAGCCCCTATTTTCATGCAATTCTATTTTCATGGGCTTTTCAGCAGCCAGTTTTGCACTATTGAATCAGCCCACCTGAAAGCCTCAGATAGGGTTTTTGGGCTGAAAGAATGGCACTTAGGTGGTGAGGGGACCTCTTTCTTAATCTGAAAGCAGATGTCTGTAGCCAGTTAATAATCTGTGACTCTTGTATTTTGCTTTCCTTATCTGGCTTGGAGGATTTGCCTTAATGAGGTTTATGTGTTTTGCTGGTCTATTGCATCCACTTTCCGTTCCCCCAAGCAAACCATGGTAGACATTTATTATTTTACTTTTGCATGTCGTTGGGCTGGCTACACATATTCAAGGAATTTTCTTGAATCAGGTAAAAAAAATAGCACTATACTGATGTTGCCTATATTTGAGGACAGATGAGTATCAAGGGTCCTTAATGTTGCCTCTCCGATGCAGCCATCTTTGATCTCTTAGTTTAAACAAATCACCCTCTTTTGCATGCTTCTATTAACTATGGGTTTTTTGTTTGTTGTTTTCTTTTATTAGCTCGCCATGCATAAGTTGCCTTTATGATGATCTCTCTACTGGATGGCAAAGTCTTCAGAGACAAGAAATGAGTTGCGCTCATCTTTGCTCCACAAAACAGACTATGCACTTCATAATTACTTGTTAAATTGGAGATAGTCAAATTTTCTAGAGTAAAGACCCTCTGAACCCTCATTATATCAGTCAAGGCCCATTGGGTGGAAAGAATGGAAACCCACATAAACTTTCTTTAGGCAAAGATGGAAATTTATGTGAAGAGTACAGGTGTGTCTCTGTGACTCAAGGCTAGGAAGGACATCCAGCTAGGACCTGGGGCGAGAAAGAGGTCATTTATGGGGACCGTCCTGGGAACCCCGCTCCCATTTCTCACTGTCTCTCTCTCTCTTGAACTGAGGGTGCTACTGCACCATGGCCTCAGCATCTGTCAGTCAGTCTCTGTCTGTAGATCTTTTTCTCTTCTGGACCCATAGAGCTCAGAATGATCATGCTTTTTATACTTGAAGAAAATTATGCATTCCTCTCACTTCACATCTGCTTGGGCCGAGCCTTGCCTGCTCCCAACTTTCTGTGGTACTCTTACACTTGTCTTCTCGATTCCGGCTTGTTCCATGTGCCGGAATGCCTCTCCCTCATCTTTATGTGTGCATCAGGGCTCAGCTTCAGTGTCACCTCCTCAAGGTGCCGTGTATTATATAGAATCCCTCTGATTGTTTTACTCTACCTTCAGTTGTTTCATATTCTTTCTTGCAGGGCAAAGTTGCATATGTTTGTTCTTGTTTATTTGTGACTGCCTTTTTCGTCCACTAAAATGCAAGCTCCTGAAGGTTTAAGCCCTCTTTTCTTTGTTTACCTTGGATGCCAGTGCTTGGTATACAGTTGGAGCCCTATCAAAGTCTCTTTAGCATGCAGTTGTCTGGTTGTCATACTTCTCCTAGAGGTGTGACATAGCCTCTTCTTGAACAATTGAAATTGAACCCTGCCCTCCGTATCAGGGTGATAATTTCCCAGTTTGTGTGGTCAGCTGCCCTGCCACAAACATAGCAGTCTATAATGTACATAATACAATTTCACTTTTGGGTTGTTTTTCTGCCTCATTTAGTCAAGTCATAAACTTAACTTACGACATCAACACTAGACTAGAGACAGTCTAAGTAAAATAGATCAATGGAATCTATCTCAGGAACAAGAAATTTAATATGCTCTGCTTGACAGTCAACAAGAGTCATTGTTTTCCCAAATGCATGGCTAGTCGTCTAGATATGACAAGTGTTTTTGTTTTTGTTTTGTTTTTGGATGAGCAAGGTAGGCAGTTATGTCCCTTTTGCTTCTGGATCAGAGGACAAGATGGGGTTGGGCCTGTTACTTTGGGTAGTAAAAAATTACAGCTTTATATTGAGACTAGTGTAGCCTATACTCAAGTACTCCAGCTTCTTAAATTTTTACAATTAAAGGTAGCTAATGGTGTGGGTAAAAGCTTGCACACTAGAGACTGGGTTTAAATTCCAGCCCCAATTCACTGATTAGCTCTATCAGCATATCTCAGAGATAGTGTGTGTTCAGTTCCAGACCACCACATTGAAGTGAGTTGCAATCTTTTTGCTGGTGGAGGGTCTTGTTTTCAGTTTGTAAAAAAATGCCTCATCTGTGAAGCGAAGCACAATGAAACAAGGCATGCTGTATCATCTTGGGCAAGTTTTTTGGTCCATTAGCTTCCATTTTCCATTTATATAATAGAGCTAATAATAGTATTGTCTGAGCAGAGATCTAGTAAGAATTCATTAAAATGATATGTGCTCTCTACACAAAGCCAGACATTTAACAATTGTATAAACTTGGCTATCACCAACGTCTTCGTTACATTTATCTCTCCACGAGATCCTTAAAGGTGCCACAGATGTTACCTGTGAGAAGGAGGGCAAGAAGGGGGAAAGGTAGAACTTGCACATAAACATTATCTTGGGTAAGGTAAACATCTATAAACATATATTCATTCACTATTTATTGCTTTGAATGTAGCATTTCTTGTTGTTTTTGAATGACATCTTTAGGGGTTGAGTGAGGGGACCGGCATGTGCAGTTTTCCCTTGGCAGTGGGGGGCACATGATGGCTGAGGTACATACGGGTATCTTACAATTCTCAAATTTGCTTGACTAATAAAGAAAGCAAAAATAAACCATGTGACTTCACTTTATTGCCCAGGTCAGATTGGATTCTGGTTTTGGGGGCTAAAATGTGGCTTAATGCTTTGCTTCGGCCTCAAGAATAAAGTTGAGGCAAATCTACCTTGAAGCGCCGCAGAATTTTGTCTTGAAGTCTTGTTCTGTTTGATCCATGTACTACTATTTTTTTTTTTTTTTTTTTTAGCTGAGCCATCCTGCCACCTGTTGGCAGCTCAGCTCGGGCCGGGCATCGAACCGCTGTTGCTCAGAGCTCGCACCCTTGAGTGAGCTCTTAATCAACTGAGCCACTCGGCCAGCACCCTCCATGTACTACTTTTAACATAAAATTAGAATGAGGCAACTCAATCTCGTTGGAAACTTTCAAGGTTTCCCTGCATCTCTGTGGCTCAGTTTCAGCAATGGGTTAGAGCTGAGGGGACGTTGCTTTCTTTAGACCAGTGGCTGTCAGAGTGGGGTTCCTGACCAAGAGCATCCACATCACCTGGGAGCTGGTAAGAAATGCCAATTTCCAGATCCTACCTTGAAGCTTCTAAGTTAGAAATTCAGTTGGAGGCAGAGTGCTTTATCAGTCCCTTCTCACATAGCTACAGCTTGAGGAGCCCAATAAACATGGACGCATTTATTATTTATTGCTTTGAATTTAGCTTTGAAGTTGTCCACAGTCCCCTGCCTCCCCTGTTACCATATACTGAGCTCTACTCACGAGTGAAGTCACCTCCCTGGTACCTAGACCTAAAGACATTTTTTGTCTAGAGACTGGTGTGGTTTTTAGGGTTGGGTTGTATGTGTGTTGATTTGTGTTCTGTGTGAAACAAATCTGATACCTTAATCTTTAAAGTCCCCTAAGCTTCTCTAAACCTGAGTACGAAATACACGTGGAGAGGGATGCGTCTGTAAGACTATGTTTAACATTGTGGACAACTGTTGACAGCTGTGTTGACTCGCAAGTCAAGATCTGGATACTAGACTATCTAAAGGAATGTATTATTTTATTCCTTAAGATATAAGGAAATAAGCTCTAAGTACACTAGAAACTTGGGGTTTAGAATCAAGTGAACCTGGTGGCCAAACATTAGCTTTGTTTTTGAGGCTGTGTGGCCTGAAAGAACATCTTTAATGTCTCTGAACACAGTTCTCCTCATCTGTGAAATGGGTATAGTACAACTCATCTTAAAGACAAAGGGTGAGAGTTAAGTGGTGTGCATATAGGAAACTTGTTTTGTTTGTAACTTCAAGATTCATTTTTTATACTCAAAATCAAATTTATCAAGTTTTTCTGAAGAAAGAACACAGACTTTGGGAAGTATAGTCAAAACTGGTGAACTCATATGTTGATTAGTCAATAAGTCATATTTAACCACATATTAACAATTAATTTGAATATCATAAATCATATCAAAGATTATAAATCATCAAATCATAAGAAATGATACATAAGTCATTTGTTGTCAGTAGTTTTTGAGTGCTTAATATGTATCTGCCACTATTCTGTTAGTATTGGCAGGATGGCTTTATAATATAAACCATGACTTAGAGAGGATAAGATTAATCAGCAGTCTTCCCTGAGGTGTAAAGTGGTGAATGAGGTTGGAAATGTCATGGAAAGGTTTTTTTCTTGTACATTTGTGCAATTTATGGGATGGTTCTGCCCATGGCGTCCATTCCTAAGCAGCATTGTACCTGTATCTATTTATTGTGGGCTTATGAGTTTGTCACCCATCTCCACCACCTCCACCGCAGCAAAACATTAGTTGAAGATCAAAACCCCATGTCCAGGGCCAGCCGAGTGGCGTGTTGGTTAAGAGCTGGCTTGGGATGCCAGCTCTGAGCAGTAGGGCCCCGGTTTGGATCCCACATGAGGGCCAGTGACGCTGCACCCTCTACAGCTAAGATGGTGAACAACAGCTCGACCTGGAGCTGGGCTGCCATGAGTCGCCGGCGACGGCATAGGCTGCAGTGGAGCTGCAGTGGGCTGCCGTAAACTACCGTGAGCGGCCGGCAGCCGGCATGAGCTGCCAAGAGCCACCATGAGCGGCCGTCCAGTGGCCAACAACTGATCTGCCTCACCCGAGAAGAGCACAATGATAATACCAACATGGGCCAGTGAAGCAACGTGCTCCACAACTAGATTGAAGAACCAAAGGACAGCAACTTGTCTGTTCCCCTTCCCTGATTCCCCAATGCTGTTCCCCTCCCCCAATTCCCCAATAAAATCTTTAAAAAAAAAAAGAAAGAAAAAGAAAGAAACCCATGTTTCTTTGAATTCCAACTAAACTGCCCTTCACCCAAGGGAAAGTGACATGACCTGCCCTGGGTTTCTCCAGGTGCCTGTAAAGCCAGTAATTCTCCACTCATGTGAATCTCCTCTTGTCTTTATTACCTCAGCCCCTTTTTTCCATTCTTTATTATAGTTCCATTGTCTATCCTTGTGTCACAGCTTTATGTGTGTGGCTCAACCTGAGCTTGAGGCTTTGCTCACTGCCTTTTTAAAGCCTTTTTGATGAGTCACTGGGTATTTCCGACCCACTGTTGTCATTTGATCACATATCCTCGCATTGATCTAGAATTTTAGAAGAAAATTCAATCTAGATTAGTGTCTCTCTGAGTTATTCAGCCTTTTTTTTTTTAGAAATCCTACAAAAATTAAATAATTGTGTAGTTATTAATAGTAAAGAACCTAGAATAAGTACAATATTAAGTTAAACCTCTGAGGAGGGACTCATATTCATGAGTAGAGGATGTATGAGTTGTTTGTAAGTGGGTTCCTTCTAAAGTGCCTGCAAGAAATAAGAGTTTTAGGTATGCTCAGTCAGCTCGTGGGAATACTGCGTATTCAGTATTAGGTAATAATGCTAAGTATTAGTAGCTAATATTTAATATGTAATACTCTCACTATTTGCAAGGTACCATTTTAAGCACTTCATTATAGTGTTACGAGTTAGGTACTATTATTATCCTCATTGTACAAACGAGGAAAGTGGGATGCAGAGAGTTTAGGTAAGTTGTCAGGGGTTACTTATCTACAAAGCGGCAAAGGTACAATTCAGTGGTCAGGTTCTAGAATTCATGGTTTTAATCACTAGGCTATGTATACATGATGTCTTTCCTTATTGAACTTGTCATCTAGTCGAACCTGATTCATACAGCTTTATTTTCAGGACTCTCAAAGCAAGCCTTTTCTGTAGCTCTGTCTGCATTGCCACAGGATCCGAATTAATGGCGTTCGAAGGAGTGAGATTTAACTGTAGTCACCATGCCTCCCACCTGACATGTGACTTGCATGTCGACGAGGTCTTCATATTGACCGGCACTTACATGTGATATTTGGTTATCGAGTTTAACTCGGAAGTGACTCACATGCTTACCTCTCTGCTGGTGAGTTTTCCGATGCTGTGGAATGTGTCCGAGCCAGGGAAGCATTGCAAGTTAATTGCTTGTGTGCACAGCAGGCAGTGCTGCAAGCAGTCAGCCACCAGCAATGAGAGGGTGAGGCATTACCTGAGACACCTGAGATTGGGCTGTTAATGAGTCATCCTGGTGAGTGGGGGATGGGAATGTCAAGAAGTCCAGTATAGCTTTGTTCCGATGGGCTGTGTAGCTTGTTTAGCCTGTGAAGCAAACCATTGTTGTAGGTGGGTGTGCTGATATGAGGTTGGCTTCTGATGGCATCGGTGGAGTTCTGTGACAGGGACTTAGAATTTAAATGCCACATCAATATCATATGAACAACATGTGTTACGATGACTACAGTCACTGATAAAATAATTATCCCATTCACTTATTAGTTTCTTTCTCACGTTACTCACTCAAGTGTCTGAGCACCAGATATTTTTACTACACTCTTTGGGAACAATGGGAAGCGAAATGGACAGGTGGGCTGTAGAATTTCTCTATAAGATTCAGTCACCACAGGTGGAAGTTGGGGCTAGTGGATTTGTCTCGCGGTAGGGTTGGGGTAACAAGCACTTGGTGGTTACTTAGCTTGTATGTTTATTTAGGCCACTTTGGGGAGGCCCATGGCCAAAGTTCTCTCCTAGCTATTGGCTGGCGCTGCCAGGAAATTTATTCTTGGGCTGGTGGAAAATAGGCTCAAATTCTTTCAAGGAAATGAATGAAAAACTAAGATTCGTGATCCCAGAGGAAAGCAATGCAGGTTATGACGAAGTAAACTGACCTAGAATGGGAGGGAGACCAAGGAAGAATTCCTTGAAAAAGTGACTCTTGTGATGCTATTTGAATATATGACACAGTGCCCAGGCCTGAGCTGGGCCGTCATGCACCAGACACAGGCCTGCCATGGTGCCACAGGACTGACCTATCCCCACATTTCTGGTGGGGAACAGGCCTGTTCATGGGGATTCTGAGCATCTGTGATTGGAGCTCTCACACTGAACTGTGAAGACTTTTTACTAGGCAGAATGGAGTGTTAACAACCACCATTAGAAAATTTTATTATTACATGTTTTATCAGCAAGATAATTCATCTTAGCTTTTTCAACTCCCCACTCTCCATTGTACTTGTCAGAAGTAGTAAGAAATATTAGCCCACCATAGGAATGGTCTCAAACCTTATTTCAAATGTTAGTAATGCATCAACACCCTTGGTCTTATATTAGCTGCATTTTAGATGTCTAAATTCATTCTCTTCCTGGGAAGAAAAGGTATATAGTGAAAAGCAGAAAAGAGCCAATGGCGTAATGATTGATAATCATGGCCTTCTGATTAGAAATGAGTGACATTCTCCCAGATGCAGTGCACATGACTGCCCCTGAACACTGATTATTAATTTATTTAATTTAAGCAAATGCTTTCCATTTCGCTTGAGATAACTGTCTGTCTCTGACTTTGGCTGTAGGAAAACATTCTCTGAATTATAATTCCTGGGTCAAAGTGAATGGATGTTTTTAAAAATTATATGTAAAGAAAACGTTGGGGCTGGCCTAGTGACTCAGTTGGTTAAGAGCTCGCTTAAGAGTGCAAGCTCTGAGCAACAGGGTCGCCAGTTCGATTCCTGGCCCGAGCTGAGCTGCCAACAGGTGGCAGGATGGCTCAGCTAAAAAGAAAATGTTGTATTTTGTGACTACATATGTATTTTACACACACACACACACACACACACACACACACACACACATGGAAATGACTTCTAGGTTTTCTTTGGTGAGCATGTAAAACATATATTTTAAGCAATAATAAAAATGGGTGTGAGCGCCACCCTTTTCCTTTACTTAACTGGGTTTTCTTAGGTTCTTAGAATTCCACATGTAGCATCACTGGGCTTTAATGTGAAAACTGTTAACACATTAATACACATTGTGAGAATTCTCCAAATAGTGTGTAAATTGCAGTGCCTCTGGCATTGTGTGAGAGTATTTCTGTCCTGTACTGTGATCGCCCATATTTTCTTGTGTGGAAAGATCTGTTTGATATAGAGTATAAATGTGGTAAAATCAAGGTGCTACCATTTTTGAATTGTCTTTGGGCCATTCATTTAAGCCCTCCCAGCTTGACTTTCCTCACGTACCTATTAAATGGGAGGTGGGTGGGGGCATGGTGAAGGATGGTGGTTGTGGTGGTGCTTCTGGGATTGATGATGCTATTTTAGGGGATTATACAAAGAAAATGTATGTTAACACAGCTGGTCCAGCTTGAAGAACATTTGCAGGGTAATTGTTCTCATAGCTCACCTTTATATAAACCCTTAAGTTCTTCTGAGACATGGTGTCTGTACTCTGCACATTTTATAGAAAAGTTGATGTCATGTGTAATTAAGACTAAGAGTACAAATGAGTCTCAGATTCACCAGAGTTTGTATTCCCACTCCATGCGACTTAACTCCTTCATGCACTTGTTTCCACATCTATATAATGGGAATGTAATTCTGTAGATGACATAGGATGAGATGAGGAGTAAAATGAAGCATTATTGGCCATTTGGCTGGTTCAGTAAATGGTTCGTTGTTGGTAGGTACCTGCAACCCCAGCGAGAGTGGCAGTCATTGTATGCTCAGGAATGGGTTCTCTGCTGGGGCAGAGAACCTTGTCCCTCAGTGGTGTTCCGCTGTGTACTGGATGGAGAGCTCAGTAAAAATGAGCCCTAAATAAAGCTTGAATGAATATTTGCATCAAGTAATGCGTAACAGGAGGAGTAAAGGATTATCAATGTTATGAGTGAATGAATTTTTCTTGGGTAATATTAATTAAATACATGAAATAAAAATTAACTGTTGGGCACATAATAGTCTAATCCTGAATTGTATGATGCAAATTATCTTTCTCAGAAAATGTATTGAAGATGATGGGGAATGCTTCATTGAAAGGGGCAGGATGTGGGCAGGTTGGTTAGTGGAGGGTTTTCAGGGAATAGAGTGAGCAGGCGAGGGGAAGCTGGGCTTTCCAAACCACACTTTTTAGAATGGTTTTCCCACAGTGCACTGCAGACTTAGAGTCCTTCATTCCCTCCATCTTGGCATGTGTCTTGTAGACCTGGTGAGCACATCTGACCATTCAGGACTAAAACGTGGCATCTTCCAGCTGCGTGTAGACAACCTGGGTAGCAAACCAACTGGCCCAGCATGCCTCATGGCTGTGATGGGCAAGGAGAGATGCAGGGGTAATGGTTTTTCCCTTTGGAAAGCTGCAACAGGGAGATGGAACATGCTCACATGCTTTCTTAGTCGTATCTGTGGGATAGATTTATTTATGTGGGTGTGCAAATTAATATGAAACCAATGAGGCTGTTTTTAAGATCACATTTCAAAATAAGTTTGAGATAATTTTTAAGGCAGATCTGTCTCCAGCCATAGATTCCTCTTATTTCTTTCTTTTTTTTTTTTACGATTTTATTGGGGAATTGGGGGAAGGGGAACAGCATTGGGGAAGAGGAACAGACAGGTAGACAAATTGCTGTTTTGTTCTTCAGTCTAGTTGTGGAGGATGTCGCTTCACTGGCCCATGTTGGTATGATCATTGTGCTCTTCCCGGCTGAGGCAACTGGATAGCTGGTGACTGGACAGCCGCTCACAGCGGCTCCTGGTAGCTCACACCGGCTACCAGCCGCTCACACTGACTGCCAGCCACTCACGTAGCTCACGGCAGCCCACTGCAGCCGTGCTGCAGCCATCGCCATCACCGGCGACTCACAGCAGCCCAGCTCCAGGTTGAGCTGTTGTTCATCATCTTAGCTGTAGAGGGCGCAGCGTCATTGGCCCTCAATGTGGGATCCGAACTGCGGCCCTGCTGCTCAGAGCTGGTGCTCCCAAGCGAGCTCTTAACCTGCTGAGCCACTCGGCCGGCCCCTCTTATTTCTTTTTAGCACGAATAATGGTTCATTTTATTTCAATCATAAATATTCTTAAGCAATTTAATGAAATGCTACATTTTTGAACCATGTGAAGTATCTCTTCTGGTTGTTTGTGTTAAAAATGTCAGTTCAAGTCAACTTGTTTCACCAGCATCGGGTATCTGGGTGACTTTTGGATCTTGTTGAGAAACTCCATCTCTAATGAGGAAAAGGGGGGAAAAAATGATTTTGACTACTTTGTCATCTCCTGACTGTGTTTTACTGTCAGGAAGAAAATTATACTTAAGGAGTTTTCCCTTCTCCCTTATTTTTAAAAATTACCATTAAAAAGTACAGAAAATAGAAACATCTGATGAGGCCTAAAGAAAACATAGTTGTCTTATTTTCAAATTTGGTGCTACTGTTTGCTGCTTTTAGTATTTAATTTAATAGCTCTGTCTGCAAAGTAATACTTGAAAACCCATATACCAAATGTGTGTTTTGCTTTGAGATTATAGCTCTTACTGTGTAACAAATTATCCACAAATATGCAAGGGAATAAAAACAGCACCTTTGGTGTTAGAAGGAGTTGTTTCACATAATTAATAACAAAGGTAGATTAGTAGTGATGTCTTAATTTTGACGTTTAAGGTAGATGTTCAGAATTTATTTGGAACTCGCCATGAAAATTCTAGGATCTGGATCTGCGTCTTCAAATCATATTGAAATCTTGACTTTGAACTTGGTCGGCATGCAATGGCAAGTTAGGAAAGAGGCTCCCAGTTAAGGAATTTGAGCCAAGTTAGCTCTTATATGGGAAATTTTACCTGCCACTTATTTATTCTAAATTTCCTGAATCCTTCTAAAACCAAAGGTTAACGGTGTGAGGTTGTTAACATTTTATTCTCTGACCTGCCATTAGTTCATTAATGTCCCAGGGTGGTTTGAATATTAGTGAATATTAGTTTGAAGGAGCACTTAATTTCCAAAATTTCAGGTGGCTAATTGTAGGCTTTCCATCATGGAAGGACGTAGCTGGGCATATCTGAGTGAGTGGCAGTTGAGGAACCTGGTTCCATTGGAACTATATCAAGCCATTCAGTGGAGAAAATCTTTTCCCCATTTGTAGAGGTAGGGCTAGAAAAATCCGTATTCGTATGTTGATTTCCTGTGTCTGATACCCAACGTGTCTGGTAAAAGAACAGGATTCAAATTCCATTCATGTTATTTCCATTGCTCTTACAGGACTGAAGTACTGTGTATGAACTAAAAAAGGCCTGTGTCTTGAAACAAAAAGATATCATATGTTGATGACTAATAGTGGTCTAGAAGCAAGGACTTCAGAAATTTCTAGACATTTCTAGAAAGTTTGACTGCATTGTATAACAAGAGAAGAGATGTAATGTAGGTATATTTCCTGTTAAAAATTCCTGTCTGGACCATTTGGTGTACTGAAAGTGTTCTGACACTGGATTGTCATGATGGTTGTACAGCTCTATAAATTTACTAAAAGTCATTGAATTGTACACTTGAAATGGTTGAATCTAAGCAAAGTTGTTTAAAGCCGTCTCTATTTTACACTGAGACTCTCTCGTTGTTTGTTAGAGTATTTATTGACCTGTGCGTATACAGCACTGCACATAAGAGGTGTATCCCAGTCTTTACAGAGTTCGCACGCCAGTGGGTGCCATCAAAAGACAACAGACAATATGCAAAACAAATAAGTATATAAAGTATTAGAAGGTGAGGGCTATGAAGGGAAAAACAAAAAGGGGAAGAAAGCACATTGGATGAGGGATGCAATTTGAGTGGCAGAGCAGGTCTCATTGAAAAGTGACATATGACTGACCGTCTCAAGGAGGTGAGGGGTTACTTGTTCCCCTAGGTAGGACAGCAGGAAAATGCTTGACATGTTCAAGGGGCAACAAGGTGGCCTGTTTGGCTCATGTAGAGAGATCAATACGGGAAAAAGTAGGAGCTGCGATCAGGGAGGTAATTGGGGGCAGGGAGCAGATGTGTTCAGCCTTGTAGACTATTTTGCAGGTCTTTGGCTTTTCCTCTGAACGATGAAGGCTACTGTGGAGGGCTTTAAGCAGGTGAGTGACATGACCTGACTTACGTTTTAACAAAATCAGTGGCTGCCGTGTTGGTAATAGGCAGAAGGCGGGGAAGGTGGGTCAGCAAGTCTAGGAAAGATGACGGCCGTCTGTCATGAGGGGTCAGAGGCAAGACCCGTTTCAGAACAGCAGCCTTCCAGGCTCGCAGGGCTCTGTTAGCTGAAGGTACCAGTGATTCCTCCCGTCTCAGAAGGGGCCCGTGTGCCCATGGGGGCTCAGAGCTTTTTGGACGAATGAGGACTAAAGGCCGAGAGCCATGTGGATATTAAGTTTTACTTACTATTAACTTTGATGGAGTATGAACAGGCCATGGGGTAGCTTGATGGATTTCACTGGTGTCCTGCAATTTGCTTCTCTCTGGGAGCTTATCTAAAGAGAGGGGGACAGCCCTAATCTGACCTATTGCAAAGCAAATTCAGAATGAACTAGTAAGTACAGCACTTTAAGGGATGCATAGAACCATACTGGGTTTAGAGGTCTGTTCATGTGACTTAGGAAGCATGGCTAAGAGCCTGCTGCTTCAAGAAATGTCTATTCTTTATCAAGTGGTTCCCGCCCCCCCTGAGTTAGGTGGGTTTGGAGGGAGTTCGGGCGAAAATTTAATGCTAATAAGTGAACGCAACCTCTTCTCCCTGGAAAGGTCTAACTCCCCTTAAACAGTGGTCCCCCAGTTGAGTACAAAGGCTGCAAAGAGAATGAAAGCTGATTACAGCACATTTTCTCGCCTTTGTCCAGCATCTTCTGAAAATTATTATTTTATATTGAGACTTTGTCTGCATTAGCAGTTTTATCTGCAAGGAAGGGACTTCTAATTTGCTAATTAGAGAACTTGTTTTTCGCAACCAGGATCCTACTGTTTTGGAAATCACTAAAGATTTTCTGTGGGATGCGAGCTCCTTAACTGAAAAATTCCAGCTAAGTTCATCAATATGCTGAACAGGAATTGGCATATGCTTGCATCATTCAGTGTTGTAGTTCTAGAATTTAGAAGGAAAAGTGTATGTCCTGCCTCCTGCTTAGTCACAAGCTATGGATCCTAGCTTCATTTTCATATTAATTCTGTTTTTTATGCATCTCGCCAAATAAGATTCTTTATTTTATTTTATTTTATTTTTTTGGTCACAAAAAAGTGATTAGTTCCTTTTCTTTTCTTTCTTTTTTTTTTTTTTAAAGAATCCCAGACATGTAGGAGTCCTCCATTGAACTGTCAAATTGTGCTCTGTCTTCTTAATAATATACTTCTAATGTGGTGGAATATTTTTTTTCTTGTGGTATTTTGTGATACTGAATCACCTAGTTGAAGAATTCCTGAACCAACACCACACAGCCACACCTTAATCCAAAGCTTTTTCTTGTTATTTGAGTGTTTACTGTGGATATCTACCCTGTTGCCTCACCACTGTTTTCTTTAGCGTGAGTTGCTGTTTTTAAATATTTTTAAATCTTTTGTTACTGTAATTGGACAGATCCACTTAGAATGCAAAGATGTGTAATGTAATTTTAATTCGGTGCATTTGTAATTTTTCCATCAGTTTTTCTTTCCGTGTTAGTTTTGCAGTGTTTCTGGCATTAGTCTTCTCAAATTTAGTGTGGTAGTTATGGGAGATTCTGTCTTTCTGTGAATAGCTGTCTTTAGATAACAAAAGCAGTTGGTTACTCACTTCATTTTCCTTTATCATCATACTTAGCTTTGTGCCTCACCTACAAACACATAGCTGTGTTTAAAATGTTGGTACGTACATTGTTAATATTTTCTTTGGTGATTAGAAGGAACCAAGGTCAAAGCTACCAATAGGCTATTTTCCCCAACCTATTGCTTGGGCTGGGAGATTCAGTGAGTTGTGGAGCAGGTGTTTGGACCTAGACATGCACTCCAAGTTGACATTGACCTCCAGATGTGGTTAATATCAGAACTGTCAAGAAGTATCAAACCATGTAGATAGTACCATCGTAGGATATTTTAACGGGGATCCCTGGAGCCAACTATCTGAGTTTAAATTTTGGCTCCACTACTTGCTTAATGGTGTGATCTAAATACCCAATAAAGTAACCTTTCTAGTATCTTCATCCGTGAAATGAGGTTAGTATTGTCAGGAGCAAATAAGATAACCCATGGACATTGGTCCATTGTCAGTGGCCTGTAAATGTTAGCTGTATATAAAGAATGGGTGTGTGTGTGTGTTGGGGGGGGGGCGGCGTGGGTTAAAAGCTGCTCACTAAGAGAGTGATGTGGGACAGGTTACCCTCTGACCTTCACATGCCCCATCTGTATAACAGGGATGATAGTGAAGTT
Source organism: Hipposideros armiger (assembly GCF_001890085.2). Classification (NCBI taxonomy): domain Eukaryota; kingdom Metazoa; phylum Chordata; class Mammalia; order Chiroptera; family Hipposideridae; genus Hipposideros; species Hipposideros armiger. Next base: position 130,554 of record NW_017731837.1, on the reverse strand, counting down.
TGTAGCTTCCAGTTGACTTGAGAATTACGTGAGATGATTCCTATAAAGTACTAATGCAATGTCTGGTAACAGTTAGTACTCAGTGTCAGCTCTTAGTACTATTCATGTCTCTTTTCATTGTTCTCAAAACAGTTTCCTTGACCCTACTCTTGGAAATGCTGACATGGGGGCTCAGGAATGTGAATTTTATTTTTAGTGAAGTTCTCCACTGCATAAAGCCCAGCTCTGGTCTTTGGTTCAGCATCTGGGAGCCACTGTTTTCATTATCCATGGCCATGTCTTGCTACTTAAATTGTGAAATAAAAGTGTGTTTCACTTACAAATTAAATTCCTGTTTTTTTTTTTAATGGTGACCACTTTCTTTGTTGTCAGTATAAATAGATCCCATCTGTAACTCTCACAGTTGAATTTGTTTCTTCTCCATCATTGATCAGTTTAGTCCCTAAAAATATTGGGTTGTCGGAAAAGTCATGACGTATTTTTTTCTATGTTTTTCGTTGCAAAAATGTGTCATGACTTTTCCGACAACCCAGTATAATACTAATCCTTAAGGTTTGTGAAGATTGTCATCACACATTTTATTTTGACCACAAATTTTTGACAATGTGAAAAAAGAGAAAGCTGGCCATTTTTGTGTTTTCACAGGTTTGTTATTATTTATATGTCCCTTGTATGCCTCATGTATTTTATGCAACCCTTATTTATCCAATGCCCGCACTGGCAGTTGTGGGTAACAAGGGTGAGGAAATTAAAGTGTGTCTTGCGCTCACAGCACTCACTATGTGCTGGTATTCTTTGGGGAGGTTCCTTGTTACCCCCCTGTTTTAGAGTCCTGCCATGTATTGAAAACATTACAAGATTTTTTTGTTTTGTTTTCATTTTATTGGGGAACTGGGAGAGGAGAACTGTGTTGGGGAATTGGGGAAGGAATTCAGTCTAGTTGTGGAGGACGTCGCTTCACTGGCCCATGTTGGTATTATCGTGCTCTTCCCGAGTGAGGCAGATCTGTCGCCGGCCTCTGGAGGCCGCTCACAGCTCGGCTCTTGGCAGCTCACACTGGCTCCCAGCCACTCACTGTAGCTCACGGCAGCCCAGCTCCAGGTCGAGTTGTTGTTCAGTATCTTAGCTGTAGAGAGCAGTGTCACTGGCCCCAATGTGGGATCCGAACCGGGGCCCTGCTGCTCAGAGCTGGCGTCCCAAACCAACTCTTAACCATCGCACCACTCGGCCGGCCCAACATTACAAGATTTTTAAATGCAGCCAACATGGGTATTTGGATTTCTGAGAGATCCTTGACAGACTCTCTCTTGATATTCTCAGGGTTGAAATGGAGAAATGAGGATTTGTAGTAGATTGAAAAACCCTTCCCAGGGAATTCTGGATAATGCACCCCTGTAATGATGGAGAGTTCTATCTTTGGCCCTGGAGCATTTTTATCAACAACTTGACAAAGGAGATGGATTTATTAAATTTGTGAATGGCATGTTGCCGGGAGGCATAGGTCTGAAACTTGATGACAGAATCAGGATCTCGGCACTTCCTGAGAGGCAGCAATGATGGGTGAAAATGAATTATGATTTAGTAGAGAAGCAACAGATGGTACAGCCAAATGGAAGAGTTGTACAAACTGGTTCAAATCACAGCTTCCGTGCTTGCACAGCTAGTAAGCTGAGTCTCAGTTTTCCATTTGTAATTACAGGGCATATTATTAATTTACAGGGTTTTCATATGGGGATTAAAATGTAAAATTACAGTGAGGAACATAATGGCTTCTCAGAAATATTGGCTTTTTAAAATTGTCTCATTTTAAGGTTAAAATAGAATATCTGATTTAATATGGATCTGACTTACCAGTCACATGAAAGAGACCCAAGGATCTTTTTTGCTCACACAATTCTATAATCATTTTTTCTCAAACTTGTTGTCTATTACTGCCCCCTCCCCAAGAAGCCTTTTTAGACATTTTTTCCCTAATCACCCCCCTAGCCCATGAAATTTTAATGCCATAGATCAACTGTATATCTGATTATGTACTACTCTATGTCTATCTGTGCTTTAAAGATAAAAAGAGTAAGAAATTTTGCCCCCAAGAACAAACTTGCACCGTATTGGGGCAATGTTACCCCTGTTGAGAGTGCATGCCATAATGTATGAAGACCTCAGAAGGTCAAGAGTCCATTGAGAATGTTCCCAGGTCAAGTCTTAGAAGCGTATGGGTTCAATTTTTTTAAAATAAGTTTTTGTTCTTGTTAATTACGGAAGTACTACATGTATGTATTTGCAAAATAAATATCTTCCTGTATCCTACTAATATCTTTGGAATTCCCATTCCAGGGGTAACTACCATTAACAGTTTAGCAAATTTCCTCTTAATCTTTGTGTATTTTTCATCACTGGTTTTGGTTTGTATTTAATTTTTTCTTTACATGATAGGATGTAATTTCATCATAATGGCTCAGCAATTAGCTTTTTCCCCACTGAATGGTGTCAGGTATGCCTTCCTCCATTGTAAATATCTATGAGTTTTTCAAATTTAACTTTTAAATAAGTAATACATTAATATGGTTTGAAGTTCAAAGGGTAGAAAGAAGTGAGTAGTGAAAAATCTCTCATCGCTATTTCCTCATCATCTACTAGTGTTACTCTTCTTAGGTATGCTTCCAGAGGTATTTTATGTACATACAATAAATATTTATAGATGGTCATTTATTTTTGTTAGTTGTAAACAAATGGTATAGCATATTACCATGTATATTGTTTTTTACACTGAAAACTATAACTTGGAAGTTTTACCATTTTAGCTTAGGTTTCTTTTTCTTTTTCTTTTCTTGTTCTACACTATCCCATTGCATTGGTTTGCCATAGTTTAGTTAACTAGCCCATTAGTGGTAGATATTTATCTTGTTTGCAATCTTGGATATTATCAATAATGCTGCCACAAGTAATCTTGACCTTGTATTAAATGCAAGCATATTTGTTTAATTAACACCAGGGTCAAAGGAGTGCACTATGTAATTTTAATAGTTACTGCCAAATATTCTTCTGTAAAGATTCTTTCACTCTGTCAGTAGCAGTAAATGAAAGTCCTTATTTGAATACATCCTTGCTAACAGTGTATAATCAAACATCTTGATGTTTGCAAATTCAGTAGGTGAAAGAATGCATCTATATAATTTTTTGTTTCACATTATTAGTGAGGCACAGCAACTTTTCCTATATTAAGGGGCCATTTGTTTTGCCTTTTTTTGAGCTGGTGGCTTATATCCTTTGCCCATTTTTATATGGGATTTTGGGTTTATCTATTTCTAGAATTTCTTGATATACTAAAGAACTTTCCATTTTGTGGTATGAAGTGCAAATATTTTGCTCATTATTTGCTTGATATTTTTTATGGTGCTTTCTGCAATCAGGAAATTTTTTTTAAGATTTTTATTGGGAAATTGGGGGAGGGGAACAGGGCTGGAGAATCGGGGGAAGGAGAACAAAGAACAGACAAGTTGCTGTCCTTTTGTTCTTCAGTCTAGTTGTGGAGGATGTTGCTTCACTGGCCCAAGTTGGCACCATCATTGCGCTCTTCCCAGGCAAGGCAGATCAATCCCCGGCTTCTGGACGGCCGCTCACAGCGGCTGCTGGCCGCTCACGCTGGCTGCTGGCTATACAAGGTAGCCCATGGCAACCCACTGCAGCAGGGGCTGCAGCCTACACCGTCACCAGCGACTTATGGCAGCCCAGCTCCAGGTTGAGCTGTTGTTCAGCATCTTAGCTGTAGAGGGCAGTGTCCCTGGCCCTCATATGTGGGATCCAAACCGGGGCCCCCTGGCGTCCCAAGCCAGCTCTTAACCAACGTGCCACTTGGCTGGCCCTAAATATTTTTTAATATATTTGACTTTGTCAGTGTTTTTCTGACTTGGGTTTTTTTTTTCCTTTTCACATGATATGTAAAAATGCTTTCCCTACTACAAATTTTCCTACAACTGCTTTTTGTACTTTTATTTATTTATTTTAAATATTTTAATCTTGGATCCATTTGGAATTTATCTGAAAGTAGGATTCTCTACTTTTGGAATTTTTTTTTTTTAAAGGGCAGCGTCACTGGCCCTCACATGTGGGATCCGAACCGGGGCCCTCTGGCGCCCCAAGCCAGTTCATTACCTTTGCGCCACTCGACCCGCCCGAGATTCTCTACTTTTGAACCACTATATAGTGTTAACTAGTGGATGTAGTTTGTTTAGCAAGTTCCTACTGATGGATATTTACATTATTGCGAGTTTCTTCGTATTATAAACAAAAGGCCAGATGGTAAGTATTTTAGGTTTTGTTGTGTCTATCACAGCTGTTCAAGGCTGGTTTTATAGTTCAAAAGTAGCCATTGATATACACAAAAAAATGGATATGGCTGTGTTCCAATAAAACTTTATTTATAGAAACAGGTGGTGGGCCCGATTTAGCCCAGTTGTCACAGTTTGCAAACCCCTGTTTTAGCATATAGGTTAGTTTCATAGGTCTGGAGTTGACTCCTTGATCTGTCATTTACCATCAGAAGGCAACTTTTGTAGCTTCTGAGCCTGAGTTTTGTTTTGTGTGAAGTGGGGAAACTACTACATTCTTGACAGAAGTTTTCGAAACAATCAAAAAAGATAAAATGTCTTTTCGTCACCTTGACTTGGCACATAGTGAATATTCTCCAAATGGATGATGCCTTATTGATGTCATTTTATTGATGTGTATGTACTATTAAATGTCACTAAGCAATTTATAGTAGGGCTGGGACGAGGGTGTCAAACTCATCAAGATAAATTATATTTTAATGGAATATTTTTGTTTACTGATTTTTCCTTTTGCCTTGAACTCCAATATGTCTTTGTAGAGCACTATTACTGGTAATATCCTTATTTAAAAATTTTATATTTTGTTCATCATGGAATTTTTTCATTCATTTTAATCTTTAAAATACTGTATTAAAATATTACTTATCTTGAGAGCTGAATTTTTGGTGAATGCCTCACCCTTAACCCTTTTGAACAGTACTCTTTTTTTATTATGAAATACACATTTTTTAAAATTAGTTTCAGCTGTACAACACAGTGCAATAGTTACACTTTTTTCCCCTCAAAGTGACAACCCCACTCTCCCAATCCATGCCCCTCTTCCCCCCAATATCATACATATCTATAACAATTTCCTTGACTCCACTCCCACACTATACTCATTGTCCCATATATATATATATATATATATATATTCACTTATAGTTGACATACAATATTATACAACATCAGCTTCAGCTGTACAGTGCAGTGATGAAGCCTCTACCCCATCCATGATGCGGTCTCCCTAACAAGACATGTGACCGTCTGACACCCTACAAAATATTTACAATATGATTAATTACATTTCTCGAACTGTCTTTCATGTCCCTGTGGCAATATTGTAGTTACCTATTTATGCTGTCTAATCCCTTCCCCTTCTCCCTCATCCCCACCCCCTCCCAACTAGCAACCATCAGTTGTTCCTCTATATCTCCGAGACCACTTCTGTTTACTTTGCTCATTCATTCAGTTTTTTAGATTTCCACATATAAGTGAAATCATATGGTATTTGTCTTTCTCCGACAGACTTATTTCACTTAACATAATAGTCTCTAGGTCCATCTGTATCGTTGCAAATGGTACGATTTCCTTCTGCTTTATAGCTGAGTAATACTCCATTGTATGAATGTACCACAGTTTCTTAATCCAGTTATCTACCGATGGGCATTTCGGTTGTTTCCAAGTCTTGGCTATTGTGAATAGCACTGCAATAAACATAGGGGTGATATATTTTTTCGAATTAGCGTCTTGGGTTTCTCTGGATAGATACCCAAGAGTGGAATTGCTGGGTCATACAGTAGTTCCATTTCCAGTTTTTTGAGATACCTCCATACTGATTTCCATAGTGGCTGCACCAGTCTGCAGTCCCACCAACAGTGCACCAGGGTTCCCTTTTCCCCACAACCTCGCCAGCACTTGTTGTTTGTTGATTTATTGATGATAGCCATTCTGACCGATGAACAGTACTTATTTATTATGTTCTATGTGCTGTGTGAACAAAATAGGCAAGTAGTGGCGTCATGGAGCTTAATTTCTCATGGACCATATACTAGGAAGAGAAATGACCCGGTTAAGGAAAGAGCATTGTTAGGTTATTTTAGACAGCTAGGTTAGCGAAGCCTCCCCTGATTAGTTGAATGAAGGGAGTTGTTAGTGTTCTTGTCACTGTTCCTTCTGCTAAATCTCTCTGATTTTTCTTTCCAGTTCCCCTTTATTGGAAGTTACTTACAGTATAAATTTATTATAATAGAGAAAAGTCCAAGTTAAGTGAACTGTTGACAGTGTGACAGAGAGACACAGAATCCATCGTGTTGTTTTGACTTCACCTCATAAATGTGGCGCTTTGTGTCTAGACATTTCCCCAGATAGCATTTAATGGTCAGTACCTTGGGGAGCACACATTCCTCTTTTTATTGTTATCATAGGCAGGGTGTTAATCATTCTGTCTGCACCCTCTGAAGTGTTTCCCAGTCCCATACACCCCCTCCACACCGTCCCCTCCGCTGTTGAGTGAATGCCTCATAAAACCGTTTTTAATTTCTTGCTCTTTTCCTTCATCTCTCATGTCGGTAGGTTAGTATACAGACGGTTATCCCTCCCAAACACCAAAATTCCCAAATTCTGTCTCTGGAAATTTTTTCCTTTTCCTACTTGGGATTGAAATTTCTCATGAGCTGGAGCGGTTTATATTTGAGAACACATTGTGGGGCAAGATGCTGACAATGGAGAGGAGTGGGGTGAAAAGGGCTTCCATCCAAAGAAAGGAAATCCTGTCCTTAAATGTCAGTTTCCCTCCCTGGGGGGCAGCTTTGACCTTTGGGAATGATAGGTGGTCCCCTCCACCAGTCTTCCCTGAATAATAACTTGTGCTGTGGCTCCTCTCTGAGGCTGAAGACTTTGGTGAGAGGGAACTGTTCCCATTAAGACTTTCAGGGATTCTTATCCTGTGACTCTGGTGTTACAAGAGTGAGACTATACAGCAGGGGACTTCAGAGCTTGCTCCCTGTCCTTTTGTCTAAATGAAATCTTTAAACCCTTACCCAAGTTTATTCCTCTTCTGCAGGGAAAGAAGGTAGGAAGAAAGAGACAGAGGGAAGGGGAATGAGGAGATATTACCCTGGTGTGTGTCATCCAACATGCATCCTGATGGTTTTTATCTTTATAATTTGACATTTTCGTCTTAGTGATGGATATAGAAAGAACTGAATAATTCAACTGTGGGTCTTTTTCAACCAACATTCTGATTATATCTTACATTTTTTAGTCACAAGTAGTAGAAAGCTTACTCAAACTATTTTAAATACAAAGACACTTAAAATTGAAAATCTAGAGATAAAATTTAAATTTCAGGAATGGTTTTGATCAGGTCCTACCTCTATTTGTTTTCTTTCTTTTTTTCTGTTTTTGTTTTTTTGGCTCCTGCCTTTTCACCTGTCAGCTTTGGCCTCTAGCTGATCCTTTCTTGATTTTAAGTCAGTCTGCTCACTCTAGTTCATTCACATTCAGAGAGGAGGAGAGGAGGGTAGGTTCTTCCCTCAGGCTCTGAACTGGAGTCTGCAGCCTTGTTTTGCATAGTACCAAACTAAGCCATTCCCTTCCACAGGAAATCCCATGCTCTAACTGGCTTAGTCCTGGGTTAACATTCCTTCCTGAGTCAATCTCTTGATTAAGGAGGAGGGAATTAATCTCATTGCCAAAAACCAATCAGGAGCTATTTCTGGAGCCAGGACCAGAGTCTTGCCATCACGTTTGCTGAACACTCAGTATGTGCCACATTCTGTTGGGCATGCTCTGTAGTTAATAATTTATTTAACCTCATCACATCCTTGTGGTTACTTTTAGGAATGTGTCCAGTGGAGTTGAATGTTCGCTAGACTGTCAGCAAATGTTTTTATGTGCCTGTTTGATTCTTCCAAGTGTTGCAAGAAGTGTTTTATAGAATTTAGAACTCTGACAAGTTTTAGAGATGATATGATATAATCTTGTCATTTGTATGTAAGGAAATGGAATCATTATAAGACTTGACCATTGCCACATTCAACTCCACTTTTCCAGAGTTGAAACTGAAACGGAAAGAGCAAATGTGTGACATGGCTGTCACCACTTGGTCCTCTGGCACCCTTGACAGACATTGCTAATTAATCTTGTGTTTATTGACAAGTAATCGTATATAGTCATTTGGCGCTAACATGTGAGTTAAAGCTTATTTGCCATACCTGAACTAAAATTGAAGTTCCTAGTCTTCCAACCCAGTGTTTTTACACTATCATGTGACGTTTTTAGTCCATGGATGCCTGTTTAGGTTAAGTTTTATGGGACAGTCAGAATTCTGAAAGAACTGATTCTTGTCATATGAAGAATGTTGATTGCTTGAAACCAAAGATAACTTGAAGGTTTAAACCTTCAGGTCTGGAACAAGCTTACCTACAGTTTATAAACACTTCAGATGTTTGGCATCGAAAAGTAAGAGTTGTGACTGTTTTGTTGATAGCTCAGATGCTTTTTGTAACCAATTCTATGTCGTATGTACAAGAAACAAAAATAAAGTGGGCCCAACTTGAAACAACATTAGATTTTGAGTGAATAGACCATTCCAGTTAGTAGTAGAAATTCTGATTGCATATTTGGGTGTGGGTAGATTCAACTTGAGAGATATAACCTTTTAATCCCAGGTACAGACTTTGTCTTTGAAGGACCTTTAGGATCCTCCAGTCTGTGAGTTGAATGCATGCGCGGTGCGTGCATTACTACCACCGTGTGTGCTCTTGCAGACATCATTAATCAATCAGTCTGAGCGTCTCTGGCTCAGAACTCCCATGCAATCACTATTGGCATCTTCACTGTTTGTAATATCCTCATTTACTTTTTTAGAACAGTCAGCTAGGCTTCAGGGAGATCTTCAGCATTGGGTTTAGAATCTGGAACTCCCAATTTTAAAATGTGTACTGTTTTTCATTTAGCATTCAGTCCTGAAACAGAGACCCTGGGAAGTGAAACAAATAGTAGCTGATATTAAAAAAATGAAGACGTTCCCATTTCTGATGTTATTGTCTAATATGTTTTTGGTATTATGGTTAGTTACCGATAGTTATCTTAAAAAACACCATTGATGGGAAATGGAGGAGGAATGAAGTTTTTATACCTAAAATTTAAAAATGAAAAATTTGCCAAAGTATTTTAATATTTGGAAGGTAAATTTATCTTCTTAACTGGCTTAAAAAATTAGAATATTCCTATCAACAACATTGAACAACTTCATAATTATACATGAATAAAATGAAAACAGTAGAGCAATATGAATGCTTTTATAGCACTTTTTCTTTTTTCATATATAAAACAATTGATGCACAAAAGGTAATTAAATTACCAGTAGTAGAGAATGCAAATGAATCATAAGCTAAATCCCATAAAGCTTTTTAATTAAAAAATAGAATAGTTTAAAGATGTGTTTCAGATTTGAGTGGAAAAGCATTAATTATACTATTAAGTAACAAAATGAATACACATATTTTTGGATTGTTGCTGTTGGTTAAAAGTATATAACAAGATGCAGGTAATACTTTTAATATAAATTCCCTGAGGGAGGCATTAATAAGCATATTTGACTAGAAACAGCATATAACATATATATTAGTTTTGTTTTTAATTAGATTTAGACAGAATTCATTATTTTTAATGGCTTTTCATTAGGGAGTAGAAACCATTATTTGAATATATTATGGTAAAATAAATTCAAGGTGTATGCTTATTTTCTGCAAAGAACCTCTTATGTATTTAAAGAAACCATTGTTTGAGACACAAATCATAGATATTGAAATTCCCTGCTTTTAAACAAAAGTGTGATTTAGATGCTCTATAAGTATCTTTTTTTTTCCTTAGTTCACATATTAATAGCAAACTATATTGAAATGAGACATTTAAATTGTAAAGAAGTCTTTTGCTAACTAGTTATATTTGTTCATATTTGGACTTCTCAAGTAATATTGCTGGAGGTGGAGACAAAATGAGATGTTTCTCTCAAATGTTTATTTGATTTTTTTCCTTTGAACAAAATAACTAGTTTGATTCCAAATATATGCATGGCACCCAAGTTCTTTGGGTTAAATCTGCCTTAAGGAGATACTGAACAACATCAAGTAGGATCTCAGACATGAACCCAGATTTACAGTTTTGCCATCATTTTGACGTGGGAAATTCTGTCTGCCTTAAGCAGCCCAGTTAGAATTAATCTCCAATTGTGTGATTTATCCCTTCTACTGAAGAAATGTTTTGCTGATGTTGGTCTGCTGAATTGTAGCATCTCAAAATGAGAAAAATACAGTGACTTGGTGATGGTACACCAAGAAGGTAAAATTGGGTTTTTTAAATGTACAAATGAGTCATAAATTAAGGTAATAATTTTGCTCCTTAACTATAATTTTAAAGATGAATTTGTCCAACTTTATAAGGTTTTTATACAAGCTTAAATAGTGGAATATCAGCCATAAGCTTGCCGTGTTTCTCTAGGCCAGCCTCTCTTGTCCTTTGGCTTTGTGCTGTGGAAATCCCTTTCGTGCAAAGAGGATCTGATGAGAATCCCAGCATTACGTGCCCTCTCCTTCATCTGTTAGGCCTCAGACCCCGAGTATATAACAGTCAACTCAGTACAATCTGAATATTAAAATGTAACCCGCTTAACAAAACTTAGATTTTATTTTGGCTTCTGTGCAATTTTATAAACAGTTTTCATCTTGTTATCAGAGTAACCACACAAAAAATGACTCCATAGAAGGATCAATGAGGAAACAAATTTTGGTGTGTTGCTACTAATGGAACTCCAAACTTTATTCCGAGCTCATGAGTTTTCCTGCTAATTTCCATGTTTGGACCCGCCACTCGACAATACCACATTGCATTTTTTGTCATGACTCCTTCGTCTTCTTTGGTCTGTGACAGTTTTTTAGTCTTCCCTTGTTTTTCATGACCTTGGCATTTTTGAGGAGTATTGGCCAAGCATTTTGTAGAATGTTCCTCAGTGTGGGTTTGTCTGATGTTTTTGTCATGATTAGACTGGGGTTGCGGATTTTCAGAAGTATCCCACAAAGGCTGTGTGCTCTTCGTATCACATCTTAGGAGGATGTGCGTGATAATCCATGATACTGCAGGTGATGTTAACCTTTACTACTTGGCCAAGGTGGCGCTTATTTACCAGGCTTCCCCAATAGCAGTCGCTATTTTTCTGTTTCCCTGCTCTGTTCTTTGGAAGCTAGTCACTAAATCCAGCCGGCACTGGGATTAAGCTTCACCTCAAGGAGGGGTTAGCTCTACTTCTGATTCTTGTCCCCTGCCCAAGTGGGAAGCCCTAGGACCTACTACACCTCTCTGCACTCAGGGAGGGAGTCCCCTCAAGGGTCACCTCCTCTCTAAATCCTGTCCTGAGGGAGCGCCCTACTCTCGCTTTATATACCGCAAAATGCCTGCCTCCACCTGCCGGAGCCCTTGTTTGGACGGCATGTTTGTTTCCTCCATTATGTATGTAGTCAGGCGCTCGAGGGCTTGCTGCACAATTTTTTATAACACAATAAGAACAGTAGTAATTATAGCATGCAACCACTTACTGAGTTTTATGGTTTGGTACTTGTTATAAATAAGTACTTTTACATGGATTATCTCATATAACCTTCACAACCACTGTTGAGTGGACACCATTAATTTTCCCCATTGTACAGATGAGAAGACTGAGCCATAGGCAGCTTACGTTGCCCAAGGACCTGGGACAGCCCTGCTCCCTGCCACCCATTTCTGACCTCTGTGACTGGTACTGAGCAAGTGTGGAATTACTATTTAAAGGAATACAGTGATGAATTGATTTACAGGACTAATTTCCCTCCTTGACTGATAGTCGCCCTTGGTGGGCTTGTTAAATTTGCACATAGATTCCACATACTTATGGCTTATTGTATCTTATCGCCATTCAGACTAATTTTATGTATTAATGACTAAAGAAAGAAATATTTACTTCTGAATTTTATGTCCTGACTCTTGAGATGAAGAAGTGAAGAAGAGTTAGTAAGAAGTCAGCAGATAGAAGTATAAAATTACTGCCAAAATAATGTAATGGGACAACGTGCTGTCGTATCATTGCAGGGCAGAACTGTGCAACTCTTCAACTCCGTCTTCCTTGTGCCCCCAAAGTGTGACTGGTGGACTCGGTGTGTGTAGGGCCCTGTGCTAGGCTTTGTAATGAAGTGGAACAAGATGCAGAAGAGACCTGCCCTCAGAGAGTAACCCCCTAGTGGTGAAGGCAGACACCAGGGAATAAGCAATAAATTTCAATAGTAATAAGATGTCTGAAGGAAACCGAAACCCATTGCCAGGAGCGTGCCGTCTACAGGAGCCTCTCCGACAAGGAGATATTTACGCTGAGATCAAACATTTAGCCAGAGGTTGGTTTCAGAGGCAGTCCTTGAATTCATTAAAAAGAAAATATTTCTCATTATAGTTGACTGAGAAACTCAATCTAAACGGATAGATTCTTTTAGTGCTGATATGTTGGCAGTATGTCTCCATCAAGATCTCATTCCTACAAGATTCTGAACATGGGAAATTACTTTTGGCAGCTTGAACTGCCCTGTGGTTTCTACTATGTGCCTCCCTCCGCCCCTTTTGAGAACGTAGCCCTGTATATTAGGTGGCCACGTCAGACCTGCTGAGCTGTTCAAAAAGGGTCCAGCTGCCAAGATGCAAATATCCTGCGCATCCAAGCAAGTCAATAAGGGTAAACTAAAGTGCAAGTGAGACTTTTCCTTCTTATTTTAGATGGGCAGTGTCATACCTGAGAGCATACCTGAGAGAGGAAAGCTTCTTGCTGATTCGTTGTTTTGGTTTTTTTTTTTAATCCCCCAAACCAGGTTTAAGTTAACCACCGTCTTTATTTAGTGTCATGTTTCTTACTTAAAAGCATTTATTTAAAGTTCTGAAAAACAAAGCATTCAATACTGTGAGACTTGTGCAACTACAAATGATTAATGATATAATTCTCAGTCTTTTATAAAGTGTCTTGAGACTGAAGAGATTTATACGGGGGGAATGGCAGTGGTGCTTCGATGTGAGAATAGGTAATCGATACCCGCAAGCTTGGAAAAAGTGTTCTGTTTCCTCCTCTAATGACATAGAGGACCGTGAAGCCCTCCAAAGAAGAATTAATTTAAAATCTGAAGTGGAAGATCAGTTTCAATTAACATTGCACTTGAATGTATATTGGGTGGAAGTGTGAAAGCAAGCATGTAGTCGGCTTAAATCTTCAGATTGTTACCAGTGAAGAAATGAATTCCGCAGTAGGAACCCCGATTATATTTTTAGAGTGCTAAATTATATTTCACCCATGTCGGGAAGGTTATGAGAAGTAATGAATTACAAGTACTTTCAGTGGTTGCAGAGTATCTTTTTTTTATTAGTTTGTTAATGATCAGGTGTCTATAGTTTTTATAGGTGATGTCTTGCATTCTTATTTCTTTGGGGTCATACATGTTTGGATTTATTTTACGGTGCATTTATTTTTTCATTGAGTAATTTGTACTGGTGAGTTTCTAAAAGTCATTATACATGCCCACGATATTAAAATATTAATTTTCATAATTTGAACATACAGGCCCAATTGTAGCTAAACAAAATTTACATCTTGGTCAGCCATCAAATGTAGCAACAATCACTTTATTCAATTTTTCAATGGAATTTTTTGGCACATGGAAGAAAATTTAAAGAGTGGACAGGATAATTAGGTCCACTCATTATGTCCTCTTTCACCTCCTTTTTTTCTTCAAATATATTGACGCAATACAAAATAAAGTTTGACTAGAATATATGCAAGTGCACTCTCTTCCTTTATGACTCATCACAGGCTTTCCCGAATTTAACCAAGAGGCAAATTAGCATGAGTGAAAAGCCCTTGACCGTTCTGTGTTTAGTTGGAGTCCTACAGCAAAGAAAACGGTGATGTTAACTTTTTCGAGAAAGTATTGTGGCACTTGTAAATGAATTTGAAAAGTGCCCCGAGGTTGCTAAAACTTTGCCAATCAGTGTACTTTTTTTTTTTTTTTTGATACTGTCTTTTTTCGTACTGTTTGGGATGAAGATTAGGGGAAATGACCCAGGCCTAGCATGAGGCCAAGTTATTTGCCAGATAACAAAATATGAATCATTTTTAGTGCACCATGTCAATTGTTGCAGTCATGAACCTTGCATTACCATGACTGCAAAGATTTTCTGTGTTTTTCCCCTTTTTCATGGTACCATTGTTTATATCAGCTGTGAGCTCTATCAGACTTAGGCGGATGGGGAAACTCATGCCAAATAAGTGTGGGATGGTGGGTTGGGCACAGGGGTGGGCTCTTACTTAGTTGTAGGGAGACTTACCTTAAGGTATCTTTGTGTCCTCCATCATACAAGGCTAGGTATAGAGCATGCACAAAAATAGGGATTGTTGGACGGGTTAGTCTCCTGAAATCACTTTGGCTGTTCATCTTCTTCTGTTGATATGTGAAGAAATGTAAGGCTAAAAAACCTAGGAACACATGTGTTTGTATATGTACGTATATACACAAACCACACTTTATTGATTGGCTAGTCTAAGTTCTATCTTCTAAATATTGTAAAGTTTAGACTTACTCTATGTTGAATACTCAAAAGGAGATTTATCTTAGTCTTTCTAGCAAAGGATCTTTTTTTTCCAACAAGCTTGTCCTGCTTTGTCATATCAAGACCATTAAAGGTAGGGTACAGAAAAATCTCAGAGTTACTTATCAACTTAATAGACATCACCCCCAAATATTTCCAACTAGGACAGAGAAGCAGATACAACGTGTTTTCTCTATCTATTCTTGACTGGTACCCATAAGGATTATGCATTATAGTTGCATTCTCTAACTTTGTTTTGTGGCATATGTCCCCCAAAAGTCTTTATTTATATGAGTGTTGAGTCCATTGTGAAGGTAACTTGATATCCCCATCTTTTATGACAGAGAGGTGAGTGCCTTAATTCACAAGTATACAAACTGGCCTAATTGAAAAACCTTTCACAATTAGACAAAGGAAAACCTTGTCTCACTGCCTAGACTCTTTGTAATGACACTTGCCCAGTGTTGTGTTGCTTTCATTTTTAATTTTTTGCTATTCTGGTTCACTGACTCTAGGAAATAAGAAAGCTGTGATTAGTATGCTGTAAACAATAGCAAAGCATGCTAAATTGATTAAGACTTTTTCTGGTGAATAAATGGTTTGCTTATTTTAGGAAACTTGTTTAAATTTTTTACAAATGTGAACAACTCTGACCTGCTCAACTCTCTCCTAACCTGATTACAGATAAAGTTAGCAAATGTTTGATTACAAATCAAGGAGGAAAACTATCTTAAGCAGTATATCTTTTCTTACATCTTCTCGCCCTATCAAGCAAATGGCTTGGACCTGTAGTTTTCAATGCAGTGTCTGACATCTTTGGAGTAGCCACGTGTAGGACAATGCACCTTGGGAAATGCAGTGCTTAGCTTCTACTTCTTATTTGTTCCATTCCTAACCCTTGAGCCCTGAGGACTGAAGTATCGTTTTCTTTCACCAGGTGCGTATGGGCCTGAGCACTGGGTGACATCTAGTGTCAGCTGCGGGGGCCGTCACCAGTCTCCTATAGACATCTTAGACCAGCATGCCCGCGTTGGGGAAGAGTACCAGGAGCTGCAACTCGATGGCTTCGACAATGAGTCTTCTAACAAAACCTGGATGAAAAACACGGGGAAAACAGGTAGACTGTGTCTTCTTTACCTGTCCACAAAGCAACATGAACTATTGGGTTGTCGGAAAAGTCAGGATGCATTTTTGCAACAAAAAACATAGAAAAGATACGTCATGACTTTTCCGACAACTCAGTATTTCTGGATGGCTCTGGCATTTGCTTTAACCATGACTTGCTCCTTAAGTAGTGAACACAGCTATTGGGAGCATATAGCTCAGTGAGAGCTTTGGAATCCCTGAGTTTGAGAACCAGCCTCTTGCTTTACTAGTAGCTATGTGATTTTGGACAAATTACTTCACCACTCTGTGCCTCAGATTTAAAAAAATACGATAATGTGGATAATAAAATTGTATCAACCTGATAGGGTTGGAAGGAATAAATGAGTCAACATATGTAAAGTGTATAGAATGGACTTTCAAGAGTCTGTTCTGTCCAGTATGGGCCAGTGGCCACATGTGGCTATTTAAATTTAAATTAATTAAAATTAAGTAGGATGAAAATTCACCTCCTCAGTTTTGCTAGTCACATATCGTCTCCCCCCTCCTCTCCCTTTGTTAGATTGTCTATTTACAATGTTTGAAAGCAGAGAAGACACATTCAGGTCTTCTTGGGATTTGGGGGGCAAGGGGGTCACTAGACATATTTATTTTCCAGTTTTATTGAGATATCATTGAAATATAACAGTATCCCTTTTTATTTTGTTGATTGTTTCTTTTGCTGTGGAGAGCTTTTTAGTTTGATGTAGTCTTACTTGTTTATTTTTGCTTTTGTTGCTTGTGCTTTTGGTGTCATTCATATTATCATTACCAAGACCAATGTCACGAAGGAGATTTTTCCCAATGTTTTCTTCTGAGTTTTGCAGTTTCCAGTCTTCGATTTAAAGCTTTAGTCCATTTCAAGTTAATTCTTGTGAATGATAAAAGGTATGGGTCCAATTTCATTCTTGTATGTCAATATCCCATTTTCCCAGCATCAGTTGTTGAAGGGACCATCCTTTCCTCATTGAGTATTCTTGCCTCCCTTGTCAAATATTGGCTGATTGTATATGCGTGGATTTATTTCTGGGCTCTTGATTCTGTTCATTTGGTCTATGCATCTGTTTTTATGCCAATATCATACCTTTGGATTATTATAGCTTTATAGTATAGTTTGAAATCAGGAAGCATGATGCCTCCAGCTTTATTCTTTTTTGTCAGGATTGCTTTGGCTGTTCAGGATTGTTTTGTGGTTCTATAGGAATTTTAGGACTGTTTTTACTACTTCTGTGAAAAATGCCCATAGAATTTTGATAGGGATTGTATTGAATCTATAGATCACTTTGAATAATGCTGTACTAAGCATGTTTCACGTGCTCAATAGCTACATATGGCTAGCAGCTACCATATCAGGCAGCACAGATAGAGAACATGTCATTGCAGAAAGTTCTCTTGGACAGTGGAAATAAAATTCTTACCTTCCATGAGATTTTGCTTCGTTAATATTTCTTATTATATTAAAATGCAGATGAACGCTT
Organism: Hipposideros armiger; assembly: GCF_001890085.2. Taxonomy (NCBI): domain Eukaryota; kingdom Metazoa; phylum Chordata; class Mammalia; order Chiroptera; family Hipposideridae; genus Hipposideros; species Hipposideros armiger. Next base: position 113,189 of record NW_017731837.1, on the reverse strand, counting down.
ACTCATCCCTTTGTGTATCAGACCAGCAATTAGATCCTCCCATGAACTGGGCTTTGAGATCTAGGAATATGAAACATTGTATTTTCACCATTGCTAATGCAAAGAGCTGCCTCCCTCCTAATCGCTATTGTGCGAGAAGTATCAGAGAAGGCTTCCCTATGCCCCACTGTCCGTTGTGAAAATAAACATCAGAGTGTTAATGATACATCTCTGCCTAGTGCTATCTGGGATTCTGTTGGTGCTAAAGATATTTTTCATATCTTATTTTTGAACTCTTATAACCCTAACCCATTAAAACAAACTCTCCCCCTCTCTCCCTCCCAACCTCCCTGTCCCCCTCTCTTTCTCTTGAAATGATCCCTTGTGACTACAAACCACTCTTAGTAATCCCCTTAGAAGCTTTGGCTTCCTGAAGCCCCCATGCTGGGCTAAAATGACTTCACTATCAGCCCTTTGATCCCAATTATGTTGTGAGTCACAGTTGCCTTTTCTTTTAACCTAACTGGCTGCACGTGCAACTTTGGGGATCCATTTTCTTCCTCCAAACCAGCATTTGTCTGAGATTATTCATAGTTGATTGCTTTGGGTTGGCCTGATATGTTCATAGAATTGCTTCCTACTCAACTCTGTGCAATGATTGCTGGCGTTGGGCTCTTTTTCATAATGTCCTCATAAGTACGTAGTTCTCCTTCTAGCTTTATAGCAGGCTAGTCTCTGCTGTACCTTGACTCACCCATTTCCACTCAGGAAAGACATGAGTACTGTAATATTATTTGTACACAAGTTTTCACCACCCTCCTCGACTCTCCTCATGTAGATGTATGCTTATTGCTACAATTCGGAATTTCTGCACCAGTGGTCCTGCTTTATAGTTCCAATAGGAGTGTCCTTTGGAGAACTGTGATGGGAATATTACTCCTCAGACTTGCTGAATGTGGTGGACAGGAGCTTTGCCACACTGGGTGTCATCAAATCTTGGGTTGAGTAGTTGAGTGCCACCTCAGTGCCACATTCCAGAAGCCTGCCAAAGGCAATTGTCTGGGCTCTCTGATAAGGTTTTCTACTTGACTTGCAATGCTTGACAGCCTTCTGCAAAGATAACACATTTCAGTGACAGCTTTCAGCTTGATATCGCCAATGACAGGTTTTAGAGGAGTGTAGGGTTCACTCAATGCAAGTTGATTCATTACCTTTGTCTTCCAGAAGCTGATTATCAATCTCTGTCACTCTGCTAACTTCCCAGAGTGACCCACAACTTGTCGCACATCTGCAAGTGTATGCATTTTGTTTTAGCTACAGCCATCCAAACAGAAACACAGCTGTCTCCGGAATTTCAGAAGCACCACCTCTTGAGACATAGACATACATAAATCCTCGTTACTTCCCAAACTGTACTTATTACTGTGCAATTCATGACATCATACTAGATAGGACAATATCTCATAGTCTAAGATGATTCAACAGGAGTGGTGTTGTAAAACTGGCAACCATTTATAGGCAATTTTAAACAAGGACATGGAATTGTTTTTCTGTTTTTGTCTTGTTTTGCTTTGTTTTTTTTGAAGATTTCAATCTATTGCAATTTAGAAACTTAAGTTCAGAAATCAACCTGTGTTGTTCTGATTAGTTGTATTTTTTGGAGAAGCACAAAAGAAACTTCTTTCATTCTGCAATCCTTTAAAAGTGCAAGTGAGTTCATAAATTTTCCAGTATTTTAGAGAAATGAAAATTGAGTTGTTTTGTCTGTTATGCATGGATCATGTAAATGCAATTGAACAACAGCACACATACAGTGCAGGGTGCTGTGTGTCTAAGTTACAAGTCGGGGTTGATGATATCCACAGTCAATAGTATGGACAGGCAACCTGGATAATGTCAGTTAAAAAAACCCCACACCTATCATTGTACTGTGTAATGATACATTGTATCATTTTACCATTGGGGAAACTAGATCAAGGGGGCACAGCAGCTCTGTATTATTTCCTACAACTGAGCGTGAATTTAAAATTATCAGAATAAAGAAAACTTTAATTAGCAAAAGCCTCATGTCATAAGCCACATGGTCTGTCTTTGTTACAGTCACTCATTCAATTTAACTTATCTGCCTAGATGAAGAAAAAACTTCTTTAATCATTAATTTTTAAGCAACACATGTTTTACTTCTCCAAAAGTCTTTTCTTGAAACTTGTACTTTTAGAAATAAATTCAGGAAGGAGTATTTTTTTTTTTGGTGGAAATTTACAGACCACTTATCTGTAAAATAGACTGTCTTTTGGATATTAAACTATGAATATAGAAAGTTAATATTTAAAGCATCTTAGCACAGACAGTAACTTTCCCATAAAACAGTTTTAATGCTGAGAGTGTTATATATCCAATCCAGCATAATCAATAGAGGAAGTTGGTTGTATGTAGCCCACTTCTCAAAAGTTGTCTAGAATATCTTTACAAGACAGGTAACATCTCTTTATTTCTTCCTGAGGAGCCATAACTGTCTTTTGTGCCAGTTCTCATTTGACTTCATCTAAAGTTATTTCCCTTTCTTTCATTTTCATAGAATGAAAAGGTAATGCATTCATCAAGAACATTTCAAGATAATCTTGCTGCTTCTAGCATTAGCTTCTTGGTAAATGATCAGAGTTTAAGACTTAGATGGAAACTCTGATGTATCTTAATAAGCCATGGCCTCCTATGAATTTTAACCATTTGGGGGGCTTTTTTGTTGTAGCTTGTTTTTCCCACTACTTTTAATTTCATCCCACACCAGGAACAAATAGTACATGCATTTGTCATAATGCGTCTTACTTCCCTTTGTCTACTTTATATTTGTTTACTATGTATAGTTTTTTTTCTTTGCCTACATTTCCTCCTATTTATCTACATGTTCCACAGTGTCTGGCTTAGATGGTTTTAAGAAATAGTTGTTTAAACTAATAAAAGTTGGTGGATGGTGGGGAAACCAGGTGTAGCTAAGTAGGTCAGGAACCATGTCCTAATATGTTGTTGAGCCCATAAAATTTAGACAAGGTGTAGGAGGCTGTTGGGTCCACTTTATTTTCCTGTCTTTTGGATCTTTTATAGTGTAGTAGCACCCTAAGAACCCACACACTTAAGAAACGAACCACCTCGTTGCAGACTTATCTAAAGAGAAGTACAAAATCTTAACCTTCTCAGTCATTTCTATGCTTCTACATGCTAGTTCTCTAATTGAGCATGTGACCCCCTGCTCAGTGTAAAAGAAGCAGTTGACCATGGGGCTGCCAAGCAAATGTCTGACATTAAAAGAAACGCTGTTCTGTTGGTCACTGAAGTTCACAGCTCACGCTTACTGTTGCCTCATTGCTGCCTTAAGAATCTGTGTTCTGTCCCAAGGTGGGCGGGGAAACTGAGGCACGTCTGAGAGTCAGCTCCTGAATGCCATTACAAGCACCTTACAAGGCTTTTGTGGCGATCTTCAGGATGCTTGATTCCCTCCCAAATTGATGGACTTGAATGCTTAGCCCTCGCTCAGGATGTGATTGCTCAGTGCTAGCATGGTTGCCCAAGGATGTCATACGTGGAAAAGCCTTCAGTAATCTTGGTAAGGAAGTGTGTGTGTGTGTGTGTGTGTGTGTGTGTGTGTGTGTGTTCATGTTCGTGTGCAATCTTTCTGTTTGGGCTTTCTCTTTCTGTTTCTATTCTGTTGATGGTCTAAGTGTGGGTTTCTCCTTGTGTCTCCCCATGAGCTTTCACTTTTTTGCTGTTTCGTTCTCTCCCGCCTTTCTTATTACATCTCTTCCTTGAATTTCCCTTCCCTGTGGCATGTCTCTGTTTCTTACTTGTTTAGCCCCTTCCTCTTCTTTCTTCCTGTTTTCCTTCCTTATAGCTGTCCACAGATGAGAACCAAAGTTTTAAAAGTGATTTTATTTATTGTATTTATGGACTAGAGATTTCGGTGTTGAAGGTGAAAAACCCCTATCTATATCCCTGATCCTATTGATGGGGAGGGCCTGAGCAAGTGAAATCCATAGCGACTCCCCAAGCATATGTTCTTGGAGTTTCCAAATTGGCTTGATGCCAACTATGAAATTATTTTTATTCTGTCATCACCCACTCACACCTCAGTTCTAAAAGATCCTGGGCACTGAAGATGGACTAGATGGGGGTCCTCATTCCTGGATCACAGTTGTTTTTTTTTGCTCTGAGATTTGTTTGGTCATTTTGCTCACAAAGAAGCTGCCAAGCTTCCTGATTAAAAGCATACTATCTGCCCAAAAGACAGATGTTTGGAAACATGTGGGTGTTCAGCACCATTTACATTGGGCGTGCACAACCCTGACTTCATAATACCCTGTAGCACGTCTAGTTAGCTCAAGGTTGCCCAGAAGAGAAAATTTAATTTTAAAAAAGATCCATTCTTCTTTGGGGCATGCTAACTGTGCGTTGGTTCTTCAGTTTTTTAATTTTCCTGTTTCAAATGTTCACATTCCTAGGTTCCTTCATCCTGTAACTATTCACTCTGCCTGAACCCTGAAATTAGAGTTGGAGCTGGGTTTCTTTTTGGCAAGACACAGTATAAGCTTCATCTTTGCTAAGCTCCATTTCGTTTCTCTTATCCCCACAGACCCAGCCCCTACATTCAGGTGACAGAAACGAGTTTCTGTGTCGACACAAGTCTAATTTACCAATTATATAATGGGAAGACAGGTGCTGTTTTACACAGACTTATGTAAATTTTGAATTTTTTCTTTTAACTTTTTTTATTTTATTGGGGAACAGTGTGTTTTTCCAGGATCCATCAGCTCCAAGTTAAGTAGTTGTTTCCGTCTAGTTGTGGAGGGCGCAACTCAGTGGCCCATGTGGGGATCGATCTGGCAACTTTGGTGTTATGAGCACTGTGCTCTAACCAACTGAGCTAACTGGCCACCCCCTAAATTTTGAATTTTAAGGGTTATTTTAAAGCCCGCCTTTCTTTTTTAAGGCACAGAACCATGCTGGATTGTCATCTGTCATATCTTAGATGATTAAAGGGTCAACTAATCCACTTTTAGTAGTGAGTTAGTAGTGAGTTCACCGAGACCCAGGATAATCCCGTGAGGTGACATCTCTTGGATATCTGAGGTTGCTCCAAGCCAATGTGTCCAGTTTCTCTTTACTAGATGACTGCAGTAACCTCCTAACTTTTGTTTCTACTGACCACTTTTGCTTCCCTCCCAGGCCTTCTCTCAGTAGCTAGAACAATCTTATTTTCTTATCTGATTGTGTCTGTCTGCCTCGCCCTCTTTTTTTCTTGTTCTCTCTCTTGCTCTCACAACCCATATGAAGGTTTGTTGTTGTTGTTGTTTTTTCTTTCAACCATTTCTCTTGGGGATTAAGACAGACTGCTCACTGTCCTGCCTCATTCTCTAGTTCACACTCTGCTCTCTGAGCACCATTCACCCTGGCTTCCTACTTATTCTCCCTGCCACAGGGCCTTTGCATGAGCTTTCCCCCTGCTGTGTTCCCCTTTGTCAGCACTTCCCCAGGATGGCTTCTGGCACTCTCACCTCAGGTGATTGCATCAGTCCTTGGTGATGCCCCGTGCTGTCTTCTGCCTGTGGTTGGATGCTTACCTGTTACCGCTCACAGAAGCACGTTTGCTTCTGTTACTGGTTTAGTTACTGGGGCCTATCTTTGCCACTGACCATATACTGCATGAGGGCAGGTGCTGTGTCTGATTTACTTACCTTTTCTTCCCCAGTAATTATGGGGTAAATATTAGAAAAAATAAATGCCAGTGCCTATAGGGAAGTAAATAGAAGGCTGGAACTGGAGTTCGTGTGTCTTCACTTGCAGGCCAGAGTGTTTCGCTTTTCACCAGGGGCCCAGAAGGAACCCCCTGACGGACACCAGCTTTGCGGGTGGTCTGGGGGGTCCCACCATTAAGATCCAATAATGGTAGCCTCTCTCCATCTTATAGTGTTAAAAATTGGCCAGGATGGGGGGCAGTGGAGGTAAGATATTAAAAGCAGCTCATTTTCTCCCCCATCAATTTTTCTTTAACTTTTGGCACCTGCTGCTGTTTACTTAGATTTTGGTGTGAACATTTGTTTAGCCCAGCATTATATAGACATGTTGAGTTTACTTTGTAAACAGTTGGTGGGGCTCCTTCAAAGAATGCCAGGAGTGCCAGGTACTCAGTCATCCCTTCAAACTCAGGAGAAAACGAATTCCTTATCCCTGGTGTGAGTCCTACCTGCCCTTCCATGATGGGGAGCCCCAGACACAGGGGCATCTGAAAGCTGTGGCTCCTCTCCTAGAGTAATAACCTTTATAAACAACACTTACACAATGTAGTCTTTATGCTGTAATGTCCTGTATGAATTACTGTTCTGAGCATTCTTCATATGTCAGCCTTTGTGATCTCATAACAAACCTGTGAAGTTCTCTTGTCTTATTCCAGTTTTATAGATCAGGAACTGATGCACCGTGGAGAGCAGTAACTTTCCCACAACTGAACAATGGCCAATCTAGACTCACATTCAGACTCACCAGCTCTAGGGTCCAGCTCTCTCTCTCTGTATATGTTCCCATACTTCCTGTATCAGGAGGGTCAGACCGCAGGGGCTGTGGTTGGCTATTGCATTGGACTTTGGCCTGTTGGTTAAGAAACCCGGACTTGTAGCCCCCAGCTCTTTCCACTCCATCCATCATTCTGCTTTGATTTAATCACAATCCATACTAGCAGTTCAGTAGCCAGAAGGCCTGGCTCTAGAAAGTCCACTCCTATGTACTTTTCCTGCTTTACCCTTCAATCCCATCATTCTCCAGTGTTTAGCTGTTGCTTATTACCTTCCCAACTGTCACTTTATCCAAGTTCAACTCTTCCTGCTATTGTTTTAAAATTTAGATTAAAATTCATATATTTATTTATTATTATGGTATTACTTACTTACTGTTTTCTCTCAATCAACTCACTTTATTTTAAATAAACAAGTTGGTTTTAGAAGAACTTTTTACACCATAATGGAAAGATCTGTGCTATTTGACATGGATAGACTGATGTTAAAAACAAAACAAAACAAAACAAAACTCTATAATCTGGGCTGGCCGATTGGCACGTTGGTTAAGAGCTGGCTTGGGTCGCCAGCTCTGAGCAGCAGGACCCCAGTTCAGATCCCACATGTGGGCCAGTGACACTGCCCTCTACAGTTAAGATGGTGAACAACAGCTCAACCTGGAGCTGGGCTGCCATGAGTCACTGGTATCGGTGTAGGCTGCAGTCCCTGCTGCAATGGGCTGCCATAAGCTACCGTGAGTGGCTGGCAGCCAGCATGAACGGCTGGTAGTCAACGTGAGCGGCCGTCCAATGACTGGCGACCAACTGCCTCACCCGGGAAGAGCGCAATGATCACAATACGAACATGGGCCAGTTAAGCGACGTCCTCCACAACTAGACTGAAGAACAAAAGGACAGCAACTTGTCTGTTCTTCTTCTCCGATTCCCCAGCGCTGTTCCCCTCCCCCAATAAAATCCTAAAAGAAAAACTCTATAATCTATGAAAATAAACCCAAGTTACCAAAGTTATTAAACTCTAGCATAATACTTACTCTTGTGTAAAAGGAGGAAATGACTATCAAGCTAGTGAGGAGGGCATATTTGCACCAAACTGAGATTTTATTGTCAAAGATGTGACCAAAGGATAGAAATAATCAAGAAAAAGGACAGTCATTTTTCAGTGTTTTAGTGAACTCAAAGCTCGTACTCAACACTTAAGGTCTCCTCCCAAGTGTTAGAGCCACACCTACCCTGGCTGTTGTCCCTGCCCAATACACCTTTTATTTATGGGCAGGTCAGTATTGCTTTAAAATTGAACTCTGTCTGAAAATAGAGCACTATACCTGTGTGGTCGCTCTTCTCTGCTGCACTTGAGCTCCATCCGTGTTTGTAGAAATGAGTTTGACAATAACTGACACTGAGTGTGCACATGCTGAATTCCTGGCACTGTGTTAAATGCTTTTCGTCTGTGATTTCCTTCAGGTGTCCAAGCAGCCTTGTCAGGCTGGCCCCATTTGAACAATAGTGGAAACTGAGGCACAGAGAAATGGAGTAACTTGCCCAAGATCACAGCACTGTTATGTGACAGAATGGGATTCCAACCCAAACCTGTCCATCTCTTGAGCTCCTGGCTCTTAATGCATTCTGTATTTTGCAGTGACTACATTTGGTGCATCTTGTTTTGAAACAGAGCCGTTGTTATCAGTGGTCATCAGAAAATTGTTCCATGATAGCTAGGAAAGTTCTCTCTTCCAAATTTTATGTGTAAATAAAAATATAAGCCACTTTCGGAAGGGAGGTGCATGCGTGTAGCATGCTGTGTGCTCTAGAGAGAAATACTGTAAAATGAAAAATGAGATTAATGTTTCAGATTGTACAGTTTCCTAATTATGCTTTTAATTATTCATATAAAACAAGTAAAATGACCCCTGACAGAGAAATAAATGATTTAGGTAAAATCAAATATTTATAAGATGCTGGGAGTCCTGGGTGTGTTGTAACAGATGCACTCAAAATGCTTTGTTTTCGTCCTTTCAAATGTAAAATAATATGTATAAAATTTATAACAGGCTGAGTGTAATCAATAGCATTTAAGACACTTCTGAGCTAATTCATAGGTATTTTGATTTTGGACTTAAAGGTATTTGAGTGGTTTAATTTAATATTTTATCTTCTAAAATATATTGTATTTTAGAGATCACCAATGATATCCCCACCCTCTTGTCTCGATATTTTTTAGTGGTTGAAAACAAAAAATAAAAAGGGGAATAATATTCCATGACACGTGAAAATTATATTTAAATTTCAGTGTGGATAAATAAAGTTTTATACGCATAGCCTGACCCATTCATGTATGTATTGTGTTTCGCTGCTTTTGTGCTACAAAGACTAACTGAGCTGAGTAGTTGCATCGGAACCATAGGACCCACAAAGCCTTAACCATGTGCTGTCTCACCCTTTACAGAAAAAGTTTTCCAACGCTTGTTCTAAAACTTGCCTAGCACACAATAAAGATGGGAAATGCCATAGTAGCATGTTTAGTCAGAGTAAGAAACACTTGCTTTTACTTTATTTTATCCTTTAATTAGCTGTCCCACTAATTGAACATTTATTGTATATTTTCAAAAGTTCGAGAAAAACTGCCTTTTGGATGCAATAAAGAGGGATTATTTATATGAACATGGTTCCTTCACTTGCTTTTAATCCTTCCTTTATATAGAGAAGTGTTTAAGATAATTGCATTGTTTTAGAAATAGGTTATTAGTCTAGTCCTTATGTTTTACGGAGACCTAATTTTCATGCAGGATTTTTCTGTAAAGCTTGAACTGGAATTTCTTTAGGAGAGGACACAATTAGGATAGAAAAGCTTTTCCTTGGTGTCAGTAAACTTGGCTTTTGATCAGGAATCATTCAGTGTATTCATTGGCATCTCACATTTATTTAGCAACCAATAAGTGTTTGTTGAATGAATGAATGAATTCACCTTAGAAAGCAAAATTGAGGGGGGGATGGAATCACTTACATAAAGTCTGTTTTTTAGGCATTTGGATAGTAACATTCCTTTTGGAAAACCTAATTTTCTGTTAGTACAAGTCAAGTTATTCTTGATTTCTCATTCCCATGTTTCAAGGTAGAGGGGTGTGTTCTTGAAATTTAGGGTTTGAATTGATTGAGGTTCCCTATGGACATTGTGGACACTCTTACGTGTTCTTTCGGATAGGCCAAGGGAATTTTCTTAAACTTGGAATGAATAGAAACAGTAAAGTAAATCTAGTTATCTGCAGTTACTTGAGTGACTTAATGAGTAGAATTTTCACTGCATTTTTTCCTGGGCACCATTCACCATTTTCAAATATGATGAATGCAATACTCAATCCCTGCTGCCTTGTCAGTGTTTTTGCCAAGAACCTGCACATTTTATTTTCTGATATCTTGCTTCAGTTTTCTGATAAAAACAACATGCCTCTCACATCTGCCTTACATTACATATTTCCCATCTTGGGGTAGTAGCCCCAGGAATGTCATTCTCCAAATAACTTTGATTATCAAGAAGATTGAGGAGACCCTGATTCAGTGACTTACTCTGTCATTGTCCCCAGTGGTTTCCATCTGTTAAATGGATATGAAATTCTGAGACCATTCCCTGGGAATTTTCATGATTTAGAGTCAACTGGTGCTTGAGAGCATTCTGCAACTAGAATGTGCTAATTTATTCAAACTAGTTTTTGACTTGTTTTTTAGCAGGTATGTAAGGAAATAATTCACATCACGCAATCATGAACTTTATCTGAAGCAACATAAATCTTTCAATTTTGTTTTGAAACTCACTTTATTTCCCCCCCCCTTCCATTTTACACAGTTGCCATCCTTCTAAAGGACGACTATTTTGTCAGCGGTGCTGGCCTCCCTGGCAGATTCAAGGCTGAGAAGGTAGAATTTCACTGGGGCCACAGCAACGGCTCCGCGGGCTCTGAACACAGCATCAACGGCAGGCGGTTTCCTGTTGAGGTAAGAGAAACTTAAGATGTCAAAGTGCAGCTGTGCGTTGGGTCTTTACATTAATGAGATGCTTTGTCTTTACTGCCAGTCATTTTGCAAATCAAACTCATACCGTCCCTACCTTTGCCTTTGGAAATCTTTTATGTACACACAACATAACAGGTGAATATCCATCCTCAAGTTTCTCGTCTTTGTTTACCTGGAGAAGAATGTAGACATCACGGACATCATGGTTTTAGTAGGTTCACCTCTGGTCACTGATTTTCAAGTATTTGTTTCATTTGACGGGTTTTCTTTTCCCTCTCGATTTCTGAAACCCTGCTTTTTAAAGGTGAAATTCTGTATGAAACTCAGATGACTTTATTTTCACCCTTTAGAAAAGAGAAAAGTTAGTTGGTACATAAAGAACAGCCTCAGAGCATTCTCCCAGTAGGGAAGCTGTTTTGAGGTTTGTTGGCTCCTGTGAGCTGATGAAAAAGAGTACTTGGTCATTGGTGGTATGACTCCTTGGTAACTTTGCTGAGATTGATAGTGATACTTTGCCTCCCATGTATCAATTTTCAGAAAGATCCGTGCTGCTATACAGAAGAAAGGTGTGGGTGCAGTAGGTCACGTGTATCTTTTTAGTGAAGGACGGAGGGGTGAAGAGCAGGTCCCCAGACTCCTTTATGAGTGCTGGATGGGGACAGAACACCCCTTCCATCGCTAAACTTATTTTTACCTTTCATCGTGATTAGGACGTGAAAATTCTTTTGTTCGGACACACTTGTTTGCTGATTGTTTGGTTCTCCATGTGGTCAGCTTTACAGATTCATGGAAGAGCAGGATGGGTGTACATTCAAGCCTATGGTTGGACTTGAGTATGGAGTGACAGCTCGTAGTGTTTTATAACTTCTATTAAGTCATGACCTACTTTGATAATCTGATGAATACTTGAGACCTCCCCTTCTTAGAGGAAATACATGTATGTACACACAGATTGGCACATCATTTATAGGATTTCCTCCCTTACCCTAGCTCCGCAAGGCCATTCACGGAATCTTTAGGCTTCCTCAGACCTTAGGGGACGATCCCTACAAGATGAGAAAAATCAGTAAATCAGTTTGTTTGTAGACACCCATATTCACAGATAGATTTGTTTCTTATCTGTAATTACTGGAGAAACCAGAAATCTAAGAAGATGCTTCATATTTTTTCTTGTGTAGCTGAGAAATTCTCAGTATGAAAATTCTTCTCAAATGAGGATTCATCTATCTGTGGGACTTCCTGTCCTACTCACACTAATTCTAAGTCTCTTGAGGAGGGTTTTTCTAAATGGTCTCTTCTCCTCCCTTTACATGGAAGGAATGGATCATTTCTTAGAAGTCTTACTCTCTTTGTACTTGGAAAACTTGATTCCTAGAAGCGAGTTTGCATCATGTTTTTAGGTTTGGGTTTTCCCTTCTGTTCTTGCTGGCGGGTTCCCCTGGACAGTGTGAGTGGAAGGGATGGTTTGTATCCAGCTAGCTTTGCTCTAAAGCCTCTTTATCTTAGAATTGGATTGCTGTTTGTTCAGTTGGTGTTGTTCTGGACAAAAGACCTGAGGTTGAAAGTTTGAAAACTTATTTTGGCTGCCACCTTGGAAAAGAAGAACTCGAGCTGGGAGCTAGGAACTTGCGCCTCATTTATAATCACATTCTCTCATGCCAAGACGGGCCTGTCTTCTCCTCCCATTTGATCCTGGAAAAATACATAGACTAGATGCATGTTCTTTAGGGACCTTATTACTTTAAGTGAATATTTCAGTTTTCTTTTACTCAAAGTGTGCCATGAAATTCAGAAGCTAATGAGAAACGGCAGCTACAACGCCCAGGCTTATGGTTGGACCACGTTATTTGAATTTATTTCTTTTAAGTAATGTCAGATGGTAAGGCTGCTTATATTAATTGGGTTTCTCATCTAAGCCCATCTGGTTCATAGCTTCTTTTTTTTTTTAATGTGATAAACATGTTACTTAGTGGATACACATAGAGGCACTTGAATTTCAGAGATCAAAGGTAACAGGATCAAACTTAACTTTAAAATATGAACATAAAAGTTGCTCATTTTTGCCCAAAACATGTCTGTAATACTTTATGTTCAATTGCTTTATTTGAGCTCTTTATCAATACCAGCTCTCCCTGAGATTTTTGTACTCTTTGAACATCTCAGACTTGGTTTATTTCTTTTTATATAATTACATTGTTTTCCAAGAAATTAAAACAAAGGTAAGATAATGTATCAGGTAGTAATTTATCAGCATTTTAGGTATTGTGTATTTGTCTCGTGTACTGTGTCAGAGAAGAGTCATAGTTGAAAATTGCACTATGACTGGTAGAACACAGCGTTGTTTTCAACTGGTGACAGTGTGTCAACCCCCCCCCCCTTCCCGGGGACATTAGGCATTGTCTGGGGACATTTTTGGTTGTCCCTGTTGTGGGCGGTGGTACGCTCCTAGCATCTAGTGGGTAGAGGCTAGGGATGCTGCTAAACATCCCAGTTCATAGGACAGCCCCCCGCTGCAAAGAATGATCTTGCCCAAAATGTTACTGTTGTGAGACTCTGGAGTAGAGAAAGCACTGTGTTTAGTGGCATGGAGCCTTCCTTTATTCGGGTGGCATTGTTTTAAGTACATTTGAATAATGAGGACTTAGAGCTTGAGGAGCTGTTCCTTTCTCTTGTGGTTTTTAGGGAGGAAATGTACCTTGCCTTATGGGTAAGAGCACTGCTGGCCTTATGGGTAAGAGCACTGCTGGTCCTGGTTCCTTTAGATTCCTCTGAAGGTAAAGTCATGATATTGGATATTTCAACAGCTGCCTGAGTGCGTCAGCTCTGCAGGTGGAATTTTAAGCATATGCCCCACAAGAACCTGGATCTGCTCCCTGAGGGTAAATTGCGACAAACTCAATTTTGTAGGTTTTCTGCTTCCCAGGAATTCTTTGAGGTCATCTACAACTTTGTACACATCCAGAAATTAGACCTCTCCACATTTTCCTGGCTGCAATCCTAGACTCGGTCTTGTAGTTCCTACACTTAAAAACATCCAGCCTAATAGAAAAATAAATGTCCTTGTCAAAACAAAACCAAAGCCCTACAATCGCCAGCATTCTTTACAGCTCCATTGAAGTTAGGAAAGAAAGTTGGAAGCAGATTACCATGCCATGCCTAGGAGACTAAACCCAGTTTGGATCCTCAGATGTCCTCACCTCCTGTTATTCAGGTTTATTCCTTGCCTAGCACCAATTTTTTCTTGAGTGCCTTTTGTCAGTGTAGGTGCTGATCAGTGAAGGTGAGCTGGAAGACCTCTATGGAGACATGTTAATTAAGATACAAGATGTTTATTAAGCAGTATTTTCTAAAATGGAAGGGATGAATTGGAGCCTGCTTTTAATAGAACAGGGAAATGCAAAGACCCTGAGGCAGGTGAGTCTTAGTAACTTTAAGGAGTAAAGAGGGACCAGTGGGGGTTTTGATAGGCAGGGTATTGCCCTGCTTCCGGGAGTCCACACTTTAATCCTGAAACCTGTGAATATATTACTTTACATGACAAAAGGGACTTTGCAGATATGATTCAGTGACTTTAAAGTCAGGAATCAGGGTATTCTAGTGCAGGGGTTGGCAAACTTTTGAGACAGAAGAGCCAATCCTGTTTTGCGACACTTATAAAACAAATGAAATCACCATTATGTGAATAATATTCTTTAAAAATTTTATAAGTGAAACTATGATAGATTTATTTTCATTTTCGATTTTACTTCAGAGCCACATGTACGTCGCGAGCCACAGTTCGCCGACCCCTGTTTTAGTGATTAAAACACTGGAATCAGAGTGTCCTGTTCTAGTTCTTCCATGGCTACTCAACTTTGTGTTGTCTATCTCATCACAGTTAGGACGGCTTCTAGCCTATCCTAAATTTCCTGCCTATCCCATACTCTTTCCCTGTTCTGTGATTGGTCATTTAAGTAAACGTTCCTGTAACACTGATAGGGATTGAATCATTCAGTGTTTCCACTAATAACCAAAGGTGGAGTTAACGCAAAGAGAAAGCTCCACATAAAAACTCTGCGTGCTCCATTACAGCGCAGGTTCATTGCATGTTTGTTGTCTGTGGTAATTAAAATCTTGTTTATTACAATAAGAGATCGCAGGAGTTGTTGATTCAGACTTATTGGTGCTTTATGAGTTGAAGTCTTCAGTAAGCTTAACTGATCCAAATTGATTGTGTGTGCCCGTTCCAGTGAAACCCACAGCTGGTTCATTTCAGCTCTGTCTAGAGCATCTTAGCAAGTGAATAGAGGCAAAGACATTTTCCCTAATACATACCAAGTATGCATAGCCATATGGTGCAGGTCTGCAATCTCTTAGCGGAAACCCTTGAGGCCAGATGTTTTAGAATTCGGAATCTCCTTTTTAGAAAGGTATTAGGTGCATATGCCGTTTTATTACAGAGGACAGGTAGGATCTGAGACTATACATACCCCTAGGATATATTGATATTTCTGCAACATGAAGATGAATAGTCACACTAAGTAGGAAACGTCAATATTCTAAATAGCGTTTCACCTCTTCACATCAGGTTTTACCACTAAATTACTTTTTTGCACCAAAATCATAAATAGCAACAATAACAAAATACCTTTTGTCCTAGAAGCTTTTGAGATTTCATGATCACTGATGAAGGACTGATGGACCTGGGTTTGAAAATCTGGTTCCATAGCATGGCACCACTGATTTATGTCCCAAAGAGCATGGGTTAGTTACAGCCATGCCACAAGCACACTGAATTATTTGTCTGCCTGGTAGGCTAGATGTGTCCAGGCACTACTCTCATCTTCCTCCCTGCTATGTTGTGACATTGTACAAAATTCTTAGTCAAAGTTAAGGTTTGTCCAGGGGCAGAAAGCTGCTAGTCTTCGGCTGACCTTGTTCTGTGATTCATTTCTACGTTAACATTCTGTTTGGGTCCACAGCCGTATTTTTTGTGAAAGGGATCGTGGGTCTTCCCGTGTTTCTGCTATATTCTGATTAGACTGTTATCTTGCACTGGGCTCCTAGGTTGTGTGCCGAGTGCTCTGCCTCTACCTTCCTTCTACCAGGTGAGCTCATGCACTCATGACACACACAAAGGTGTCACATAGTATCACCCTCTCTACACTCATGCAAGCATGGCGGGCTACTACACAACTCACCTGTGGACCCATTAAGCCGGAGGCTGAGCTCCCACACTGATCCCTGGTGTCAGTAACCTGGTGTTCTAGAATATTCAGTTGGGCTAACACTTCTTTATGTATTGCTTCCTTGCTGCTGGAAGTGAATTTAACCATACGAAATGCCTTCTTGAAGATTCATTTTATACATTGGCATGTTAAAGCCTTTGAAGAGTCCTCTGTTTATCTTTAACTCAGAGTTTTTCCAAACTTATATGACCACTGCCTCTCTCCTTTTTTCATGTAAGTTAGTAATATCCATCTTTTGGAAATGAGGCTTATATCTTTCTCTTCTCCTTTAGCCCATATTCCTTATAAGAAATGGAGTCCTGTTCAAATAAATGTTTGCAGAAGACACAGTGATGACTTGGGTTTTAAATATCTTGAAAATTATAAAACCAACTTGCTTGTTCACCAAACAATTGTTCAGTGTCTTTGTGAATTTGACACTATCTTGATTTGTCATGAGAGAGAGAACTGCCATTAACAAGGATTGTCATTAAAGGGAGATTGAGCACTTTCTATGAAAAATTACTTTTGTAATATCACACATTTTCTTCTGCCCTGCCTTGTCCTTTACTTAAATTCCTGGAGTTGTTGCAGGTTCTCTGAAACATTACTTTGTTCATAGAGAGGCCTATGTCAATGGAGCTCAACACACTGTTCGTTTTCCTTGTTCTGCCCCCTCATGGAGCACTGGGATGTTAGTGATTGTTCTGCGGTTATCGGGTGTTTGCTGTTCTGTGGTGTAGTCAATCATGTTTACCTCTGCAGTGACTTCCACCAAATTGCAAGGGAATTGGTTGAAAATTAATTAATGCCTTTATTGAAATAAAGATTTCATTTCAGAGCAGAATGTTTCATCCTTTACTAGTGAAATATTTCATTTCCATCTGGCTGATCTTTTTTATGTGTGTGTCCTGTGTTAATTAAGAAGAACATTTGAGCAGGCCCCAGTACTTAGAGTATGCTCAGTGGGGAAGTTAAGGTCTGGCTGTACAAAGCTGGGGAGAACAGGTTTTGTGAGGTAAAAGCAACCTTGGTCTCTGGTGTGGTAAATCTCTGTGAAGTCTGACAGTCCTCACCATGCACAGCCGTCCTTCGATGTGAACTTAGCTCAGGGCTGTTTGCTGGTGTGTCACTGACATGTGGCGTGCTGATAACTGACTGAATCATACTGAGAATTACAGACAAGCAGATAACACTCTCTAAAGTGAAAACCTTCTGAAATTGGAGATACTCTTCCATATAGAAACTTGATGACTTGAGGGGTCCCTCAGACTACCAAAGAGAAGGCTTAGGGTGGCAGCGATGGTGTTGGAACAGTTGTGGGGGTTTTAACTGTAACAATTATACTGGAGACACCATTTAATAAGCATTATCTGTGTCAGTTACCTCATTTAATTTTCCCATCAGCCTTATGAGAGAGATGCTCTTACAATACCCATCTTGAAGATGGGACAACTGAGCTTCTGGGAAGTAATGGTGTCAGCTGAGGCTTACTGGTAGTACTCCAGGAATCGAAGCTCCAGTGTCTCCAAAATCTGAACCAGCATTCTTTTTGTTTAATAAGTTATTTTGTTGTTCTGCTTGTCATTTTGTTGTTGTTGTTGTTTGTTTTGTTTTCTTTAAATTGTTCTTAGAATCACCAATGCAGTGGGAATTTTAACTGCTGTTTGTTGTATAACAGGAAGGAAAAAACATCAGAGGGCATCAATTGATCAGAGATGGTTGAAACAGTAGTAATACATACCGAGAGGAGAGGGGAAGGGAACAGAAAATGAGATCGGCTCTTTGCTTACAGATATAGGTAGAAAACTACACATTTGTCTGGATTGACCACTTCAGTTTATTTTTAATCACATAGAGCAACACTATCTGATAGAAAATATAATGTGAGCCATACACTGTAATTAAAACTTTTTGGCAGCCACATTAAAAGAGGTAAAAAGAAACAAGTGATTGTATTTAATTTTAATAATTTATTTTATTTTATACAATTTATATAATTGTTATAAACTCAGTTAAAAACTAAGTGATTTTAATAATCTGTGTTCACCCTAATACACTGAAATATTATATTACTGTTTCAACATGTAATCAATATAAAATTTATTACTGGGATATCTCACATTCTATTTTTTGTAATATCTTTGAAATCTGGTGTGTATTTTATACTTACAGCATATCTCGATGTGGACTGGCCACAGTTCAAATGCCCAATAGCTGGGTAGCCAGTGGCTACTGTACTGAAAAATGCAGACTTATGGGCTCCAGCTCACACTAAGGGAATTTAGAAAATAAACTCTCCAAAAGGCTAAAAATTCTTTAGGAGGAATTTTTATACTGTGGTAATTATTGCACTTTTTCTCTTCCAACAAAGACATATATAGAGTACTTCAGTTTTGCACTGGGATCTGACATGGCTGTTGAAAACCTTCACCTAGGGGTGGTATAGGCTTTATTCTTTATAAGCTTTAAGTTTTCTATCTATCTATCTATCTATCTATCTATCTATCTATCTATCTATCTATCTATCATCTTTCTTTCTTTCTTTACAACATTTGTTCCTGGGGCTTTGAACACTATTTTTCCCTGAATCTACTTCCAAGCTGGGGAACTCAAGCTGGCTGGGGAGCCCTTTGTGCACTAAAGGTACCTCGGGCGGCTGGGTCAGGTGTATTTATGGTAAGTTCAGGTCAAGGAGATTTATGGGCAAATGGCTCAGAAACGCCCTTCCCCCTACTATTTTTTTTTTGTCCCGTCAACATTTGAGCAGGAAGGTTTGAAGCCATCTTAAATCTAAAGGCTTTAGCAAGTTCTTTAGTGTCACCATCATTCAGAAAGGATAGTCAGAAAGATTTATAAGGAATTGAAAGAAGTCAAGATTGAAAGAAAGTCTATTTCCCCTCCCCATTCAGTCCCCAGCACAGAATGTCACAATGCACGCCTGTAATGGAATAGGGAGGAAATTCCTGAAGCATCCCTCTGGATTGCGTGGCCTGGCACTGTGTTGAACACAGATATTGCTCTGGGTACATTTACTGCGATATATAGAGACCAGCTGGGCAAATTCACCAGAACCATGTTTTATTTAAAGATATAAATTTTCTCTCTTGAATGTTTGAGGATGTCTTAGAAGACAGGGCTTTAAAACTTTGGTTAATACATTGGAGATATTTGGTTTAATAGTAAAATAATAACCTCTTAATCCCAACTCTTACTATACAGGTAGAGCTTTGGTTTCTGAATCTTCCTATTAAAACCTTTACTGTGTTGGTTTATGAAGTTCACTATTTCAAGGAATGTTCTTAGTTTATGCCTCAGTGTTCACCCCAAGGCTCGGGGTGAAAGAAAATTCATCCCATAACCTGATATTTCTCAGCCTGCATCTGCCTATGAATTTGCTCCTCTCTCTCTCCCTCTTTCTCTTTTTTCACCACTTTATTTATATTTAGTTATTGTCAGGGTAAATGAGGGCTGGAATATCCTAACCATACATATGTGCTCCCAATATATTTTCTGGATTCTTGTTAGCCCATCGGAATGCTCTACGTAAAAAGTGATGTGTGGTCAGATATACCTATTTAGGAAATGCTGCATAATATGTCTTCCTCTTATAGCTTGATAACAGGCTAATAGTAAAATTCTTGAGAAATAGTCCAGTAGAGAAACCTGCTTAGGGCCGGCCAAGTGGCGCGTTGGTTAAGAGTTGGCTTGGGATGCCAGCTCTGAGCAGCAGGGCCCCGGTTTGGATCCCACATATGAGGGCCAGTGACACTGCCCTCTACAGCTAAGATGCTGAACAACAGCTTGACCTGGAGCTGGGCTGCTGTGAGTCTCCGGTGATGGTGTAGGTTGCAGTGGGGCCGGCTGGCAGCGGGCGTGAGCTTTCGTCAGCCACCGTTGAGTGGCCATCCAATGGCCAGCGAGCGACTGCCTCACCTGGGAAGAGCGCAATGATAATACCGACATGAGCCAATGAAGCAACGTCCTCCACAACTAGACTGAACAACAACGACAGCAATTTGTCTGTTCCCCTTCCCCAATTCCCCAATGCTGTTCTCCTCCCCCAATTCCCCAATTAAAAAAATTAAAAAAAAAAAAGAAACCTGCTTAATTTTCCTTGTACTAGGAATCTTGCAAACTCAATTGGCCGTGAAACTGTTTTTATTTATATATCCTGAGAGACTAATGATGAGGAGAATACACAGGGGAAATGCTGCCCCAAGCAGTCCAGTAGAGAGCCCCTTTCCATGCCCTGATGCTATGTAATATATTTAAATTACTTCCTTACACTGGTCTTCGGTTTCTAAATGATCAACAGCATTTGTTCATTCAGTTCATTAACAGATCCTTTCCTCGGTGGGACACCTAGTGCCCTGACCTCAAGGGACTTTGATTTCAGCAGGTGTTAAGTCCCTGAGGCAGAGGCCTCCTGGCCAGCCTAGTAGAGCAAGCAAGGGGCAGAGTGACAGGAATGCAGTCAGTGGAGCGGTCAGGGCTCTGATGATAGGAGGCCTTGTGGAGTATGGGAAGCTCTGTGGCTTTTACTCTAGGACAGATGGGAAGCCCTTGGAATGTTCTCTGCAAAGGAGTGACATTATCTGTCTTATATTTTAGAAGGTTCCCTCTAGCTGCACTTGAAAGTAGGAAACACCTGTGGGCATTGAAGTCAGAAGATGATTATAATATTTCAAGAGAGAGGGTGGTGGCTGGGGCCAGAGGTGGGTGCATTGGGAAGAGGTTGAATTCTGATTGTTTTGAGGGAAGAACATGCTAATCAAGGGAGATATGACGATGATGTTATCTCAGGTGATAATTTCTTCATAAAAAAAGCAAATCAGTGATTTCCCCCTCTGTTTCTTCTTTTTTTATGTTATATATTTTAGTTCTGGAGTTTTTTTGAGTGGTTACCATTAAGTTTATGCAAAAGAAAATTTTATATTTAGAGGATTCCATTTTCTTCAGCATGCTTACTTTCTCTATTCCCTTGTGCCGGTTCAGGCTTTTACTCTCTTCCCTTTTATGTTTTTTATTTTTAAAATTTTTATGTTTTTAATTTTTATTGGGGAATGGGGAACTGAGAAGTTGCTGTCCTTTTGTTCTTCAGTCTAGTTGTGGAGGACGTTGCTTCACTGGCCCAAGTTGGCACATCATTGCACTCTTCCCAGGTGAGGCAGATCAGTTGCCGGCTTCTGGACGGCCGCTCACGCTGGCTGCTGGCTACACACGGTAGCCCATGGCAACCCACTGCAGCAGTGGCTGCAGCCTACGCCTTTGCCGGCGACTCACGGCAGCCCAGCTCCAGGTTGAGCTGTTGTTCAGCATCTTAGCTGCAGAGGGCAGTGTCACTGGCCCTCATATGTGGGATCCGAACTGGGGCCCTCTGGCTTCCCAAGCCAGCTCTTAACCACCGTGCCACTCGGCCGGCCCTCCCTTTTATGTTTTTGTTGTCACAAATTATCCCTTTTTATGCTGTGAGTTGATTTCTACATTGCAGTAGCAAGTTGTCTTTTTCCTCTTTTTTTTAAGTGTTTTTTTTTCTTTTTTATCCTGTATGTTATGTTTAAGTATATAGTGTCTTATTTGGTGTAGAGGTTACCATTTCCTGCTTCTGTCTGTCTGTTCGTAATATGGCTCATGGTTTTGTATTCGTTTATTTACGGTGGCCAAGATTTGGAAATAACCAAAGTGTCCTTCGATAGATGATTGGATAAAGAAGTTGTGGTATATATACACAATGGAATACTATTCTGCCATAAGAATAGATGAAATAGTTCGCGACAACATGGATGCTAAGCGAAATAAGTCAGACAGTGGAGAACCATATGATTTCACTGATATG
This sequence comes from Hipposideros armiger, assembly GCF_001890085.2. Classification (NCBI taxonomy): domain Eukaryota; kingdom Metazoa; phylum Chordata; class Mammalia; order Chiroptera; family Hipposideridae; genus Hipposideros; species Hipposideros armiger. The sequence continues at coordinate 91,600 of NW_017731837.1, read as the reverse complement.
TGCTATATAAAACTGAAAACAACAAAGGAACAAAAGACAAACATTGTAGAAACAAAAACTAGACACAATAGTTTAGTGGGTACCAGAGGGTTGGGGGGAAGGGGTGGTAGATGAGGGTAAAAAAGGATCAAATATATGGTGATGGAAGGAGAACTGACTCTGGGTGGTGAGCACACAATGTGATATATAGATGATGTATTACAGAATTGCGCACCTGAAATCTGTGTAACTTTGCTAACAGTTGTTACCCCAATAAACTTTAAATAAAAAAAAAAGCAAATCAAGGAGAGAAAGTTATAGACAACTGACGAATCTGTAAAATTTTATAGCATTTCATTTGGTTTTATTTCTTTTAAATATTTGATTATATACTATTGAAATTTTATTTGTGTAAAGTGTATTACATACCAATTTTATAGCATAATATGTTATACACTAAAGAAGACTATAACATAGCAAAGTGATTAAACATAATGATAAAACAAACTTCCCTCTCGGAGGCTTAATTTGAGTTAATAGATGTAGAGTGCTTCGAACAGGACCTGGCATATTCTAAAAGTTTAAAAGTTTATCATTGTTAGCCATTAGTATGTTGTTTCCTTAGGCTGCAGATCCTCAATCCATCCGTTTCTTTTCTCTTCCACTATTTCCACTTTGGTTCAAACTATCACCATCATTGTAGACTCCTAAAACATTTCTCTTGTTACCCCCTGCCCCCCTCCCACCCAATCCACTTGGTATACAAGAACCCAAGTTAACTTTTAAAATATGTGAATTGCATTACATTTTCTTTATTATTATTCAAATCTTCCCGTGGCTTCCTATCACCATTGAATAAATCCAAAGATCCTACCTTGCCCTACAAGGCACTACTTGATCTGGCTATGCACTCCCTCTACTACCCATGCTCCCCATCTTGTTTTCAGGGGCTGTTTCCTCTGTCCAGAGTGTTTTCTCCCTGGTTATTCCTTCTTGTGGCTTATTCCATTCCAAATACGACCATTATAACATTGCATGCTCTCCCCCTTTCCAACTCAGTCACTTTCCTTTCTATTACCCAGTCTCATTTTCTGAGCACCCATCACTTTTTGAAATTACGTATTGATTTGTTTACTTGTTTATTAACTTACCGCCTTCTCCCACACATATACACTGCCTGTAAGCTTCTGGAGGAGAGAGGAGTCTGTCCGTCTTGATGAATCTTGGCTGCTGATGGATACAGTCCCATAAAAGGGTTAGCCATAATATGTGTTAAGAAGCCAACATTCTCGTGGTATTCTATCTTCATCTTGTTGTCTCAGTGGTTTAAAAGGCAAGGAACTCTAATCCCTGAGAATGAAAAGTTGTAATTCACTCATAAGAGTGATGTTTAAAGAAGCAAATCCTCTCCCCAAACCACCACTTGTATTAAGGATGTGAAAGACCCAACTAAATTAGTTCCTCCCAAATAAACACATTCATTCTGTTGCCTCACGCTGCTAGGCTGAGGATTCGTTGTGCAGCTCATAAAATGACCACTTTAAGGTCTGTTCTTCCAGAGTGCAGCTTATATTAACAACTATTATATCTTCATATCAAGGCAGAATGTTCCAATTAGTCAGTGAGGTCCAGGTTTTTGAGAGTTGTTAATCTGTACATGAGCAATTACTGTAGCAGAGTTAAAAGGCATGCCTTTGGGAATTTTAGATTGAGATTATCAGTTTCATTCATGAGCTCAGGCAAGAGCCCTGCGAATTGTGTGCTGCATTTTTCTGCAGGTTCGTTCACTAGAAGATTCTCCAGTTCCCATACACAAAGACGCATGAAGTTGCCAGGTTCTTCTCCTATGCTCCACCCTCACCCCGTCCCAGACAGTGCCTTCCTCTGTATTCATTGAGAACTAGGATTGTGATAAGCATTTGGGAATTTCATAGTGAACAAGACAAATAACCCTGGACTTCATGGCCCCCAAGAGGCCAAGCAGAGTGAATCTTAACCAGACTTTACATCAAAATCAAGTGGGCATTTTAAAATTATTTTTTATTTTTATTTTATTTTTCAAAATCAAATTCAAGCTATTTTCACTCATTCCTTATTACTGGTGAAAGAATAAAACAGAACAAAAACTCTGAATTGACAGTCTGTTTTCAGATAAAGTGCTGTGATGTGTATCTTTATCGTGAGCACCGTGCCTCTCCACTCTGCTCAGTCCCACTGTTTCCTTTCCAAAGCTTACTAGAATCCCATGATATAAGCAGGAACTGGATTGGAGTCAATAATATCCCCACTTTCCAGTAGGCCAGTATCTTTGTATGATTGACTGAGGGCTACCAAACCAATCTCAGAAGTGCCTGAAATTCCACCATTTGAATTAAGGTGTTGCTGCCTCTTCAAATGCTAATATAAGGGAAAGAGTAAAATATAAGAAATTTGTCTCTACTGAACACATTAATAAAACTCATCAGTTCCTGCTCCGGTGCTAGTTAGTAAAGAGCAAGGCATCACTTGGAATAACATGCATAAGGTAAACTGAGAGGACACAGGGCAGGCAGGGCTGGCTGAGCTGCTCCCCAGAACAGAAGGAGGTCTCGATACCCCTGTGTGCAGGCGGGAAAGGACTGGGGAGAGGAAGCATTAGGTCTAAAAGGCACATTGGTGGCCTCACCTGGAAGAGCAGCTGCTTGGAGTGATCAGTGGTGTGCTGATAGAGTGTGATAGTGGCTGTTGATATTTTGGAAGAGATTCTTGTGGTAGAAGGAATCAGCTTAGACGTTGGGGTCCCGGAATGGAACCTGGACCTACAGAAGCAGGCTCTGCTAAAGAAAGAAACTAGTTACTACTCTGGCAAAGCCCCCAGGCCAGCCGCAGGTGCTTATCAGGGCTTGTCTCACATAAATCAGGACATTTCTCAAAATCTCATTCCCTCAGTCCTTTTGAGGACCTCCTGAAATCAGGTATTGAGGAGTAAACGATTTCCCCCCCCATACTTCTATCAAAACAACTCCTGGGACAACAGTAATAGTTATCTTTTCAAAAACTACTTACTGTGTGAACTTAGAGCTCTCTACACATATTGTGTCATTTAATCATCATTTATTAAAAGTATCTTTTCATGAAAACAATAGTTAATAACCAGTATCTATTTTTCTGAGATAAGAGTCATCCTGATAGAACTCTCTGTAGAGCCTAAAGTTGTCTTGATAGAAATCGTTTAAGGAGCCTGGGTGGAGGCTGAGCTTCGATGCCACTTTATACTGATCATGGATGATCCCTGTTAACATCTTCATCTATTGTTTTCCCCAGTGTTTGGCAGGGGGCAGGGGGGGCGGGGGGATAAAAGTATAGTCAGCATGAAAGTGAATATGATCATAGCCGGCTTGATCACTTCACATGTTATGAATATTTTCCATATTTTGAAATATTCTTCACTTCTTCAAAACTGAAATCTAATTTTCTTACTTAGATTTTACTTAGATTACCTTGCTGCATTCTACAAATTTTTCACAAATAACTCATTTTACTTTAAGATTAGGCAAGAGCTAATGGAACAATGAGTCTAATTTAATGTCATTTCTGAGACATTGTTTTTTCTAAGCAGAAACAAGTACAAAGGTAGCATATGAAAGCGTAACATTTTTTTCTCAAAATGCAAATGGTTTTACAGTCTTTTGATTATCAAAGTAATGTATGTTCATTATAAAATAATTCAAACAATATATGAGTTAAGAAGAAAGTATGTGTTGTTCCTCCAAACACATAACACTCTTTAGAAATTCCAATTTGCTGCACATAGTTTTATAGGCTCATTTCCACTTACTAGAGGATGGAAGTCTTTTATTGTCAGTAAGTAGTTAGTTATCTGCATAGCTTAGGCTCTGAGATAACTGGGGTTTGAATTTCATTATTAGCTATGAGACTTTGAGCATTTCTTTAACCTGTTGCTTTGTCTGTAAACTGATATTTAATACTAATTTCCACCTGATAGACTTTTTGGAGGAATTAAAAGTATACTATTTATAAAGCACCCAGTTCAGTGTCACATAGTAGATAATCAATACATTTTTGCTTCAGTAAATTTTGATCAATAAATTTGTGTGGATGTGACATTCTTTTAGCAGTGCCTTGTTGATGGCCATTTTGGCTGTTCCCATTTTTCCTTGTTAGAAACATCATAGTGCTATGTAGGGCGTATATTTGGGATGAACTCACTTTCTCTGGGGACCAGCTGACATGAAGGTGAAAGGTAGAATGATCTAAAATGCTATTTGGTTTGTTCACATTTGGGAATATAAGCCAACATTAGTCAGAACTTCTGGCTTTTTCTAAAGAAGCTGGAAATCTCTGTTTGAAAAAGCAAAATATCTCTGTATTTATATATCTACTATATTCTTTGTGTAAAATATACTACCTTGACCTTTACAACTGGAACTGGTGGGCTGGAACTGGTGATCAGTTAGCCAGAATGTTTGATCTCAAAGCTCAAACTATGCCTGCCTTTACCTTCATGAGTTAAGAACGTTCCAGATGCGGGGCCGGCCGAGTGGCGCGATGGTTAAGAACTGGCTTGGGATGCCAGAGGGCGCCGGTTCGGATCCCACATATGAGGGCCAGTGACACTGCCCTCTACAGCTAAGATGCTGAACAAAAGCTCGACCTGGAGCTGGGCTGCCGAGAGTCACTGGTGACAGCATAGGCTGCAGTGCTGCTGCAGTGGGTTGCCATGGGCTACCGTGTGTAGCCAGCAGCCAGCGTGAGCGGCCGTCCAGAAGCTGGCAAGTGATCTGCCTCACCCGGGAAGAGCGCAATGATGGTGCCAACTTGGGCCAGTGAAGCAACGTCCTCCACAACTAGACTGAAGAACAAAAGGACAGCAACTTGTCTGTTCCCTCCCCCAACTCCCAAATAAAAAAAATTAAAAAAAAAAAAGAATGTTCCAGATGCAATATGAAGTTAACTAGTTTGGTATTATATGATATGATTTTTGTGGCTTTATATATAAATTCTAAAACTCTTTATAATAATAATAATTACTTTTCCCCACGAGGATGCAAAGTTCCTAATACAGGGCTAATAAACCTCCTGAAATTACATGTGAAATTTTGTATGTTTAGGTGTCTCCTCTTTTTATTTGTTTGGATTTAATGCCTCCTTCAGACTCTAGTACTGTTTTCTGATACTGCTCTCCTCAGCCCTCCAAAAACAGTAAAGAATCTGGAGAGAAAGGAACAGATGTTTTTTTCTATAGGACTAATTTGTTTTGTACTTCCAATGTACAGAATATGTAAAATTTACATAAGATTTTATTCATAACCTCATTACTAGTCTCATGAATTTTCGAGAGTTCTGCAAGCTCTCCTTGAAGTGGCTATTCTACCAGCACCAGTGAGCAGGGACCAGAGCTGGCCCTCTTGTTAACTTCTATACCTTCAGTGTCAAGCACAAAAGCTTGTAGGTTGTAGGTGACCTATTTAAATTGTTCGCAAAATAAAAGACTGAATCCACTGCTCTTTACATAGTTAATTTAGACATATAAGGAGTCTTCCAGCTCAGGTTCACAAGGAGCTTACAAACTGTCTCTATCTTTTCTAGTCACATCTAGCACTAGTGCCAGCATGTGGCATCCCAGAATCGGTATTGGTGGGCATTTTGTTTTGATATACTGACTGGCAGGCACAATGCTTGTCACCTTCACTTGGCTCAGGAGAGGGTGGAAAGTTCAGCAGGTTTTACCCAACAGGCTTTGTTCAATTTAAGTAGATTATAGTGTGAATGATGGAGGTGGAGATCAGAACTGGCAGGGTGCTGGGATTTGAATAGGACCTTCAATTTATTTGACATGTGTAATGTTCTTATGAATGGGGATAGAACCCTGGTTTTTGGTGATAGGTAGAAAGATTGACTCCAGGATTGATAGAGTCTTGGGTGGATTAGTAAATCGATTTGCTAAGAGCTAGAATGATACACCTTTTGAGTCTGAAATTCACCAAGCAACAGCTTAAGATAAAAAAATTAAAAAAAAGACAACCAAAAAAAAAACTCTAGCAGCACTAGTGTTTCAAAGATATTTTGCATGTAAGGTATATGTGGCTTTTCCCTAGAACTATTATTTCTACAGAAATAAAACTTATTATTTTTGTTAATAAAAATGGATAATTAATTGCTTGGTGACATATTGTTTACTTGAAGCCCTTTTCTGCCTGTTTTTTTTTTAATTTGTTTTTCAACCATCTTATTGCATGTTAAAATAATATTGGGTTGTCAGAAAAGTCATGACGCATTTTGTAACGAAAAACATAGAAAGAATACATCATGACTTTTCCGGCAACCCAATAAAAATAAATTCAAAACAAAACACCCATTACTTAGGGAGATACTTCACTAATTAATTAAATTTAACCTCAAAAGGCTATAGTTTAATTGTATTGCAACATATGTTGTGATTAAATTACCTGTTCTAAATAGTTTAATAAAACAGAAAAAAAGCGATAACAACAATGCCTATTATCTGTTCAGTAAATTATACTTCTGTGTTATACTTAGACATAACCCTGAATCAACCTCAGATATATAAATATATTAATAAGAAGATATTGAGGTTTTTATTTTTATAGTATAGACAGAAACATTGGGAAATAAGAATTCTTTTTTGGCTAAAGATGGAATTGATTAAAAACAGAATTATGATGGAATTTACCTCAACTGCCCATGAGCACTATGGATACAAATGTGTATTTTTCTGATGTACAGCCATTTGGACATTTCGACCAAAGACCCCTGTCTCTTCCAGTTGTCTTTACATCTTCTTACGCCTTCTTGCTGGGATTTCTCCAGCCATTTTTCTTCTAAAATTATTTGTAAATGCACCATCTGCTTTGGAATGTTTCTTATTGCCATGCATTGCTCCAAGTAATATTTTTTAATATGTATTTCTTCCCCCTCTTCATCATCCTTGCTTATTTCTATGTATACGTAAACACACAAACAAAAATAATTTTCAGGCACCGTTACCAGAAATGATTAAACTTTCTGAAATTTAGAGGTATCCAAAATCTGTCCCTTTTTTTTCTGATATGGAGACCGAGGGAGATTGTTCTGAGACCCCACGGCCAACACTGGTGATGCTACGTCTTGAATATAAAGAGGTTGAAATCTATTTTCCTCGTCTGTGGTAAATGTTAGAGAAAGTACTGATCATCATAGGTTTTTAGAACATTGGAAACCCTGGATAAATGTAAAGTTCATAAAAAATGCTAACAAGATTACAAGATACTGTGTAATAATCCTTCAGTAATCATACTATTAACCCCACTTCTGTTGGGAAGTAATTATATCTTCAATGAACGTCTTATCTTAGGACACATATTGTTTTCTCAGACATCAAGAGGTTCAAAGCAGTCTAACTTTGGCCATTATTAGAAAGACAAATGAAATACATGTGTTTTGAGAATATCTATTTAGTGGTTACCAACTCATTTTGATCCTTTTCCAAGTCCTTTTCGCCTTAATTCAGTATGTACTTTAGTCTAACTCAACCTGGTAGTAGTAACGAATGAATTTCTTTCTCTGTCAAGATGCTGTTACTGATTCCCCCACTTTTTCATGATGTAATTTATTTTGGCAATAGCTATAATGAAAGTCCACTACTTTATCTTTGTGGTATTTTTGCTAGAAAAAAATATACTACATATGCTTTTTCAATGCCAGGCAACTTCAAAAGAACATTTGGCTGTGTTACTATAATTGACTGTTTTTGATTTTCCATTCCATCACGCTTAGGTAGCCTGCACTACCTGTGTTTAAGCAGAGATGGAATGGATGGTAGACTCAATTTAGTGTTGATCTGAATTTCATTAGCTGTGTGTAGATTTTCCAGTTTATTCACTTCTCTGTGAAATTTTTTGGCCATTTCACCACTTGTTACCTTTTCTATCAGGTGGGTATCTGAAGAATGAGAGTAAAAATTTTGGGACACAAGTGTTCCTTCTCTAATCCATAACACGTTTTCTGATAGACAAGATTGATCAATGAATGAATGAATTTCAACTCAGTAGATCTAATAAATGCTTTAGAGTTAAATTCATATTCCTGGATTTAAGATCATGAATTGGGCTTTGTTTTTTGACATGAGACTTTCCAATTTATTAGTATCAAATAATAGGAAGTTATTCCACTTTTTCAGTAATAATCTGTATTTTAACAGTAAGTTCCTACCTCTGTCATTTTGACCTAACCTCAACAATTTCTTGTTTATTATCATGAGAGCTATCTTCCTGGAGGGTTAAAGTACTACTTGTGATCCCAGTTGGAAGGAAGACGTTTCTAATAGGCTGGGAGTTAGACCAGAAGATTTTCAGATGTGGGCAGTGAAGTCAGAGTTTGAAGCACAAAAATTTTAAATATGTGGTGTCTTAGCTGTCACTACCCACCTCTTTGCTTAAGAGAAGAGTTTATTGTAAACAAAATTATAGGTCTGAATGTATAAATATAGCAACATACAAACAGATGTACTAATGTTACTATGAGGCACTTTGCTTTATGTTTTTACTTTGGCATTTGAGAACTTAGTTTGGCACCTTAGCAGACGACTGGGAAGGACTCTTGAGAATGTTTGCTGTTTGTGTTCCTCTATCTACAATTAATTTTTAGGAATTCTCAATTTAATACTATGTAAAACTATTTTTCTAATTCTTTTGATACTATTTTTTTCCTTTATTACAATAACCAAATTTTCATCTATTTTTTGAATTCACATGACCTGGTTTTAAGCTATTGGGACTTCAAAAAAGATCCAAGATTTTGTTTTCCTGACAAATGCGAAATGTAACCATTCTGGAGAAATTTTTTTCTCTTTGAATTCTTTTCATATGACTTCAATTATTCTAATGGTTTGTCTCTTGAATTTCTACCTATTCTTAAAAATCACCAAGTTTCAGAATAACTCATTTGAAATAATCTAAAAACTATCAATGTTTTAGCATAAAAACAATAAAAAACTAATCTAATTGGAAAAAGTTGCTGGGACACGTTAGTTATGCAGACTCTTCAATGATGATGTCACCAATTTTTATCAGCGTTTACAAGAGAAAACCTCAAGTGGTGTCTTCTTCAAGTATTGGCTTTTAGAAGACAAAACTAATTTTATATTCTTTCTCATATTTTACTGACATGTTTCTAATCACAAGTTGTTCAAAAGGTTAATAGAAATTGCAGTGCTTTATTGTAATGATGTTTAAACGATTTCTTTTTCAGTAAAGGCTGTGTGCTATTACAGACAAAAATGATTTTACAACCCATGCATTAAACTTTGTGATGCCATATGTCTTAAGACTTGGTAATCAATGGTGTGAGTTAGGCTGGTTTATTTCTCCTAGTTACTAGTGTCGCTGAATAAATAGCCATAAAGAAATTGATCTCTTGGGCTGAAGCAGTTTTTATCACATTGCAAGGGTTTGATGATGACTGTGTTAATCATGGGCTTTGATTAGTCTTAGATGTTCTTGGGTACAGAGGTTTCAGTAACTTCATGCTTAAAAATTGAAAATGTGAGTTTTCCTAGTCAAATGGCAGAGCAGGTAAACACTGTGCTTGCCTCCTCTCATGACCACATCAAAATTACAACTAAACTACAGAACATAAATCATTAAGAATCACCTGAAGTCTAGCCAAGTGAAATCCCTACAACTAAAGAAATACAGAAGAGCCACCTTGTGACTGGTAGGAGGGACAGAGATACAGAACGGGTTGGTCCCACACCTGCATGTGATGATTAAAAATTGGGAGGGATATCTCGGCTGCAGAGTTTGACCCTGGAGGAGCGAGGGGTCCCAGCCCCACATTGTGCTTTCCAGCCCAGGGTTCCAGTGCCTGGGAGAGAAGTTCCCACAACTTCTGGCTGTGAAAACCAGTGGAGATTGTGGCTGAGTGAAGCTAGGGTGGCTGTAGTCCCAGACCCTCCTGTTAAAGGGTCCCCGCACAGACTTAATCGCTGACAGACTCACCAGCTCTGAGCTCCAGTGCTGGGGCAGCAGCTTAGAAAATCACCAGGGATGTTAGGGGAGGAATTGAATTAGCTAGCTTCAAGGTGGGAGCTGGAAGGGCAGCTTTCTCCCTGACAGAGGAGCTGATGGGGGCCCTCGTTTCTTTGTTGAGCCCTCCTCCTTCCTATGGTGCAGACACAGGCAGCCTCTATATCTGAGCCTTCGTCAACTTGGCTAACACCATTTGCCCTGCCCTGGTGATTCCCTGCAACCATGTCCCACCCAACTTGCAGACCCACCCATGCTGCTTCCAGTGGTTTTTCCATACAAATGGCCTGTCTTGCCTCATGTTGCAGAGTTTCATGAAATCTCCCAAAGATTCATGAAATCCAAACAAGTAGCATCTGACTTTAGCATGTGCTATACCTCTTGCTGAGCAGCTGTAAGCCCGGCAATAGCCACAGCTGGCCTCATTTGTGGCTTGGTCTCTTAAAGCACCTCGAAGTCCAGCACAGGTAGTGGATTGTTTTGTGGCTCATGCAAGGTGGCCCCGGGCAGGGCACAGGCTGCAGCTGAATTTGGCCTGTGGCAGGGACCCTATTAGGAAGCCCTGGGGATAGCACGTTGAACTGAGCTGGAGCACCGCCTGTCTACCTGTCATGACGACACACCCAAAGGGCAGACTGGACAGGTATCAGAGCCCTGCTAATGTGAGCCCTGCTCTGTAGGGTCATGCTCTGCTCCATAGCTCCTTCGCCTTAGTCGCAACAATCCTTACAACCAATCAGCCTGAGGGTCAATCCCTCCCATTGATGTGCCAACAGCATCCAAGGCTCAACTATAGCAGGAGGGCACATACAACCCACACAAGGTACATACCTAGAGCATCTGGCTCAGGTAACCAGGGAGACTATGCCACTGGGCCACACAGGACACCTATTACATAAAGCCATTATACTAAGGCCAGGAAGCATAGCAGCCCTACCTAATACACAGAAACAAACACAAGGAAGCAGCCAAAATGGAGAGACGAAGAAACATGTCCCAAATGAAGTAACAAAACAAAGCTCCAGAAAAAGAACTAAACACAATGGAGACAGGCAATCTACTAGGTGCAGACTTTAAAACACTGGTTATAAGGATGCTCAATGATCTCAGGGAGAACTTCAACAAAGAAATAGGAAACATACATGGAGATTGACAACTAAAAATAACTCATCAGAAATAAAGACTACAATAACCGAAATGAAGAAACATTAGAGGAAATTGATAGATTAGATGAAGCATAGGATACAATCAGCAACTTAGAACATAAGGTAGCAGAAAACACCCAAACAGAACAACAAAAAGAAAAAAGAGACCAAAAAAATGAGGATAATGTAAGAGGCCGCTGGGACAACAACAAGAGTTTCAACATTTGCATCATAGGGGTTCCAGAAGGAGAATAAAGAGAATGAGAAATTGAAAACCTGTTTGAAGAAATGATGATAGAAAACTTCCCTAATGTGGCAAAGGAAATAGACATACAAGCCCAGGAAGTGCAGAGAGTTCCAAACAAGATGAACCCAAAGAGGCCTACACCAAGACACATCATAATTAAAATGTCAAAGGTTAAAAACAAAGAGAAAATCTTAAAAGCAGTTAGTTACCTACAAGGGAGCTCCCATAAGACTGTCAGCTGATTTGTCAACAGAGACTTTGCAGGCCAGAAGAGTTAGGTAGGAAATATTCCACATGATGAAAAGCAAGGACATACAACAGAAGATTACTTTACCTAGCAAAGCTATCACTTAGAATCCATGGTCCTATAAAGAGCTTCCCAGACACGAGAAAGCTAAAGGAGTTCATCTCTACCAGACCAGTATACAAGGAATCTAGAGGGATCGAAGATGGAAAAATAAAAAATATGAATAATAAAATGGCAATAACTACATACCTATCAACAATTAGTTTAAGTAAATAGATTAAATGCTCCAATCAAAAGACATAGTGGTAGCTAAATGGATAAGAAAACAAAATCCTTATATATGCTGCCTACAAGAGAGTCACTTCAGATTGAAAGACACACACAGGGCTGGCTGAGTGGCACGATGATTAAGAACTGGCTTGGGATGCCAGAGGGCCCTGGTTCAGATCCCACATATGAGGGCCAGTGACACTGCCCTCTACAGCTAAGATGCTGAACAACAGCTCAGCCTGGAGCTGGGCTGCCATGAGTCACTGGCGACAGCATAGGCTGCAGCCCCTGTGGTAGTGGGTTGCCATGGGCTATCATGTGTAGCCAGCAGCCGCAGTGAGCAGCCGTCCAGAAGCCGGCGACTGATCTGCCTCGCCCTGGAAGAGTGCAGTGATGGTGCCAACTTGGGCCAGTGAAGCAATGTCCTGACAACTAGACTGAAGAACAAAACAACAGCAACTTGTCTGTTCCCCTTCCCCCGATTCCCCAACTCTGTTCCCATCCCCCCAATTCCCCAATTAAAAAAAAAAAAAGACTGAAAGTAAAGGGATGGAAAAAGATATTTCATGAAAATGGAAACGAAAAATAAAAAGCTGGGGTAGTAATACTTATTCCAGACAAAATAGACTTTAAGACAAAGTTTATATCAAATGTCAAAGAAGGATGCAGTAATCCCACTTTTGTGTATTTATCTGAATAAACCCAAAACGCTGCTTCAAGGGGACATATGCATCCATATGTTCATTGCAGCATTATTTACAATGGTCAAGATGTGAAAGCAGCCTGGGTGTCCATTGATGGATGAATGGATAAAGAGGAGGTGGTATATATATACAGTGGAATATTGCTCGGCCAGGGAAGGGAATGGATTCTTGCCATCTGAGGCGGCATGGATGGACCTGGAGGGTATTGTGCTGAGTGCAGTGTCAGACAGAGAAAGACAGATGCAATGTGATTTTTGCTTATAACTAAACAGAAACAAACTCACAGATACAGAGAATATTTTGATGGTTTCCAAATGGGAGCGGGTTTGTGAGGTGGATGAAAAAGGGGAAGGGATTAAGAAGTACAAATTGGTTGTTACATATAGCCATGTGGATGTAGGGTATAGCATAAGGAATATAGTCACTAATGTTGTAGTAACTGTGTGGTGTTGGATGAGTTCTAAATTTATTGGTGTGATAAATGGGAGGGAGTTGGGGGCAGGTTGAAAAAGATGAAGGGATTAAGAAGTACAAATTGGTAGTTTCAAAATAGTCATGGGGAATATGCTTTAGCAATAATACGGTAATAACTATGTATAGTGCCAGGTGGGTACTAGACTAGTTAGGGGGAATCACTTCTTAAATTATGTAAATGTCTAACCACTATACTGTACACCTGAAAGTAATATAAAACAATATTGAATGTCAACTGTGATTGAAAAAATGAGGGGAAAATCAGAGGTAGAAATTTCTAGGAATAAAACAAATAAGTCATGGGGATGTAATGTACAGCATAGGGTTGTAATGTCAGATGGTTGCTGGACTTATGGTGATCACTTCTTTAGGTGTATCAATGTTGAATAACTACGGTGTACCCCTGAAACTAATACCTAATATAATATTATATGTTTTTTATATATATGTATATATATATATATATATATACATATATATATATGTATATATAAATTTTTTATTTGGGAACAGCCATGGTCATTGGTTACACATTGCTTTCATGCTACAATGGCATAGTTGACTCTTTTAGGAAGGACGCAGCTCACAGTGGCTTATGCAGGCATCAAACCGGCAACCTTAGTGTTATCAGCACCATGCTTTACTGAACTGAGCTAACTGGTCACCCCAGTTAGCAATATATATGTGTGTGTGTGTGTATGTGTGTGCGTGTGTGTGTGTGTGTGTGTGTGTGTGTGTGTGTGTGTGTATGTAAAGATTTTATTAGGGAATGGGTAGAGGGGAACAGCATTGGGGAATCGGGAAGGTGAACAGACAAGTTGCTGTCCTTTTGTTCTTCAGTCTTGCTGTGGAGGAGGTCGCTTCACTGGCCCATGTTGGTATTATCATTGCACTCTTCCTGGGTGAGGCAGATCAGTCGCTGGCCACTGGACAGCCACTCACGGCGTATCTTGGTAGCTCATGCTGTCTGCCCACCGCTCACACTGTCTGCCAGCCACTTAGGGTAGCTTACAGCAGCCCACTGCAGCAGGGGCTGCAGCCTATGACGTCGCCGATGACTCACTGTATCCCAGCTCCAGGTCAAACTGCTGTTCACCATCTTAGCTGAAGAGGGCGCAGCGTCACTGGCCCTCATGTAGGATCCAAACCGGGTATCTACTGCTCAGAGCTGTTGTCCCAAGCCAACTCTTAACCAATGTGCCTCTTGGCCAGCCCCCAGTTAGCTATATTTTAATAAAAAATTTTAAAAAGTGAAAAAATTGAAAATGCAATATATTGGGCATTAAATTTTGTTTTTACATTAACTTCTCCATGTTTTGTAGTCAGATCATTACTTGACTTTTTGTAGCTCATTAAAGTATTATGGTTACCATGGGCACCCTCTCTGTGCCCTCCTTACAGGCCCAAAGAGTAACGTGGGGTGTAAGTGTGTAAGATTTGAACTCAAACGTGTTCCTGGGTCTGAATGCCAGCCCTTTCACTCCTACCTGCATGAATTGGTCACATAACTTCAGTTCTGCAAGCCTCAGTTTTCCCATCTTAAACATTGGAGAAAACAAAACAAACGTGTTGATGATACTTGGCAGGGTGCCTAAAACATGGTCAAATAAATTATAACAATTATTATGGTTATGTCTGCTCTTATTATTATTACTACTATTGAGTTAAAACAGGACTCAATCACAGTAATCATTTAGATTCAGCCTAGGTATTGTATTCTCTTGAGGAAAAGGGCCCTTTATTGTTTGAATTGTATTTTGTTTCTTTTTCCTTTTTCGTAGTGTTTTTCCCCCAGCGGCTCTTTAATGGGGTAATTGGGTAATGAAGCTCGTTATATTCATTCAAAATTATTTTTTCTGCAGAAGATTACAAAATCACTAATTAACAGGGCAGAGAAGACCTACCTCCTGGGCCTGAACATTGTAAGGGTGAGGACGTTGGTATTCCCTCTAGCGCCCTGACTGTGTCCAAATAGCCTGCCATAAACTGGTTCCACTGCCTGTAGGGCTGGCATTCTGACTCACATCAGAGAATGTGACTGGCTGTTTCACTTCTACTTGAAAACCACAGCATTCTTATACCACCCCCAGGCCTCCCTGGAAAATGCAGTTTCCACCCAAAGGACTTGTGTCAGAGCAAATCAGTTCCTCGGGCACCATTCTGCAGCCAGGGTCTTACATGTTTAGGATCCTGGCCAAAAGCAAGTGTCTGCTTCAAAAGAATTTGTCCCTTACCTGAAAAAGCCTCTATGCCATGCTAAATCTAATTTCTCCAAATATTTTCGAGTGCCAACTCATAATTTAAGACAAGTAGCTGACAAAAATTTACCTGTAGGCTAGCTTAATCAGATTTTTAACCTATTTAGAGGCAGCACCAAAGAAATAAACTTACTTCATGAGCACGGATTTCCAAATCCATCAAAAAATGTGCCCCAGAGTCAGAGTGATTTTTTAAAAAAGGATTTGCTAAATGATTGTCCCGGAAATGTGTGTGTTTGTCTGGAGGACAATGCCAGGGGTTAGAAGAGAGGCACATTTTTGTGTTTCAGTAAGTAATTTTCCTTGTTATAATAAAAAATCACATCCCTTGTTGGAAATCTTGTTGGTGCCCAAACGCTCTGGGTAAGTGTTTGCAACTCGTGATTATTTATTCCCCAGATCTTTTTAGATGTGCTATGTGTGAATCAGCCCAGCCGGCATTTAAGACTTGAAAAATGTTCTGTAGGATTTCTGGGTATCAAAGCATCCATTAATTACTAAGAGGATAGGACAGTGGTTTACTGGAAGTCAGAATCTGCATGGCTCTTTGTTCTGAAGGGGAGAAAAGGAGTCCTCCATGGAAAAGAACCACTTTTAAAGGTACCCTTTTAATATCCTGTTGAAAGATATGCATTATTTTTTAATATTATAAAGCATTCTTTCAAAATGATATTTCTGTGGTGACATCCACATTATACTGGAAAATATTCTTGTGTTTCTGGCAACGATACACTAATTACAGCCTATACATTTTTAATAGTTTAATCTGTCATATTCTAGGAGAGAAGTGATTCGGATTCAAAACACAACTGAAGTACATGACCAAACACATTATGAAATATGTGGTTTCATTAAATCCTGTTGTTAATTCAATCAGAAAAAAAATTTTTAGTTCAAATAGAGGAACAGGAGTGCTGAGGTATTATGATTGCATTTCCAAATATGCACATACCTTTCCATTCATAGTCAAGCCTTGCTGCCATATTATGTTACGTTGCCTGGTAGCCATCATAAAAGGAAGTCATGTCACAATTTTAAAGCAGAAAATTGTTATATACTGTAGCTTAAAAAAAAATTATTAGTTTCAGGTGTACAAAGCCACAATAATTTATACCCCTCACAAAATGATAACCCACCTCCCCCTCTGACATCTTGTATACCTGTTACGAAGGTGACCGTAGTGATATTCAGCAATGAGGGATGTAGCACTTTTTCTAGGATGAGTTCGCAAACTTAATTCAGACATATATACATATATATTTGACATACAGTATTATTCTACTTGAGCTTCAGGTGTATAGCGCATTGATCAGTCATGTACACTGTCTATGAAGTGATCCCCTTGATAAGTCCAGTGCCCATCTGACACGCTACATAAACTTTACAACATTATTGATTATATTACCCACATTGTATTTCATATCCCCATGACTATATTGTGTCTACTAATTTGCCCTTTCTAACCCTTTCACTTTCTCCCTCATCCCCTCTCCCCTCCCATCTAGCAACCAACAGTTGTTTTTTTTCTATATCTCTGAGTATATTTCTGTTTTGTTTACTCATTTATTCTGTTCTTTATATTCCACATATAAGTGAGATCATATGGTATTGGTTTTTCTCAGTCTGACTGATTTCACTTAGCATAATATTCTCAAGTTCCCTCCACGTTGTTGCAAATTGTGAGATTTCATTCTTTTCATAGCTGAGTAATACTCCATTGTGTAAATGTACCACAGTTTCTTAATCCAGTCGTCTACCGATGGGCATTTTGATTGTTTCCATATCTTGACTATTGTAAATAGCTCTGTGATAAACATAGGGGTGCATATATTTTTTCGAATTAGTGTGTTCGATTTCTTTTAATAGATACCCAGGAGTGGAATTGCTGGGTCATAAGGTAGTTCCATTTTCACTTTTTTCAGGTACCTCCCTACTGTTTTCCATAGTGGCTGCACCAATCTGCAGTCCCACAAACAGTGCACCAGGGTTCCCTTTTCTCCACATCCTGTCCAACACTTGTTTGTTTATTTACTTATTGATGGTAGCCATTCTGAGAAGAGTAAGGTGGTATCTCATTGTGGCTTTTATTTGCATTTCTCTAATGATCAGTGACGTTGAACATTTTGTTTATGTCTATTGGCCATGTGTATGTCCTCTTTAGAGAAATATCATGTACTGTAGCTTTGTTGTGACTCATGGGTTGCATGGAACAGAAAGCAACTCATGGAACTCAAGGGCACAAATGTGACTAGAAAGGGGCTTAGAAAGTGAACGGAAATCTTTTTTTTAATGTCTTCAGTTTCTGTTTGTGTCTTCATGGTTTCTTTTGTGTCTTCTGCTAAACAGCTTCTCACAGTTTGTGTGATACATTTTGATTTCTGATACTTGTTGAGGTTTTAGATTATGGGTTGATATCAACAGCCCTTTGGGCCTGATGCTAAAGGCCCAGGAAAGAAAGCACCTGACTAGTCCAGTTGAGTCAGATGGTCCATACCTGGTTCAGTTGGCTGTGGCCGTGATATACAGAACACACATGGCAGACCTGGGCCTACTCCTGTGATCCTCTGAGTGGTTATTTCCAGAGCAAAGAGGGCTGGCCGAAGCCCTAAAATGTTCCTTCTCTCACACACTAAGAACTTGTTCATTTTTAGCTCTGAAGGAGTATGTGCATCTGAGCCAGCATCAAATTTCAGTAATGGTCGTCTTACAAGAACTCTTGTGTATCGTCTGGGCACGGTGTAGCAAGTGTGCCTACACAGGTGTGACTTAGAGTCCTTTCGGAGACACTGCTTGTTACTTCATTCTCAAAGACTATCTCCCATCTTCAGAAGTTTCAAATGTGCCTCCTAGAACAGAGGAGAAAGATGTCTATTATTTAAAGATGGGCCATTATCAAAAGGTGAACAGAGGTGTTCCAGCTACGATTCACATTCCTAGCACGCCCTTAAAAATGGCTAAAACACTAGGTATTATTTATGAACAAGTCAAAATAGCAGCATGTCCTCTGAAGGGATGCCTGGGTTATTTACGTACTAATTTATCCATCTCTGTTGGAAAACTTACCATCTGGATGCTGTCCACATTTTAAAAACAAATAAATTAAAATCCAAGGCAAATTGACTACAACATGGGTGACCTTCAAACTCCCTCTTATCCTAGACAGCCAGCTCCTACTCTGATTGTTCTGAAAGGAGGGACAAAAAAGGGGAAATGCATACGCACAGATGTATCTCCTCCTGTTTATTTGGTGAGATCAGATCTTTCTTCCTCAGACCTTGCAATTACTTTGAATATTATTATAGGTGATGATGAAATGTGAATTATGAATACCATGCACGGGCAATGTTCCTACAATGACACAGTGCATTTCTTCTTGCCTGGCCACTTTCCACCTTTCACAAGGCATTGTCCAATCTGATTTTCTAACTTGCATTTTCTGACTCTGGTTGAAAGGCTTTATAAATTGCTTTCATGATTATCCTTACGTTACTGTTAAAGGCTATTAGTTTGTTGAGCAAATATATTATTTACAATTTGCCTCCATCATTTGTGTATTCTGAGTGACTCAAGTTTTAAATTGCATGAGGCTTTTATTGAAATCGTGTATGCAAACACAGGTTTAACTTTATGCAGGTATGTATTCTACATACACACACAGTTCTAAAAGGATGGAAAATTTTTCCCTGTGTTTTTTAACTTAAGTCACTTCTTACACTTATCTAAGTGCATTTTGACACATTACCAAAACAAGTTGATTAAATTTTTGTTGTTATTGATATTTATATGGTAACCTAATATTAACCTGTCAAAATCCTCATAAATTAGTTACTTGTAAAAACACTCTAATTGAAATATTGCTTTAGGGAATTATTAGAGGTAGGTAGGAAGACAAAATAGACATAAGACTAATTAGTATTTATAATATGTGATACAACATTCATATAAAGTAAGACTTCAGTCTCAGGATTTATTGTAGAATTGTGGTTAAATGGATATTAGTCAGCTTGAGCATGTTTCATAATTACGGGTAAAGGGAATCAAGCTTTTACTGGAAATGCCATCATTGGTCAATCAGTTGACTTTCAAATGAGTATTGAGGAGGCGTAGGTCTTCGAGTGATGGGGGATTCATAAATCATCAAATCTAGTTTGGAATGTGAGGCACCCGTGAACAGTTAAAGAACAGCAAACAGCATGAAAGGCAGAATGTTGAGTTGCAGAGAAATCCGAGGATAGGACATGAGTGTCCATCACAGAATTCGTTGTGTACAAGTCTGAACAAGACCAGGAATTGCCATTGACTTCCTTTGTGATGAAGGCTGATTCACCTCTGGAACGGAGCAGAAATTTAGACTGACCTCCACAAAGGGAGATAAGCACTGACTATATGCCAGTCTCTCTTCAAGCGCACAAAGTAGAGCTAATACCTTAAATGCAGTTACAGGACGATAGAAATTTACAGGCTACATTGAAAGAAGATGAAATGAGTAATTTATCTAGTCTAGAAGCTCAGGGACTGCTTCCTGAGAGGAGTTATATATTACCTGAACCCTAAGAATGTAGAAGAGTTGGATAGAGGGAGCTGGGAAAGGTGTGATCCGGGGACAGGGAACAGCATGTCAAGGCCCAGAGCTTAGGGAATGTGAATGGAACATCTAAGGGAAAAGTTCAGGATACCTAATGGACAGAGTAAAAGCATCATAAGAGAGGAGACTACACATGTCGACAGGGGATATGGCAATAATGAGTTTCCATTCTATCCTAAGAGAAATGAAAATCCTTTAAATTGTCCTTAAGAAGGAGAGTGATGTGGTCAGAGTAATCTGTTAGGTGGTGACTGGGACTGTGGAGTGGACGGTGGAATGGATTGAGGAGGCCCTTAGTCTGAGCCTTGGGAGGTTCCAGAAGTAATATAGGTAAGTGATGATGGTTACATCTCTAAACCTGATTGGAGGCAGGGGCCAGGGAAAGAAGTGGACAGATGTGAGGGATATTTGGGAAAGGAAGTTGACAAGTGTTAGTGCTGGGTGTGGAGAGAAGATAGAGAGATGATGTTCAGGTTTTTGGTTTGCACAACTGGGCCTGTGGTGGTGCTCAATTGAGTCAGTGAGCCCAGTTCATTGGGGCGGGATGCATTCTGTAATTAGTGTACAAGGGTGTGCCCGGCTGGCGATGTCTAAGAAACCAATTGGCTAGATGGCTCCACCACTCGAGAGACAAGTAAGAACTGGAAATACAGATTTGAAAGGTGGTAGCATGCATGCAGAAATTGACCCCTTCATGCTGGTGAGAGTGACTAGAGACAGTTGGGCTTGAGTGAGAACTGGTCGTCCTGAGCGGAGAGTCACACCAGCCTTTAGGAGACAGCTAGGGGAAGAGAGGTCGGTAGAGAAGACTGAGATGGAATAGCCAGAAGGGGCAGAGGAAACCCTTGTGCTCACACAAAGCAGGGGACACGTTTGTTTTGAGAAATGCAGGAGCAGTCAACATTATCAAGTGTTCCCTCAAAATCACCTGGGGCAAAGGACTGTGAGGGATTTCAACTACAAAAAAGCTTATTGGTGACCTTTCCCCAATCACTTGCTTTAGATTTAATAACCAAAGATTTAAGTAGAAATATCCAACACTGCATTTGCTGAACAAACCTGAATCATGGATATACTATTACAGGAAATTCTGAAATTTCCAGTGGCAAAATTGGCAACACCAATAGACCTTTTGTGGCCCAGGAAGGAATGAAACCACTGGATTTTATGAAGAGCATTCCAATTTTACAGAAGTATTGAAGGAAGGAGGGAAGCAACAAATCTGATTTAGTGAAGACATTTTCCTTGACAGCAAGATTTACTCCTGGGTTATAAATTCGCCATGATCGAGACTAAAATGCAGTGAAAGTTAAATTTCACCTATATCTCATTCAACGCCTAACATGATTTAAATGACAAGATTTCAGAAGTGACATGTAGCCTTGGATCTAAATATATTTTTTATGGCTGGAAATTTTAATTTCAGATCAGTGAAAAATCATGACGCCTCTTCATGTGTAAGAGAGTTAAAGAGTGGAGTGTTAGGCCAGGGCAGATGGTTTTGTCAGGCAGAACTATTAATGCTAAGGGGAATCAGACGGCAGAATTTGCACAGGCTTATCTATAAATTCGCTCCTGCAAGATAATATTGAAATGGTTGAATGACCGACCTAGTTCGAAGATAGAGACAGGATGAGTTCATCTTGTTTTAATCTCACATTGGATGTTCAATTTGCCTGTGACAGGCTGACACAGGCGTCCTGTAAAAGTATTACATGTGCATGACCCTGCTCCTGCCTCCCACCCCAGCCGCATCCGGAAACACTCTTTCCCTTATTCTCTTTACTCCAGTTTCAATCACCCTTTTCTTTCAAATGGCCTGGCCTCTTCCTGCCCCGGGACCTTTGGACCTACTCTCCTGACTTGTCCTACCTCAGAGCTGAGACGCTCCTTTTTGAAAGTCTCAGTTCACATGTCACTTTTGTTTTGTTTTGTTTTGTTTTTTGTTGGGGAATTGAGGGAGGGAACAGCGTTGGGGAGTCGAGGAATGGGAACAGACAAGTTGCTGTTGTGCTGTTCAGTCGAGTTGTGGAGGACGTCGCTTCACTGGCCCATGCTGGTATTGTGATCATTGGGCTCTTCCCAGCCGAGGCAGTCAGTCGCCGGCCATTTGACGGCTGCTCACGGTGGCTCACAGCAGCTCACACTGGCTGCCGGCCGCTCACGGTAGTTCACAGCAGCCCACTGCAGCCCCACTGCAGCCTACGCCGTTGCTGGCGACTCACGGCAGCCCAGCTCCAGGTCGAGCTGTTGTTCACCATCTTAGCTGTAGAGGTCTCAGCGTCACTGGCCCATGTGGGATCCGAACTGGCGGCCCTGCTGCTCAGAGCTCGCACTCCCAAGCCAACTCTTAACCAACAAGCCACTCGGCTGGCCCTCACATGTCACTTTTGCAGGAAGACTTTTCTCTTACTTCCTTGCTGAGACCTAGCTAGTGTCCTGTTATGTACTCTCAGTGTCCCTGGTACTTTTTTGAGTAAATGCAAATGAGGGACGGAGGAAAAAAGGGAGAGAATTTGGTAACAACCCCATTGACTCCTCGAGGTTTCCAGGGATGCTACTTGTTAACTGATGATTTTTATAGAGAAAATGAGAATGTAAGTTAGTGTTTACTGAGTGTTCATGATGTGCTGAGCATATGGATTATTTTTATTCTCACAGGAACCCTGTGATGACAGTATTTTCTCCCTCATTATATAAGGAAACTGAGGTACAAAGAGATTGAAGTCATGAGCCCCAGGTCACCCAGCTAGGAAGTGCACTGAGAAGTGTCACTGCAGTCAGACTTCCTCTATGAGGTCTTTGACGGACTAGCTGCTCCAAGCTGTGTGCTGGGCCAATTGGTAGGATGTCTTTCAAGCCCCTGTCTTCTAGTCACCCTAGTTTGTCAGAGTCACACTCACTTAGCAGTAGATGTCCACTGAGATTCTTGACAGCTGGTGTAGACTTGTCTGTTGTGATGGTCACTAGACGTCTAGTTAAAGCAATTGAGAGAAAGGAATTATAGCAGTACCGTCAGCACCCTCTCCCCTAAAAGAAAGTTGGAAAAGATCCATTCCAGCAGAAGAAAGCTATGAATGGTTTTACAATAAATATCATCAACGCTGTGGCTCTGCCAGGTTTTCCAATGATTGTCTGTAGCCGACTTGGCCTCCACAGCAGCTAGTCTCTGGAGGTGTTGGTTCAATAAATATAATGGGAGCAATCTCACTCTGTTACTTTTAAATTAACTTCGTCTGTGTGGCGGCTCTCATCCATGGCTCCTTCTTTAGGGGCAGGACTGTACCGTATTGATTCAGGTGATGGATGAGAAGATTAAATGCTGGGAAGCAGGACGAGAGCCCCACGTTCACTGTGGACTCCACAGGCCGACCCCTGGCCTCTGAGCATGTTCGTGCCACTGAATGGGAACCGCAAAGCCCTGGGGTAAATTTCAAGTTGACATCTGAACATCAAGGCCCAGCTCGGAGCTTGACAATGGCAGTGTTTTCCGACTTGGCATTTGAAGACTTGTTTTCTCCAAGTACAAGTCAAAGCTAGAAGAGAGTGATGTGATTTCCTGGTCACCGGGCAAGCCTGATATTTCAGAGACCTTAGTAGCACCTGGAAACAGGGAGGCAGATCCTTTGAACATAAAGCCCATCGAAAAGGTTGCAGTTCAGCTTTCATGTCCTGACAAATGGACAAGGGTAGGGTGGGGTGAGAAGGTGTAAAGATTCTTCTAGGACGTTTCAGAGTAATTGTAACAATAATGCATTAAAGTGTCAGCAGGGGAAATGATTAATTGAACTTCCCTTCATTTTTCTCATTTATTTGCTTTTTGTCTGGTCTTCACTATCCGCTATTTAAAAAAAAAAAAAAAATAGAAGTCGTCCCGCTCTGCCCAGTCCCCGGCACTTTCTCCGAAGTCCTTTATTATTGCAAAGTGACATATATGAAACCTTGCCACTGACATTCATAGACTTATAATCCTACTCCTTCAATTGCTTTATTAATGCTTTGGCTTTCAGCATAAAAGCCAGCACATTGAAAACCATGGAAAATTTCTGATTATGACAATGACATTTATCATTCTCTAATGGAGGAGCTGCAGCTCCTAGGTGGAAAGTTGGCGGGTGCATCCAGTGCGAAATTCCTCATTTCAGATGCAGTCCTTGCTGAGAGTAGCTGTTCTCTCAGGCGCGGGATAATATGGGTTGTTGGAAAAGTGATGACATATTTTTTCTATGTTTTTTGTTGCAAAAATGCGTCATGACTTTTTCGACAGCCCAATACTTAAGCCTCACACAACTGTAGGTGCACATCCAGCCCTGTTAATAATTTTTAACCAGATTTTATGGGGGAAGGCTTGATGTGTCAATGCAGTGATGTAGTCAATATCTTATCAAGTGCTTTCTATATGCCAGACACTGTTCTATGCACTTGGGATGATATATCAATGAGCAGATAAAAAGTCTTCTCATCATGGAACTTACATCCTAGCAAGGGGTAGGTAGACCACAAAACATTGTAAATAATCTTATGATAAAAAGCTGAAAAGTACTTGTGAAGAACAGGGCAGATTAAGGGAAATAGCTGGGCCAGGGGTTACAGCTTTAAGAGGCCTCATTAAGAAAGGGATATTTAAGCACAGCATTGAAGGAGGTGAGTCTGAGCTGAAATATCTCAGAGCTCTCAGAGGGAATTGCAGATTCGGTGGGCAAAAAAAAAATCCATGTTGGAGAGTAATAGATCCTGGGTTATTGGAAACTAAACATGCTTTTCTGTTTTTCTTTCAACTTCCAAATCCTCTTTCCTTCTGTCCACACTCTGACATTATTTGGGGACCGTGGCCAGCCCTCCTGCCACTCCTCACTCTACTGGGAATTGGATGGAATTGGGAGAATTCAGAATGTGACATTTCTATGTGATGTGTGCAGTTTGTCATGAAATCCATTCAAGAGTTAAACAAATGGAGGGTGTTGGCTTCAGGCATCCTTTCGCCTCACTTTTATTGGTGTTCAGTGTGATTCACTGACTTGATTCAGATCTAATGGTTCACTTATATATGCAACTTCTTGGGAAGGAAAGAGATAAAAATGTCCCTAGAGCAGTGTTACTGAGATTTGGGTCCAAAAAGAAACAGTGTAAATAAACATCAAGAAAAGCAGTAGCGAAGGCAGTGTGCTCTTGAATACACCGGAAGACAGATGCTGGGTAATTTGTACCATCCTTTGATTAAATGGCCGTGAGCAAATCAGGACCTCTGGGCCTTGCTCCATTGCTCTATGTTGTGGCTGTGGGGTGACACAGGCGTAGGCAGAACTCTCAGGCTTAATTTGCTACTACTTCCCACCACTCCCAGTGCTACACTCCTCGTGTTCCCCAGTGTACAGAAGCCAGTCATGGTAATTATTGAATGATGATCATCTTTGAGTGCGTTAGCTAATCTCAAAATAACCTTATTAGAGAAGGGCTCTTTTATCTTCAGTTAACCAATATGGAAACTGAGGCCACAAGTGTTTAACTTAACGATGCTTAATTCACACTAGTTAAGTGATGGCATCACAGGGAACCCAGGCAGTCTGGCTGCAGAGCGCATGCAAGAATATATTTAATTATATGCAGATTAGTCCTTTGTATTGGTATGATGATTGGATGGATGGAGTTTGTTTCTTGGTGTTCTGTTGTAGTTAACATCTCACATCCTTGCCTCTTAACTTTCCTTGCCCATGTGCCCTCTCTGCTTGGATGTCTCCATTCTCTAAAACCCTGGAGAAGTTATACCTGTTTGTTTACAAAGTAGGTCACTCTTGCTTTCCATAACTTACTCGTAGTGTTTTTAGGAAACATTTCATTTTGCTAAATAAGAACACACCTGGAGTAGGACCTGGTTTTCCTTTGCAGACACAGGCAGTGTGTGGCAGAGTGGGTGCTCAATAAGTACCCGTTGAATTCATCTAGGTATTCATTCGACAGTATTTAGTGAGGACCTGTTATATGCCAAGCATGGCTTCAGAGCACGTTTTCTCCAACTCAGCAACACTGACATTTTGGGCTGGGCGCAGTCCTGTGATTTGTAGGGTGTTCAGTAGCATCCCTGGCCTCTTCTCACTAAGTGCCAGTAGTACCCCCTCGAACTTTTGACAATCAGAAATGTCTCCAGACATTGCTAAATGTCCTTTGCGGGGAAATCGCCCCTGTTTGAGAACCTCTGGCTGAGATGCTGAGGCCACACGGGCCTGCTCTCATGTGCCCAAATCAAGCTCTTCATCGCCAGTCAAATCTCTAATCCATCTAGGAACTGTCCAGTTGTGACCAAATGTATCAGTCGGCTTGGGCTGCCATCACAAAAGACCCAAGACCAGATGGGTTAAACAGCAGACATTTATTTCTCATAGTTCTGGAGGCTAGAAGTCCAAGATCAAGGTGCTGTCAAGGTGAGTTTTCTTCTGAGGCCCTTTCTCGTGGCTTCTGGCAGTAGCCATTTCGCTGTTTGCTCACATGACCTTTGTGTACTGGGACAGAGAAAACAAACTCTCTTACAAGAGCACTGAGAACCTCACTCTCATGCCATCATCTGTTTGTAATCACCTCTCAAAGGCCCCATCTCCAAATGCCATCTCACTGGGGGTTAGGGCTTCAAGTTTTGAATTTGGGGGGACATGAATGTTCAGTCCATATACCGAGCCTCGATGTGTTAGAAGGATAAAGAGCATGAAGTCAAACAGATAACACAGATGTTCCAGCTTGTCATGTGGGCAAGGTCTTTAACCTTTCTTAGCCTGATTCCTGACCTGCGAACGGGATAGAACTATTTGCATCATGGGTTTGGTTTGAAGATTAAATGAAAAGAATCTATCCTAAGATGTGTAATCTTTAAAAAGAAGGGGATTTTTTTCCCCTTTTTTCTCCAAAAGTCTCTTCATACATACCCTCAGGTGGGTGATGCAGACCTCCCTTTAAAGTTAGAGAAACACTAAGCTTGTAGCACTTGATGTAGCCTTTGCAGAGTATTTGATTAAATATATTACAATTTACCCAGTGAATAAGTATGCTTTATTTCTTAGTCACCAAAATTGTCACAGTTGAAATGAGGCAGAAGTGTGTGTGTGATTGAGGGGACAGGGAGAGAACGAGAGGAACTGTTTATAGATAACTACTTAAGTTCAAAAAAGTTAGTAAGAAACTTCTGGAAAGTTTCTTACCATATCTGGTAAGAATCAGTGTTTTCATGCAATGGGGGGTAAAAAAATCTCCTTTCCGCTAATAAAATTTTGGAAACAAGATGAGTAATAGCAACATGCAAGCATAGAATGTTTTCCAAAGACTTTAGTGTTTGTCCCACATTTTCCTTCACTTAAGGCAAATCATGGTCTCGTCCACAAATTTGAACTTCCATTTTTTTTTTTTTTGGTAGATCTGAAGAGAGTCTATGCACAGAACTGTTAGCTGCCCTCCTCGCAAATTAATCTCATAGATGATAATTAAATGTGGCTGTGTGTTAAATTGATTTCAGGATATGTTTGAGCCACGTAGGAACTCCTCCAGCTGGTGACCCTTAAATACTCTTTGTAAAGACTCTTTGTGAAGACTCGGGCCTGCTCCAGCACAGCTGAAAACACTTGGCACCTTTGCTTTTTGGTAGTGACTACAGTGCCTTTTCCCCCAGCCTTGGACCAGCACTAATCATTAAGTATGTTTAATAAAAAATAACTGCTCAGCCTCCGAGTGATTCTCTGTGTTAAATATTTTAAAAAGTTATTCTACTCAGTGAGATACTCTTGACATTAAATAGATTCAATAAGAAATTGTTGCTTTCTGATGGTTTTCAGTGTTAAGTATTTTTATAGGTAGTTACTTTTCCAGTTGACAACCAGCTCCAAGTCTTTAATATTTAAAAAGTTGCTTTTATAACTGCTTGGTGCTTCTGTGTATAGAGCATAATGTGAGGATTGCATCTAAATTTTGAAAGACTCCTCCTAATGAACATAAGAAGAAAGTGTTTTCATTTCTAAGCATATTTATATTTCATACACCAAAATGGATACCGAGTTTCTCACGTTGGAGACAACTTTCCCCAAGATCTCAGTTTTGGAGGATGTCAGACACAAAGGCACACCTGAAGGAATATATTTTCATAGCACTGGGCACCTCTGGGGAATGTACTGTGCGCAATGATGAAGACATGGAATTTTGTTTCTCATGGAAGCTCTCTGAGACATAACAGATCAGTCTGTGTGTCTTCACAGAGTTTATTCAAAGTTGCACATGGTTCTCAAGAACAGCTTTAAAGCTGAATGAACATTGGGTAGTGAAGTCAGGGATTCAGACCTTGGCCAGTGACATCAGGATGAGCTGGGGCCTCCCCTGGCTTTCTGTTTTGAGGGAGCTTCGTTGTATGCCTCTGCACTGTGCGGCTCTCAAAGTAATGGCCTGTATGCTCTGCAATGTAGTAGTTTGAATGAATTTGCCAACTGTGATTGGGTGGCTTACTTAGGCAAAGTGCTGGGGTTGCCACGCTGCATGAGGCAGTCAAAGAGACTAGGCACAGGTGATGATGTTGGACAGACCAATCTCTCAGGTATGGCCCTGCCCACTTTGTTGAGTGAATCTGAGTGAAGACACTGCACCTCTCAGTAGGTCAGCCTCTTCCTCTGTGAACTGTAGATAATAATACCTGATTCTTGGGATAATGGTGAGAATTAAATAAGCTGATGCGTATTAAAGCTTTCTGTTCAGCACACAAAAGATATTAAGTATTCATTAAATATTTACTGTTCTTAGTTTTAATTTTTTTGGTACAATTGAATAGCAGAGGTAATTCTTTGCAGAAATGCTTCAGAGAACGACTGATGTGGAGGCTTAAAGCCTCTTTGGATGCCAAATTTGATAAATTCAGGACACACAATGTTTGTTTCTTCTCTTGAGAACTTGAAGAACACCAGCATATTTTCCCAGGGGAGAGCAGATTGGTGTCAGAAGGTTAAGATACCATTTGTGAATTCTAGAAACATATTGGACTCGGAGCCTGAAATTCACAAAGGACTGAGAATGTCCTTGGATTTCTTCCCCTTTGTTATGCAGGAAAAGTCTCCAGAATCCCTTCCTTAAGATAAAACGACTACCCCTTGCTTGGAATATTCAGATTTCTACTGTACTTAGAAATCACCTTTTGGCCTCTATCCCTCCTCCCATTTGAAAGTCTGGGAGATTCTCTTGGATTAAAGTGGTGAGCTAAAAGGAACTTCTCATTTCTGCCTGCAAAATCTCACTGGACCTTTCTCCTCAGATATGTGGGGTGGTGATCGTTGTGACAGTGATGGTTGTGACAATGGTGACCGAGATAACGGTGATGATGTTGGTGGCAGTGATGGTGATGACAATGGTGGTGGTGATAAGGATTTTGATGATGATGGTGCTGGGGATTCTGGTGAGCATGAGGATAGTGGTTCCCTTGTGTTGACTGTTATTACCGTGTGATCGGCACAGTGCTAAGTACTTTGCATTGTCTCAGTTAACCCTCATAGCCTCTTCTTAATTCTCTATCATCATCATCCTTGTTGAGTGGACAGGGTTTTGTTTACCCAAGGCTTTAACCCAGGAAATGGGGAGCCGAGGTCAGAACCCAGACCTGCCTTAGGTCTTGACTGCTTTGTGTGCTGCCTCTCAGAGGTCACTGAAAATCTGGCATGGCTGGCATGCCAGTGACTTCTGTAGCTCCTAGAATTTGGGGTGAACTCAGAGATGGGCGGATTTGCCCAAGAGCGTCCCCTCTGGTTATGGAGGCAGAGCTGTCAACAGCATTACAGGGCCTCTCCTAAAGCCATGCCCAGGGGCACGAGTGTGGAGTAAACCTGGGCTTTGAAGGGGGGATCAAGTGACCGTGTGCCTTCAGAACAAGTCCCAGGGTGGTTCACTGTCCATGTTTTACAGACCAGATTTCTACAGTATGTCTTGCTTTTGCTGGAACCCTTTCTATATTTAGCCTTCCCGGCCAACTGACAGTTATTCCAGGCCTCCTGCTCTCTTTCTATAGTGTTGGTCCTTCAGCACGTTGTTTCTTTGCCTGAAACTTTCTTCCTACTGCTCCCCCACCCCAACATGGCCAGTCTTTCCTGTTAATTATCCCCTGGGTCTCTTCTTAATTGATTTGTTCTGGAAGCCTTTAGATCTCCAGCTTCCTACTTCGGTGCCTTTACTATGTGTAGTTGTAGCAACTTAAACTCTCCTTTCATAGTTTCTGTCACATTATGCTGGAAGGGCTTGTTTTCTGCTTGTTTTTCTTTTGTGACCATGAGCTTCCTGAAGATGCTAACTCTTCCTGTATGTTCATCCTTGTGTGTTCAGCGTTTAGTACATGCCTTGGCACAAGATAGGTGCTCCATAA
Organism: Hipposideros armiger; assembly: GCF_001890085.2. Classification (NCBI taxonomy): domain Eukaryota; kingdom Metazoa; phylum Chordata; class Mammalia; order Chiroptera; family Hipposideridae; genus Hipposideros; species Hipposideros armiger. The sequence goes on along the minus strand of NW_017731837.1, from coordinate 61,297 downwards.
ATGTTAGTTGCCTGCTTGAATGGATTCATGTCATGTTTGCATATCGAGGAGCACAGGATAAGGAATTAGGGGTGTGACATTTTATCTTTTGACCCGCATTGTAAAAGGGTCAAACGTTTACTTACATGTAATTAACTACACTAGTAAAAATAAACTTCCGAGTGGAATGTAATCTTCAGGGTACGTTTTTCTGTTGTTGAGTAATATGTGTCAAGGAGGTTATTATGCTAGGTGGGGGTAATCAGCTCATCAGTTTGAAATTTTCCTTTTTAACAGAAAGCATAAGGAAAAGCAAAACTCATTTTCCTATTCTGTTTAATTTGATCTTATAAAATCACATCAAGAAATACAAGGAAGCCCAATATGGTTTTTCATTAGGCTTCTATATTTATTTTGTAGAGTCAACTCTATAGCTATACCTCCAGCGTTTTGCCTTCCAAAATGCAATATTGTTTATTTTCATGTTCTATTTTGTCTCTCCGGCAGCACACATCAAGACTTTTTAAATCAACATTCAATTATCACCAAATGACTTTTCTGCCTATTTCAGAATGATTTTAATGTGGCGGTGTTTATTTTATTAAAGAATTTTTATATCTGCCTTGGGATAATGCAATTAGAATTTTTTCCCCTTATGCAATCACTTAGAACTCTGCATGAGAGAGTAAAGAAGGACAACAGGGAAGGAAAAGTGGTTTCTGTTTTATTTTTAAAGGGCAGATAAGATATTGTCCTCTGTTTTAAACGGTCTTTTTTGGCCCTGTGTTTAAAATTTTGGCAAATCGGGACTGTGTTATGTGCTTAGAATTTAGAGCATCTTGATTGAGGTATAGAAAAACAAAGTTTAGTGCCGGCTCATTTGGTTTTTCTAAAGTTCTGCCAGTTTTATTATTGGGATCATGATAGCTTCTGTGGGTTTCATAAAAGTAAAAGACCCAACCCCTCCCCAAGGGGTGGTATAATTTACTTAGAAAATACATGAAAGAGAAAACAAAATTGTCAGTGAAATGAAGTTTTGAAATCACTGTCAGAGGCTATTAGAAAACAGGGCAGCTTTTTCAAAAATCATAGTGCCTCTGTGCAGATGGTTAATACGTGCAAGGAGCTAGAAGCAATATGGAAGATTAAAGTGGAGATTTTCAGTGTTCTTGGGTAAGGCATTTGGAGGATAATTTCTTCACGTTGATAATGGAGCCAGCACCCTCTACCTGGCCCTGACCCCCTCTTACATTTCCTCGCCTCTCTCTATGGAACCTTTCTACTCTACTGCCACATTTCAAATGCTTGCCATTTTCAGAGGCAGGATTGCCAGAATCTGATTATGAATGCGGAATCTCAGCTTTATTCTTTATTAGCTGTGCAGTATTGAGCACCTCTCTGTGCTCTTTTTCCCCATCTTTAACATTGAGTTAATAGTGATGCCTACCAACTCTTTATTGTAATGAGCTATTGCATTTAAAGCAGTTAGTTCATGGAGGCCACACAGTAAATACTTCCGAAATCTTAGCTGTGGCTATTAATAAAAAAGAAAAATAATCAATAACATACTATGCAGCCATATTGTCATTATTGTTAATATCCTTCTAATCTCAGATATGTCACTGCTCAGCCTAAATGCCAGCTCTTCCATTAAGCTTTCCCTCTTCACCCACTGGAATTAATTACTCGTCTGTGTTCTTATTTACTTTTTCCTGTATGCTTATCAGAGCCTTTAATGTGTAATGCATTTTATCATGTATGTCCTGGAGACTTGCGACTGTTTCTTACCCATCCTTTTCATCAAGCCTGAGCATAATAATTCTTCAAAATTAAACAGTACTGTGGTAGAGGGGAGGATAAAGGTGTGTGACCAGGATGAGTGTTTTAATTTGCTTTCATTGGACGAATGGGGGTGGGGTGTTACGGGATGAAGGCAGCCATTTTATGAAACTCAGAAGAGCTTTCCCAGAATGCCACCTTGACTCTTAGCTGTGTGTTTGGATGTTATCTTGGATTCAGCTGTTGCTTTTCAAATGATGCAATCTCTGTTTTAAGTCGAATATTCATAATCCAATTCAGGAAGAAGTTTCCCCAGATGGAAAGCCCTGAATTATTTATGCAGTGTTTATCTCTGAGTTTACTTCCCATCACAACCAATTAAGGCTATTTGGTTTCATTAAAAATAGCATTTTCTCATTTGGTAAAACATTTATCTAAAGGAAATTTAAATTTACCCACTTTGAGGTTCCAAAGCTGGTGTTGAGTTAGCTGTACAGCCTTAACCAAGAAACAGAAAAGGAAACTAATGCATTTTTTTTTCCACCGGACTTTTTCTTTTCTTTTTAATTCTTCAAAAGACATGAATTACGTAAAATCCAACCTCATTTTGTCCAACTTTTAGTTTAAATGTCTACGAGTCAGAAAGTATATACATGGCATGTGTAAGTAGACTGCATCACCCTGAAAGAAGATTTCTATACCATGTCAAGTGTCCTTGGTAATGAGTTACAGTACTTCAATACATGTAGACTGGGTGTAGTCACTCAGTGCTAACCATCATTCACCACTCATTACCTTGAATAAAATACGTTAGGTCTTCTCTTAGTAGGCCATGACGTATATAACTCATGGTTCTAAGTGCTTTCCCCCGGTCCTGGCCAGACCTAGTGCTATTCCATTGAAAATTGCTTTAGCTTTCCATGTTATAATGCAAGCTTTGCATTAATTCATAGACACCATTTTTGAAATGAAACTGAGTTACACCTTGGATGGCCCAGGTGAGACAACGCAATAGGGCCAAAGTCAATGACTGTTTAGCCAGGACATCTCAAAGACAGTGTTCCAGCTGGGCCGGCACAGTCTTGGATTCTTCACTGGGAGGTGGATGACTTTCCAGACCTGCTCTGCTCCCTGACTTTTCCCACATGACATGGTTGCATAAAGAGCATTTGCCCCTTCAGTTGTTATTGAAGGTCATATCTTTCAGCTATGGGATGCTCCAGTTTCCTGACCAGGGCAACGTCTCCCTGCTATAAACCTTCTGCAGAAGGCCAGCTAGGTGAGAATGGAATTGGAGAACAACTTAAATTGGTTGAGGTTGATGATTGATGATACCAGGCTGTCTCCCCCAAAGGATATCCTTGTGTATTCCCATTCACATTGCCCTATCTATGTTTTGAAGGTGAATGTGGGGATGAACCCTGTATGATTTCTTCTGTTTTTCTGCCTTCCATGTGACTGGCCACCTTCCACTGGCCTCTTCTTTCTTTAGGGCAGCGGTTCTCAACCTTCCTAAGGCCGCGACCCCTTAATACAGTTCCTCATGTTGTGGTGAGCCCCAACCATAAAATTATTTTCGACGCTGTAACTGTAATTTTGCTACTGTTATGAATCGTAATGTAAATACCTTTTTGTTTTCCAATGGTCTTAGGCGATCCCTGTGAAAGGATCATTCGACCCCCAAAGGGGTCGCGACCTACAGGTTGAGAACCGCTGCTTTAGGGAGAGTAACAGCAGTACGTAATGAAGGAATAATTAATAGCTTATGTGTATACTTCCTGGGCCCATTCTCCACCACTCTAATTGATCATCGAATTCTTTCCCCTGAGTCTGATAGGATTTTCTAATCCTTCTTGAAGATTGGAGCCAAGCAGCCACCACCAATTAGTCAACATTTGCATGCTAGATTAAACCTATTTGCTACCTTCGATTTAAGTTCAAGTCTTTCTTCCCTATGCTCAGCCTGGGGAACTTTCTTTCTCTTACCATTATATGCTGATTTTTTTTTTAAACAAACTTTCAGAATTCATGCATCACCTATAATCTGAATCATCTACAGTCACATTTTTCCTGCCAAAATCCTGGTACCATTTCATTCAAAGGAAGAATATTTTTTAAAGAAATCTTTTGGAAAGATTATCTTTAAGTTTAGTGGTGTTTGTTATTTACCTGGATTGTTTTGACCCTTCCCTAAAGGATGTTTAGACCTGCCATATGCATCAGAAAAATAAGCTAATAACAACCACTACTGTTTATTGGGCGCTTAACAGTGTGCTGAGTTAATTATGAACATTTTGTCACATAATTCTCACAAACATGCTAAGTAGGTAATATTACAATCCCATATGATGTATGAGGTAAGTGGGACTTGGAGTGGGTTATTTGCCCATGTGTATAAGTGCCAGAGCCACAAATAGGGCTCAGAATTAGAACGCCTATCTGCTGGATTTGCAAGCTTCATCTCAAATTTAAACCCTAGTCTTTCTGTTTTAAAACATGCTGTCTGACACGATCCCATGTACTTCTACCTAAGTACCCTATGCTGATTTGAAAGTAGCTTCTAGAATGTAGGGTATATTTGGATTCCTTGGTTCACATGTCCAACTTCCTGTTATTTAAATAGTCTCTCCAAGGTTTCAGATATGCATGAAGTTCAAGTTTTATATAAGACTTTTCTCCCCCATTCAGCTGTCACCTTCTGTAATATGTGTTTCCTCCTCCCTTTAATGCTGATGTCAGTGCTAAGGTCCTGGGAGATGGCACATGCTTCAGGATGGTTGGCCGCTTCGTCCCAGATAGAAATAGTTCTAGCAGAGACCTTTGAGTTCATAAATGCAGTTTAAGGTTTTCTCTTTCCTCGTGCTTACCCATCCTTTCCCCATCTTTTACAACCAGACTTCAGGTTTAGATTTACACCAACTCGAAAAAGCCAGCACAGTTATTTAGCTCCTGTCTGAAGTTAAAACAGTGGGATGCACAGCTAATTTTACTCATATTTTTTTCATGTGTATTAGTAATCTGACACTCCATTAATTACTGTATTTCATATTGAGAAGCTAAACTTGCTTTCTTTAGAAGCCTGCTGAAAGTAAGACAATTACTTGGCAAGCCACCTCCGAGTGTTCCATATTTAAATAACATGTTAACATAATAATGCTATGTTTTATGGAGAAAGAGGGTGCATTTGTATACAGATGATTAAAAAGCCTGCTTTTATTTTAAAAAAAAAAAAAGGAAGAAAGAAAAGAAGGAGGCAATAAATGTTGCTCTTTCCTAGGATTAGAGAAAACATACCCATGTGAGGCTGTCTACACAAGCCAAAAAATCTAATCGGATTCCAGGTAGTGGGTGTTGAAACCTGCTTGTTTGGCAATTTATAACTTTTCTGCTACTTGCCTTTGATTCTTAAGGGAACAAACAGTCTAGTGCAACTGTTCTCAACCTGTGGGTCACGACCCCTTTGGTCTTAGCATCGGAAAACACATATTTTCGATGGTCTTAGGAACCGAGACACCGCTCCTCTATCCGTCTCCATGCTTCAAGACAAAATTTCATTTATTTGTAATTAGAAATAAATATTTCACAATATATAATTACATATTATTTTTGTGATTAATCACTGTGCTTTAATTATGTTCAATTTGTAGCAATGAAAATACATCCTGCATATCAGATATTTACATTACGATTCATAACAGTAGCAAAATTACAGTTATAGAGTAGCAACGAAAATAATTTTATGGTTGGGGGTCACCACAACATGAGGCACTGCATTAGGAAGGTTGAGACCCACTGGTCTAGCGTGTATTCTTATTTCTCCCAAAATACATATTTTGTGACTGCTAAGTGCAGACAAAAAAAGATAGAAAGTAAATCCTTCTGTCCATTAGTAAATTATGATAGCTATGAATCACCTCTTATAAAGTGAAGATGTAGGAAAATACTGCAATGTTATCAACAGGTAGGACAACCTTTTATATAAACTTATATCTTATTGCTGCCTTTTTAAACTTACTACCCGGTCTCTTTTAGTGCGTGGGAGCCCCTGGAACACTTGTAGACTGAAATTGCAGGAAAATGTGTTGTGTTCCTTAATTCTCCTACTAGAGTCATGCACGTTACCTGCATTATGTAATTTCCATGTCATCACATTTCATTTGATCTGGAAAGGTGAACCTGTTCTTTTTCCCCTCCTGCAAGGAACAAAGCTGGAGAATATGTGTAATGTAATTCAAAAATTGGTCTAGTGAAGGCACATAACTTTCATTTAATTAAAGGCTCTGAGCAAAAGAAGTTTTGAGATAAGCTTGAACAAGTGGCCTGCTGCCTGTTTCTCTCTGGCCTTTTCAAAAGGGATACAATGTATAGCTGAATATTTTGTGAACTGAATGAGGAAATATCAAAAAGAAGAAATGACTTTGACACACATTTGAAGTTAATAACCTTGAAACAGAGTGAGTAGGTGAAGATCCTAAAAAGTATTTAAAAAAAAAATAAAACAGAATCTAGAAAAAGAAAAACCTCTCATCCAACAACTCCCTTTGTATCCGTAACCTTAACTCAGTACTCAAGCTATTTCCTGTCCATTTGAGATCTGTATAACCTGAGTAGCATGTAGGTGCTGTTTTAAGGTTTTATCCCAGATTATGCAAGCCTCTTTTCCTTTGAAAATGAGTCTGGTTTATAGAATTTCTCTATTTCCAAATAAATTAATGAGATGTTTAACCCTTTGTTAAAAGGGTTTGTTCAGAAGTAATTTTCAAAGTCCCAGTCTGATAAAAATGTCTTTCCCATTTGATATATTTACATGGCATTGCACATGTAGTGAAAGTTTACTTTGAAGGTGATAGTTGTTTCATGTAATCAAATGCATCTTTACTCAGTGACTTTCCAAGTGACGTGTAGGATTTTCATTGTCTGGTGCCCATTAAAATCATCAACTGGAGTGGAATGGCTAGATTATTCACAGAAGATACATACCGGGAGGTATTTTGTTCCTGAGCTTGCATAAGTTTGGAATACCTGGGGAAATTTACACGTGGAACATTTTGTGACTTCGGTATACCCAAACTGCTTGATAAGTCAAAGGGAATTCAAAGCAGCGAAGAAAAATATTTCTGACCTATTCAGAAATTCTGAGGAAAGCTAAAATTTGTTGGTTGAAGCAAAGTGATGTTTGGAAGTAATTTTCATGTGGCTTTCTATAGAATTGTTTCTCCTGGACCCTGAAAGCCATAAAAAAATAATGTTAGATTGGGGAAATATTAGAAAAATTGATTATGTGCTTAAAATGACATCAAGGAGTTTCTTAATGCTGCCAATGGATTGACAAATTAAGCTTGTTGAGTGTTTTAGTAGATGTCAACACTACCAGAAAAAGGATAATATCTAAATAGGGAGATTGTTAAAAGAGGTACAACAGGGAAAACATAATAAACCTATTACTCATATATTAGAAAAACAGGCTGCATATACTCTTGACTTATGTAGAAAATACTAGAAGTACAGACTTGACAGGAGCTTGAGAGACAGCCCAGTGGCTGTGTGTTTTACGGAAGGAAATTGAGGAACCTGGATATTTAGGGGATTGCACAGGTGTGTTAGTATTGTTTTGATTAGTAATTACAGAATCCATCTCAATTGAACATAAGAAAAATGTGCAGATTTAGTGGTTCAGATATCTGGAAAAGCCAGGGTAGGACTGATTTATGATAATAAACAGAAGTTATCAGAAATCTCTCTTTGGGGCCGGCCGAGTGGCACAATGGTTAAGAATTCGCTTGGGATGCCAGAGGGCCCCGGTTCGGATCCCACATATGAGGGCCAGTGACACTGCCCTCCACAGCTAAGATGCTGAACGACAGCTCAACCTGGAGCTGGGCTGCCATGAGTTGCCAGCGACCGCGTAGGCTGCAGTCCCTGTGGCAGTGGGTTGCCATGGGCTACCGTGTGTAGCCAGCAGCCAGCGTGAGCGGCCGTCCAGAAGCCGGCGACTGATCTGCCTCCCGGGAAGAGCGCAATGATGGTGCCAACTTGGGCCAGTGAAGCAACGTCCTCCACAACTAGACTGAAGAACAAAACCACAGCAACTTGTCTGTTCCCCTTCCCCCAATTCCCCAGCACTGTTCCCATCCCCCCAATTCCCCAATAAAAATCTTAAAAAAAAAAAAGAAATTTCTCTCTGTAGCCTGGCTCTCCTTCTGAAGCAGGCTGTCTTCGTGGGGTTGCATACCACAGCGCCAGCCTCCTTCCTCCTGGGTTTAAGTCCGATGGAAAAGAAAATACTTCTCAGACTATATCCTGGAAAATTCCCACTTAATTGCTGCTGTGTCTGAATGGATCACATGTCCATCCCTGTAGCCCAAGGTTCCACAGGAAGCTTTTCTTCTAAGGGTGGGAAATGAATTGTTATCCAAACTCAACCAGAACTTGGTTACCCGAGGTGGGGCCAAGCCCACAGGGGTCCCGTAGGCAGCACGTAAAGCTACTTAGCAACAGCACTGAGGCTCACCTCCAGGTTTCCTGACTCCAACATCAGGCTGCCATGCTGTCCACTTTCCATTGGGACCATTAATCCAACAAGTATTTTTTTAGTGTAATCCATTAACAAGATATAGAAAGTTTCAACAGTCTCACTATCAAATTGATTCCAGTTTGGATTGGCGAGGCACTAGGGTACTAGATACTACTGGCGGCCATAGGGTTTGTTTGGTGTGGCTGCTCTGGACCTATTCCATTAGGATTTCTAGCATAGGACCCAGAAATGTGCTCTTTCAACAAGCCTCTTGATGACCCTGATGTGCAGCCAGGGTGAGGAGCTAATGTGCTAAGGAGTGCTAAATGTGAATAAGTGTCTTCTTAATAATCATTTGCAGAGTTTATGTGTCATACCTGCAAACCAAGTTGGAATTTCTCAAAGCTAGGGGCACAGAATCCCTGATTTGGGGTTACCATGTTAAACTCTTCAGGTTCTAGGGGCCCACTCTAGACCTCTTGGAATTTCTGATCTTGAGCTTAGGAATCTGTATTTACTTTAAGCTACCCAGGGGATTTCTGATACATGAAAAAATTATTTTCCAGGATGAGTCGCATAACATTGCATCATTGGGGTCTGTGAAGAGTGTTTGTTACAGTGGTATTTTATATTTTATCAATTAAAAGAAAGCTTTATTAATACTTGATATATACGTGGCAGCTGGCACCGTCACGTGGTCTGTTTGCTAGGTGGTCACGTTTTACAAGTGTGTGTGGCAGGTATCCAGTAGAAAGTATGGGAATGCCAAAATACATGAACATTCAATTGCTTTCAACATATTGCAATCAATTGCATTTTTTGTATGCCTCTCTATAAATGAAGGTATGTGTTAATATTGTTTTAACTAAACCGCCACTCCCAGAATAGATGCATGGCTTAATCAACATCCTCTCTGTCAGCCACCTTAGAGGTAAAAATTAATGAGGATCTAATCAGATCTGTTATGAAAATTATAAATGATCAAGGCAATTTGATACATGTTTTTATGCCCCTCATCATTAACCATCAACTTCACCTGAAATATGTTTTGTGAATTATTACCAAGTGGTAAAGATAGCATGATATTTGGGAATAATGTTATTTTACCCTTACTGCATCCATTTTATATTTTTACTTTTTTATGTTTTAGAATCAATGTATTGTGTTATTTAGTACAGTAATCTCAGTATATAATTTACCAGTTAATAAAAATAGTGGGAATGCATGTACAAACAAATTTTGTATCAGTGGGGTAGATGAATGATTTTTAAAAAATAGAGACTACTTTTCTCTAAAAAAAAGAAATGGCCAGGCTTTGGAGCTCTGGCTCCTATCCGATGGCACATTTGGTTAGCCTTTCATTTCCTTATTGCATGAGTTTAATAGGACAGAAGAGAAGAAGAATAAATAAACTTCCATTTAGTGTTAGATTCAAGCCGTAAGGAAAATACCTCATCTGTATTTACAAGCTCATAAATTGCCTTCACTCTATTTGTCAGATTTGCATATTGCTTTGTTGATAGAAAAGAGGGAGATACCCAGAGTAGCCAGGAAGCTCGGCTCAAACCAACACATTAATTTTAAACTATTCTTTAGATCAGAATCTCTTAAATCCATTTGCTTTTCCAGTGTCAATACCGTTTGACAAAATGATGTGTTAGGGTGCATTTTCTGGCTTAGAAAAAATTCTTTTCTGAGGGTACATCAAACTCTTGACAGTTATTTGAGTGTCATTTTCTTGGTTTAATATAGACAGTATTCATATTTATAAGTGTAATTGCTCTCCAACGGAAATCAGTAATTTGTGAGCGATTATCTGTGTTTTGAACTCCACTGCTTTGCTTTTATATATTTGAAACTCCTCTAGCTGGTGCTTAATATTCTGAAGGCATGAATTTGTTTGCTCTAAGAAAGATAAACATGACATCTGGTTCACACCTGCGGTGTTGGGGATCAAAGGTATGCAGCAAGTTATACTCAGGGCCTGTTGCTGGGTCTTCAGGGAATGGTCTAAGATTCCTTCTCCAAATGGAAACTAAAATATAGACACTTGCCATATTTCCGCTCACCCTCAGGGCTTTTAAAGGGTCAGAGGGCTCCAAATGGTGGTTAGATAATTTGTCTTCCTAGCTCGGCCAAGCCAGCTGTTCATGCAGTGCTGAATTTTTTAAACTTTGCATTGAGCTATACCATACCTATAATAAAGTTTTCAAATAATAAGTGTACAGTTGGATGGATTTTTACATGTGTACACCCATGTAACCACCATCCAGACAAAATACGGGACGTTTCCATCACCCTCGATGTCTCCCTTTGTGGCCCTTCCCAGTCAGGAAACTCTATGCTGACTTTGGTCCTCCTCTGTCCCCTTTTGTCTGTTCATGACCAAAGTTCATTGCTGCCGATATCCTAGTTCTGACTGTGTTAGAATATTATTCTTGGGATACTGAAACTTCTATAGCTTCTGAAGCTCTGAGCCAGGGAAAGTCCTGTCTGTCTCCAGAACCTTCTGGAAGGCCTTCAGTAGTATTCAAGGTGTCCATTATTAGTTAGCTACTATTTTGGAGTCTGGTTTGATCCCTCCATTTGGTCTTCTGTCTCTCCAGTTGGTCTTGAATGAACATGTCACCTGTTCGGAGGGGCTTGTTAAGATATTAAGTGTGTAGACCCATTTGTGAGGATCAGTTGATCTGATTAGCTAGCTGTGTCCTAACAGTAGTGGAGGGCCTCCAGGAAGAGAGACGTGAGCCGGGTAATTTGATGAAGAGGAGTCAGGGGATTCCTGTTTCTTCTGTCTCTTGACTTCACCTGGTTGTCAGGGAAGACTGTCAGGAGGAAGAGGCCATGTTAACCCCAGAGCTCAAGCTGCCAAGTCACCGCCTCTTTGGGACATTTGAATTCTTTCAGGTTTATGGAAATGGAAACAACAACAGGAATTCCTATTATACTTGTACCTTTTAAAAAAATCACATTTAACAGTGTTAACAGAACTGCATTATTTCTTCATTTATTAGGCATGCAGCAGCATGTGACAGGGCTTTCAAAGATGATGAAGATGTGGTTTCTGACTACAGGGTGCTTACACGGGAGAGGCATGTATTGTCGCCAAATAGGTTTGTAGATGAGTTATAAAGGCTGAATTACAGCCTGTATTGGAGCAGAAGGTACTCCCTGCCTTCGGGGTTCTGTGAGGGACAGGTCATGACAGTGACTGTTCATTGGTCAGGAAATACTTCACATAGCAGGTAACACTTCATTTGAGTCTTGGAAGATGAGTAGGAGTTTTCCAGGTAGAATTACATCTTAAGCTTTTCTGCTTCTGGTTGTTCTGAATTAATATACTCACATCATAAATTGCTATTGTGGCTAATATTGTAATTAAGGCCCAATTATGTTTCAAGTATTAGTGGGATTGAGTCCACGCTTTTGCTGCATTGCAAAATTTAAAGCAGTAATTAATATAGGACTATTATTATAGCATTACACTCATTTTAAAGATGACACCGTACTTGCAATTTTACATGTTGGATTAGAATTGCAAAATGTGTTAGAAAAAAAGGTGAAGGTGCACTAGAAGTAGAGCTAAAAGGGCTCAAATCATTGAGGCCGGGCATGCTAATGAGAGAACAGCTACTGCTTGTTGAGCATCTAACGCGGGCTAGTCACTGCCTCACTTTATCATGATTGCTTTTTACAGCAGCCATAAGAATTAGATAGAGTTACCTTTAATCCCATTTAATAGATACAGAAAATTCAGACAGACATAAACTTTCCTCTGTTAGTTTTCTGGGGCTGCCATAACAAAGTGCCATCAAGAGGAGAGCTTACAGCAACAGACATTTACTGTTTCTCAGTTCTGGAGGCTAGAAGTTCAAGATCAAAATGTCAGCACGGTTGGTTCCCTCTGATGGCTGAGCAAGAGAATCTGTTCTGTGCTTCGCTCTCTTAGCTTCTGGTGATTTGCTGGCAACCCTTGACATTGTCTGGCCTGTAGATGCATCACCTGCCTTCATCTTTACGTAACATTCTCCCTGTATATTTGTGTCCAAATTTCTTCTTTTTATAAGGACACAGTCACATTGGATTAAAGCCCATTATAATGACCTCATCTCAACGTGATCATCTGCAAAGACCCTATTTCCAAATTAGGTCACATTCACAGGTTCTGGTATTCAGGACCACAGCATCTTTTTTTAGGGAACATGATTCAAACCATAGCATTGCGTAAGCTTACCCACCCACTTAGCAGTAGAGACCAAATTCAGACTCAACTCCGTGTAATTCCATAGCCCAAAGCTCTAACAGCTGTGCCCTCTTGCATTAGGGCAGTGGGTCCATATTCAAGTATATCGTGCACTCTTGACAGTCAGTTGGCAAATATCATGATCTGAACATCTTGGCCAGACAGGATCAACTTGGGAATATGCCTTGGTGAGAATTGTTAGTCCAATTGTCATGGAACTGGAGGTTTTTGATCTCCACTGAGATACGAGTTACGTGCGATGTGTTGTATGCAAGAAGCGTGAGGTGTAGTCTAAATAGAACAGGGTGCCTCACCTTGGCACTTAAATTTTGGACTGGATAATTCTTTTTTTTTTTTTAAGATTTTATTGGAGATTGGGGGAGGGGAACAATGCTGGGGAATCGGGGAAGGGGAACAGACAAGTTGCTGTCGTTTTGTTCTTCAGTCTAGTTGTGGAGGATGTTGCTTCACTGGCCCAAGCTGGCACCATCATTGCGCTCTTCCTGGGTGAGACAGATCAGTCGCCAGCTTCTGGATGGCCGCTCACGGCGGCTGCTGGCCGCTCACGCTGGGTGCCGGCTACACATGGTAGCTTATGGCAGCTCACTGCAGCAGGGGACTGCAGCTTACACCGTCACCAGCGACTCAGGGCAGCCCAGCTCCAGGTTGAGCTGTTGTTCAGCATCTTAGCTGTAGAGGGCAGTGTCACTTTGTGAGTTGATTTGCTAGGGCCCTCATATGTGGGATCCAAACCGGGGCCCTCTGGCATCCCAAGCCATTTCTTAACCAATGCGCCACTCGGCCGGCCCTGGGCTGGATAATTCTTTATTGTGTCATGTGCATTGTAGGATGTCTACTAGCATCCTTAGCCTCTACCTGCTATATGCCAGTATCACCCCTGCCACAAACAAAAATGTCTCCAAACATTGCCAAATGTTCCGGGGAGAGGGAGAGGGCAGCATTAGGCAAACACTAGTTAGAAAGGGAGGGATGGCACTTGCTGAGTTTTGCTTAGACTTCGTGTTTATGTAAAGTGGTCCTGGTGACGAGGGTGAGGAAGACAAGCCATCCTTGTTGAACTTGCTTGGGGCTCTGTGGCATCTGGGGACATGAGAAGGACAAGGGAAAGCAGAGTTAAAGACCCGAAGCACGTTATGCACACTCTCTGGACAGCCTGAGATGTTTCAAAGTAAGATAGTGGTTTGGGAATAAAATTGAGATAAAAGTAAGACCTTTCATCGAAAAAACAATGGGTTATCCATGTTTCCAGAAAAAAAGCAAATGATTCTGATAGCAGACCAGAAGTTCAGGTTTTTCTTACTGTATGGGAAGATGCAATTAAGATCAGAGTTTTAATGGGCCTTCCTTCTTGGGGAGAGGGGACAGTAAACCCTGGTTACAACTGCAGGACAACTCGCGACGTTTTTACCCTGTTCTTTCTGGTGAGAAGCCAGAGCCACTCAGCCAGGCATGGCAGCGCTGTCCAGAAATTCTGATATAAGGCTCATCCACATTCTTCATCCTCCAGTTCACACTGTTTTCTACTGCTCAGGAAGATGGAGAAGCATTTCTCTACTTTCTGGAAAAATGCTCCTTTGTGAGTTGATTTGCTAGGGCACCCAAGGGACTCTGTTTCCTGTGTGGGGGTATCTATACCCCAGGACATCCTTATGCCCTCCCGCCCCCATCAGTCAGCCCATTTTCTCTTGTCATGGTTGTAGACACTGGTAACAGCGCAAAAAAACTGGAAAATGAACTCAGAGCTTTACTGCAGGGAATGTCAAGTAACAAAGATAACTCTGCCAAAGCAGTATCTGGACAGGTTCACGACTGCAAGAGCCAGTGTTGACGGCCTGGAAGCCCAGGAGAATGGCTTTGAAAAGGGAAGAAATCCACCTGCTGTGCAGTTAACACCAAAAAGGTAATGCCGGAGAACTCCAGATGGGTCCTAATGTGCTTTTTAAGACTCAGGAAACTCAGAGAGCTGTGTGATCTGTACAAGCCTGTGCTCCCTGGCTGGGAACAAAAAAACAAGGTATCTCCGTGCAGCACAAATAGATAATCATGTGGAGGAACCCGTGGGTAGGAATTATTGAGCCAGCATGTTAAAGACACTGGAGGTATAGGCAATTGAAGATATAATAAAGCTCAGTGCTCTAACCTTCAGAACAGGACAATGGGCTATATTAAGATGGAATATAATGCCCGGAATAAAAATAAAACCCCTACCAGCGTCCCCTTTGAAAATACAACAATGCATGTGCAGATGTATTTTCCCTAGCATGCAAAATCCCCGTGAATCCAGCCATTCTCTATGCAGTTCAGAAAGCAGGATGGAAAATTGCATTTACCTAGCCGTCGTTCTTCACATAAGCTCTGTGTCTTTATTGTGCAGTGTCAGGTGCAACCCCATTCCTAACCTCTACTGAGGAACTGTGGGAGTGAGCATACCTTGCCTTTTGGTAGGGAGGGAGTTTGACAGAGTGATGACATTTAGCTGTTCAATTTAAATGTGTCTGTTCTTTTCTTCTAAAGCCCGCCCTCTCCCCCATTGGTTAGTGTCCAGATAGTATCTCCATGTTCCTGCTGGCTTTTGTTCTTACCCTGTGATTATGGCCCTGGGGAGTTTGTGTGCCAAGTGTGTGGGCAGTGGGTCTGTGCTGGGCTGCAGGACATGCCTGGGGGGTGCTGCTCAGTGTGACCCTCGTAAGGGGTGTGAACTGGTTGAATCAGAGTCGCTAACCACATCTAGCTGGTGGGAGAGAGCCTGACCAAAGTAGTTGTGAGACAAACCAGGGGCAGGCTCCCCATAGAAAGAGAACAGAGCCCTGGTGATCAGAACCCACTGAAGCTGAGTTCTAATCCCCAGGCGACGGCTCTTTCCTCTCTAAACTGTGTTATGGTGTCTGCTTGGTATCGTGCCCATTGGGGGCTCCACAGCCAAATGCCTTTTTTTTTTTTAAGATTTTTTTATTGGGGCATTGAGGGAGGGGAACAGACAAGTTGCTGTCCTTTTGTCCTTCAGTCTAGTTG
The DNA here is from genome assembly GCF_001890085.2 of Hipposideros armiger. Taxonomy (NCBI): domain Eukaryota; kingdom Metazoa; phylum Chordata; class Mammalia; order Chiroptera; family Hipposideridae; genus Hipposideros; species Hipposideros armiger. The sequence continues at coordinate 45,749 of NW_017731837.1, read as the reverse complement.
TGGAGGACGTTGCTTCACTGGCCCATGTTGGTATTATCATTGCGCTGTTCCCGGGCGAGGCAGTCGCTTGCCGGCCATTGGACGGCCACTCACAGTGGCTCACGAAAGCTCATGCCCACTGCCGGCCAGCCCCACTGCAGCCTACACCGTCGCCTGCAACTCACGGCAGCCCAGCTCCAGGTCAAGCTGTTGTTCACCATCTTAGCTGTAGAGGGTGCAGCGTCACTGGCCCTCATGTGGGATCCAAACCGGGGCCCTACTGCTCAGAGCTGGCGTCCCAAGCCAACTCCTAACCAACGCGCCACTCAGCCGGCCCCCGAATGCCCTCCTTGACGGGCAGAACTGAATATTCAGCATCTATCAGCCCGAAGGGTCACATCCCTAGGTGCCTGATCTATCGGGGAGGCGCAGGCCTGGGTCCCTGACTGCTCACCAGCTGTTCTTAAAGCAGTTCCTGCACTTTTCTAAGCCTCCCTTTCCCAGTCTGGAAATGGGGCTAACAACAGCGCCTCCCTCAGAGTGGCCCTGAAGATAAAATTCCCTCATCTTTGCAAAGCATGTGGCCTGGTGGCTGTATCCTAAGTGGAGCTCACAGAGTATAGATTGTGATTGTTAGACTTGGGACCTTTCAAATCCTGGTTCCTCAGAACCCCATTCCATCTACCTTACCAGCATTCACCTTGAAACAAGCTCTGTAGGTGGCCCTCTAAAGACTCTGATACCGCTCCTACCAACCCTCATCATCCATAAAACAAGCCAGGAACAAGAAATAACTGATCTGACAGCCGTCAACCTTGTAAGAATGTGGACTAAGGCCTAGTATGAAAAGAGAGGATTTACTTTGGAGCATCATAGGAGCTCATGTTTACAATGAGCTTAAAAGCCTTCTGGTCGGGAGAATGAATCGCTGCTCTTACAAGTCCGAAGGTGGTTACTCTTGGCCCAGGACAGTGACCAGATGGGAGCACGTGGGGCTCTTGGGGTCAGAGTGTTACATGGGTGAGCTCACTCTGAAATGTCCAGGTGGCTTACAAATATACTTACGACGTGTACTATCCTGTATGTATGTCACTACTTATGTAAAGTTCAGTAACAAATCTTGTCATGTGTGGCTTAGTCCCATTATAGTCTGTCTTTGTGCTTGCTCTTTTACTTATTATTTGAAATATTCACAAAAGAGGGCCGGCCGAGTGGCGCGATGGTTAAGAGCTGGTTTGGGACGCCAGAGGGCCCCAGTTCGGATCCCACATATGAGGGCCAGTGACACTGCCCTCTACAGCTAAGATGCTGAACAACAGCTCAACCTGGAGCTGGGCTGCCAAGAGTCGCCCGCGACGGCGTAGGCTGCAGCCACTGCTGCAGTGGATTGCCATGGGCTATTGTGTGTAGCCAGCAGCCGCTGTGAGCGGCCGTCCAGAAGGCGACGACTGATCTGCCTTGCCCAGGAAGAGTGCAATGACGGGTGCCAACTTGGGCCAGTGAAGCAACGTCCTCCACAACTAGACTGAAGAACAAAAGGACAGCAACTTGTCTGTTCCCCTTCCTCCAATTCCCCAGCGCTGTTCCCATCCCCCAATTCCCAATAAAAATCTTTTTTAAATAAATAAATAAATTCTTCTCATTGAAAAATCTTTAAACAGCACCAAATGTATGAAGTAGAAGTTAAAGCCCTTGCTTCGTTCCTCTCTTCATGTTCAGTTCTCAGAGGCAACCACAGTTAGATTTTTTGTAGATTGTTCCAGTTTGTTTTCCACCCTGTGGGTTTTTCTCCTTTTTTTTTTTTTTTTGCTTTACTTGAAAAAAATGAGATGATCCTATACATAGTGTTTCATACCTTGCCTTTTTAATTCACTAATATATTGGGGACATCCTTGTATATCAGATATAGAATTGACATCATTCTTTTTTAAAAGCTGCATGACATTCCACAGCACCAAATTTATTTAGTCCTTCTCCTGTTGATTGACAATAAACTTGTCTACAGCATTTTGCTATTATAAATAATGCTTTTTTAACTCTATGAATCTCCATAGTAATGTCTGTGACACTGCTCAAATCCCAATTAAGGCAGCCAGTTTTAATCTTTTGATTTAAAATACCTTCTTCATTAATTGTTTGGGCTGGAGTTTTGTTGGGATGACCCTCTGTGGTGGCTGAATCTCAAGTTTAGAGATAAGGAACCAGGCCTCTTAGGTAGACTTCTGGGTGTCTTCAATATTACGTTATATATTATAGGTTCAAGACAGGTAAAACAAACAAGTGTTTGAGCACAATTATATTTAATGTATAGTGTCTCTGAATGTGTTCTAGTATTAGCTAATCAGGGCAAGATGTGAATGGAGCCAATTAATAACATGATTATTGGCTGACACTCTCTCCTGTAGATACTTGGCTTCATAAAGCCATGGCTTTATGATATTTTGTTGTTTTTATCCCCTCCCTTAAACTCTGTTTTTATTGCAAATTATTAATAGTTCCCTGCAGAGATGTAGCTATCAGAATCTCAAGATGTTCTCATTAATAGAGTTATTAACCCCCCTTGCAAACCAGCAAGGTTTTCTCTGGCTTGGGCCCAAGCCTAGAAAACATTGCTTGGCTTTCTCTTAACACTGAGGTTACTAGTTTGACAATGTCTGGCTGTCGGAGAGTGCCAGTGGGGTTTTTTTTTTCTTTAAAACTCAGTAGCTGATTAAGTAGATGGATAAAGAAGTGGACTGTTGTTTGATAAAATAAGTGTATGAAAATGTTAATGGTAGAATCTAGGTAGTGATATGAAGGTGTTCACAGTAATCTTTGATTTTATGTTTAAACTTTAATGATAAAATGTTGGTGGCGGGGAGAATATGAAGCAGAACGGGAATGGGAAAATCTAACCCACAAAGGACTTGATCTAAAGCCATAACAATCAATGAAGTTGGTACCAAGAAACGAGTTGAACAGAGACACTTACTTACTTTTTGAAAAGAAGTTTTATATAACAGTTATAATAGTAATGAGGAAGAAGATAATATGGCTAACATCCCATAGGTTTTGTGGCATTCTTATTTTCCCTGTGGTGTTATACCCTGATACCAGGCCTGTAAGGTTGTATTTGATCATCAAACCTCTTTTCAGTTATCATCAGAATAATCTAATAACACCATCTGAATTTTCCATGTTTGGAAACAGGGACCCAGAAATATTAAGTGATTTGTCCACACTCTTAATACCAGATGAGGCAGAGCTTGAACTTGAATTTATATTTTCTAATCATACCTTTGCTATTCTACCATGTGTTCACTCTGCTTGTAAGATTCTGAAATTCAAAAGCATACTCTGGGGAATTCATGGAAAGGAGGATCTTTCAGCCAAGAGTGTTTTGAACTATGATCAAAGCAATGATGGTGGCAGAACTCTGTCCCCCAGCATTAGTGGTGACACTAAGGCCTTCAGCTACTTCCTGAAAGCTTCTCCCGAAATCCTACCTTTCAGGTTGGACCCAGTACATCAGCCAAGCTGGGGCTTTGCCCACCTTTGGGCAGCCTTGTTTTGCTTCCTAATTCACTGGTGTTTTTCTGACCAAAGATTAGAATTAGTACTGATTCTCCCAGAATTACTACTTTGTGTTTATTAGGTGTGCACACTGTAATTTTATGGTTAGGTAAGTGGGGAAGTATGATTAGTCGAAATGAATATGCTTTTCAACAGAGCAGTTGTGTTAAATGAATGGAACAGTGTGTGTAGATCAGAAACGGTGGCTCCGCCTTTCCTTCCTCCCTCCTTTGGATTGTTAGTGAGCTGGAGTAGTTGTGTGTTTCATTGCAGCAGAAATGAATGAAGAGTCAACCATGGCGAGGTGAGATCAGGAATAAAGGAGGATCATATCCTGTGTGAGGCTAGGCTGTTTATTTTTAGGGGTTGATAGAGTCATTTCTTTGGAGCACTTTGCTGATGAGGCTGGTCTTCTGCGAGGGTCCCGAAATGGATGCACTCGCTTCATGGTCTCCATCTGTAGCAGTGATGGGGGTTTTGATTTTGTTCTTTTCGTTTTCAGTTTCTCTTTTTTTCTTTTTTCGTTTTCTTGTTTTAAAGGAGATCACTCCCCCATGAGTTATTATTTAGAGCCAGCAAGTATTTCAAACATTTGGGTTAAAACAAACCACATTTCTTGTCCCCAAACCAAATCCCCTCCCTAGAGAAAACCACTCTTATTACTTTGTGTTATTTTTTCCAGAGCCTTTTATTTTCTTTCCTTAGTCCTATGTATCTGCAGCTACATCCACAACACATACAGTATTTTGTTGTATGGGTTTTTCCAAGTCAAATGTGTTTTTATTTGCATCTTGACATTTTCCATTAATAATATATCTTTGAGAAATTTCAGTGTCAGTGCCTGTTTGTCAATTTCTTTTCTCCCCTTCATAGATTATTTTACCAATTCTCCTATTTACTATATATATCATGTTTTTTTCCTGAAACCAAGGTTGGCGGGGCATATGTACTTGCGTATTTGTCTTTGTATTTGCAACACTTGTGGCCAAGTCTTAATTTTCTGAACAAATTTTCTTAATTGTCTGAATAAAGAGCCTCTTTAAATTATAAAAAAAGAAAAATAATTTTAAAAAATGAATAAAGATCCACATTCTTTATTGGTTATTAGGAAAATTAAAAATGAGAACCTAAGTATCCATCCAATGAGTAAAAAATAAGAAGGATCCAAACATCCACTGGTAGCAATGGGGTAGGAAGATTGGTATTCTCATATATTGCCTAGAATATAGAAAAGAGGTGTATACCCTTTTCAGGGGTGGTTTGAACCATGTTTAGGTATCTTAGAGAAAGGATTTGTGCTCATAGAGATATGGAAATTTTATATATATATATATATATATATATATATATATATATATATATATGCAATGATTCTTAACCTGCTTTGCCAGAACCCTTGAAGATTTTGACGAAAGCCATAGACCACATGATATCAGGGCTGGAAATGTCATGAAGAATTAGCAGCACGTGGTAACGGATGAGACCATGAGTTCATCTGATGAGAAGTGATAGACGCTGTCCAGTGCACACATGTAAGACATTGGGCAGTGTTACAGATGTGCGCTCTTCCGGATGCCAATTCCGTAGCTCCCTAAGTTTGTTTCCCCCTTCTGCCAGTCATCTCCCCAAAGTTGCTGTCCGTAAGGGAGACTTAATAATGAGAGAGGTTCCAAATAGAGTGATGCAACACATTTCCTCCTGTGGGAGAAATAACTTCCATTCCTTTAGTGAGTGCTTGATCCTGGGGCTAGCAGCACAGTGGGAGAGGTCCCAGCACACTGTATCTAGAAGAGTCTATTGGAAGGGAACCTGCACCAGCATGTAACACATGGCCTGAGGAGCAGAGAGCAGGTTTGAAGAACAGATATTCTAATTCGGCTGGCCCAGCTGATTTAAAACAGGCTTCCTGTGGAGATTGTTCTGAGAACACTGGAGGGTGTGGTTTTGATTTATAGAGCTCAGAAGCAGTTGGGAAGCATCCAGGTTGTCTTGCATGGGTGTTCTCAGAAATGTTTTGCATAAACCTTTTTCTTATGGAGACATTGATTTGGCAGCATTCAGCTGCATAGGGCACAATGCAGTTTTCTGAATAAAACCACGTAACTTTGTGCACAAGCTTTCTTGTAGCCTTCTGGCTGGCAGGAAGGGAGGAATACAACCACTCTATACCTGGGTTAATTTTATCTAACTTAATTGCAAATTCTTGGCATCATCGTTTCCCCCAAACCTGTTATGGGGTAGAAAATACAATATCAGAAGTGAGGGAAGAACGCTAATGGGAACTTCAGGTGAGTAAGTAACAAATAAACTACATTTTAGGTTTCTTGTATTTTAAAACAGGAGACATATTGCTGATTCCTAGTTGGGTTTGAGTGATTTATAACCTTTTATTTGTGGTTGAGTGTTGCAATCTATGTTGTCATGGAAATTCTATTGAATTTATAGGTCCATTTATCCAAAATGATTTTCCAGACTTCATTTCATGGTGAATCATATGGCTGTTACTCCGAAGTACAAAGCAATTTCTAAAAAGTTTCATATTACAAAGAGCACAAACACTGCGGTGGTTATTTTCGTGTTTTTGAAATACAAATGAGTTCCAGATGCACCTAGAGACCCCCTCCCTCTCCACTGTATCCAAGGTGTTAAGCTCCACTGCATTTCAGAATCAACTTTATATATAAAATAGCTATGCAAGCAATGAAAGGTTGTTTTAATGGAAAGGCACTACAGTAACTCTCATATGAATAGATAAAAAGTGGTCTTGAAATTGCTGGTTTATGGGTGGGGGCAAGACTGCTTTCTCAGTCTTAGTGCTCCATTGCAGCAGACGTGTACCCCCTACCCCCTTAAAGTTCAGTTGTAGTGGCAAAGGGAAAGAAAAACAAAGTGCTTTACCATATCCTTTGACTCGGTTTCACATGACAGTGAATATAGTCAAGGTTTCTACACCTCAACAATATTGACATTTTGGGCAGGATAATTATTTTTTGGGTGGGGTAGGGGTGTGATCCTTTCTGTGACCCTTTAGCAGCCCCCCTGGCCTCTACCCTCTAGATGTCAGTAGCATCTCCTGCCCACTTAATGATGACCAGAAATGTCTGTAGATAATGACAAATATTCCCTGGTGCCCAAAATCACCCCTGGTTGAGAACCACTGCTTTGAAAGCTTTGTGCTGGGATCCTAGAGATAAGTAATGGGTAGTTCTCATTGCTAATGGGAATTCTGGTTGTACAGAGAGGAATTTAAGTGTGTGGGCTGTGCAATCAAATGCCTGGGTTTGAATCCCAGTTTTATTACTTCTTAGACAAAATCTAGTATTTCAGCCTTAATTTCCTTTTGTATAGAATGGGGAAAGAATAGGACCTAACCCCAAGGGTGATGGCAAGGATGAAAGGGATTAATTCATTCGTGTACAGTATTGTAAAATTTGTATACATTTCTTTCTTTTTTAAAATAATGTTTAATTTTTCAGTTACAGTTGACATATAATATTATATTAGTTTCAGGTATACAACACAGTGATTAGATATTTATATAACTTAGTGTGATCCTCCCTTAAGTCTAGTGTCCATCTGACACCATACATAGTTATTATTGTACAATATCATTGACTATGTTCCCTATGCTATGCTTTACATCCTCATGACTATTTTATAACTGTCAGTTTACACATCTTAATCCTTTCCCCTTTTCACCTACCCCGCCTTTTGACAACCATCAAAATGTTCTCTGTGTCTATGAATTTGTTTCTGTTTTGTTTTTTAGATTCCACATATAAGGAAAATCACATGGTGTTTGTCTTTTTCTGTCTGATTTATTTCACTTAGCAAATACCTTCTAGGTTCATCCATGTTTTCGCAAATGGCAAGATTTCATTCCATTTTATGACTGAGTAATATTCCATTGTATATCAGTACACCTCTTCTTTATCCGTTTATCCATTGATGGACACCCACGTTGCCTCGTATCTTGGCCATTGTATAATAAACAATGCTACAATGACTATATGGATGCACATGTCCCTTTGAAGTAGTGTTTTGGGTTTCTTCAGGTAAATACCCAGAAGTGGAATTCCTGGGTCTTTCTTTGTCTCTTTTTATAGCCTTAGTTTTAGAGTCTACTTTGTCTGATATAAGCATTACTATCTCAGCTTTTTTTTTTCCTCACTTCCATTTTCATAAAATATCTTTTTCCATCCCTTTACTTTCAGTCTGTGTGTGTCTTTTGATCTGAAGAGCGTCTCTTGTACTTTTAGGCAGCATATGTAAGGGTCTTGCTTTCTTATCCATTCAGCCATCCTGTGCTTTTGATTAGAGCATTTAATCTATTTACATAGGTCTGTAACTATTGCCATTTTATCATTCATATTGTTTATTTTTTTCCTTCTTTTTAAAGATGCCGCTTTAAATGTTTCTTGTAATATTGGTTTGGTGGTGATGAACTCCTTTAGATTTTCTTGTCTCGAAAAGCTTTGGATACAATTTAGCAGTCCTCGTGGAATGTTTTATGGAGGAGGCTGTCTCTTGGACTCGTTCGCAGTGTCTGCCTGAAGGGAAAGAGTGGGGAGAAGCAGAACTTGGTCAGTGTAATTGTTGTTTGGTCCTAGGCTGGCATGAGGCCACACACCGCAGACAGTCACCCTAATTTGCTCTGTCAGGCAGGTAATTTCTCTCTAGCCTTACCCTGTGGTTTAGAGCAGCCTCTGTCAAATTGAAAGGGTGTATGTGGCGCAGAGAAGCAAATGAGGCCTGCTCTATTATTGGGTTACGTTATACTTTTGGTTATTCCGGTTTCAAAAGTGGCAGCTATTTCACTAATACTATTTATTTCTCATTAAAGTCTAATATACAAAGAGAACATTCACAAATATTAAGTGTACAACTGAACACGTTTACGCTCTTTCACCAGGCCCAAGAGCAAGAAAGGGCACTTACTGGAACACCTATATCCTGCGTCCAGTTACTGCACCCTGCCGACCCCCCGGGGTAACCACTGTGTTGGTTTCTAACTAACTACCTGAGTTCTTCCTGGTTTTGCACTTTATTTATTTTTTATTTTTTATTTTTTATTTTTATTTTTTTAGCTGAGCCATCCTGCTACCTATTGGTAGCTTAGCAGCTGCTCAGCTCGGGCTGGCCTCGAACCGCTGTTGCTCAGAGCTCAAACTCTTGAGCGAGCTCTTAACCAACTGAGCCACTCGGCCGGCCCTGGTTTTGCACTTTATACCAATGGACTCGCATGGTATATCCTTTCCTTTTCTTTTTTTTTTTTTTGGTATCTGTCTTATTTGGCTCAGCATTTTGAAATTTCATCTGTGTCGTTACCTGTAGTTTTCATGCATTCCGTTAGATATTCCATTGTGTGAGTGTGTCACAATTTTTTTTTTTTTACCCATTCCATCATTGATTAGCATTTGGGTAGTTTCCAATTTGCGATAGCTCTTTCACTAATTTATTTGTATTTTCTCCCTTTTTTTCCCCTTTAAGTCATTTTTAAATACATGTGAATCAGTTGGGGGCCTACTGTGTGCCAGGTGCTGTACTTGTCATTTTACTTAATCCCCACTGTGACTCAGTGATATATTTCTTATCCTCAGTTTACCCGCAGGAATATTGAGATTCAGAGTGTGACTAATTCACCCGGATCACACAGCTACTGCTTACTGTCCTCTTCCCTGAGTATATGAAGGGTACCTGGCTAACATGCAGCCAGGTGCTGAACCTGCCTCATTTGTGTTCAAACTATGCGGAGCTGTACGAAATAACTCATGAATTATGCATAGTAAATTCCTGAAAAACTCAACCTACTATTGTAAGCCAGAGCCTGAACTCTTCCCTACCAAGGGAAAATTCTAAGGATTATATATTTATTTGACTAATCAGATGCATCACCGAACCAGAAATTCCAAAAATCATAATGGCATGAACGAGTTCCACACAGAGACTTTTAAAAGGGATCCCAAAAACATCCCGACGCCTGATTGTGTATGAGTTTTAGGCCTGGTGTGCAATTTGGGTTCTTCTCCAAAATTCTGGATTCTTGCTGTAAAGTAAGTAGATGAAGACAATTTCATGTTACAGGTCAAGTGTAAAAAGGAAATAATTAAGATTAGTGCACTCTGTGATTAATGATATTGTATAAAGCAAGCATTTGAGAATGTTTATTTAAATGCTACCTTGCCTGCAAACGTGCTGAATACCTGTTATTCCTTGTAGCACAGTTCTTCTAAAAATATTCTTCAGTGAAGGCTGTGTGAAGCCCACACACAGATTTCTTTGCTACACCTTGTGGTATGACTCATTGGGATGTTGGCTGGCCTGTGGAAACAATTTGTTTTCACCTCTGGTCATAAAGGAAGTAATAAAGAAAAGTGATAAAGATGCATAATGATAAAAAGGGAGAGCTATTTAGTTTATTCTTACTTTTCCAAAGCATGTAACTAGTGAATCTATTACAACGATCCCATGAGGTAAGTGTTACGTCTATGTGACAGAAGGGGTCACTGAGCCTTAGACTCTCCAGTATCTTCAGTATACAAATCAGATCTAATGCTGTAGCTCATGTTCCTTGATCTTCACTTATTATCACCCAGTCGTTTTGGCTGCCAACTTCATGGACATTTTTCTTAAGTCACAAGAGTGTGAACTGGGTTGCAACACGGGCTACATTCTCCAGGAGAGAAGCCTGTTAGAAGAGGTGAATGAGGAGGATAGGGCTCAGAGCTCAGAGAAGCTCAGAACGTAACTGGATTGCAGAGTGGTTTTATAATGTGATACACAGACATATATACGTATATATGTATGTATGTTAGCTTAAAATCAGTAGGGACTTTGAGGGTATATTAGTCAGGGTTCTCCAGAGAAATAGAACCAATCGGGGAGATATAGATATAGGAGGGAGGGTCAGAGAGATGTATATGTGGGGGTGGGATAGAGAGAGAGAGAGAGAGACTGCTTGAGTTTGTAAGAGATTGGCTTACTTAATTCTAGAGGTCGGCAAGCCTTAAATTTGCAGAACTGGCTGGAAATTCTAACAAGAGTTGCATTGCAGCCTTAAGTCCAAAGGCTGGAAACTTAGGCAGAATTTCTTTTACTTAGGGAGACCTCAGGCTTTCAGCTGATTGCATGAGGTCATGTCATGTAAGGTAGTATGCTTTATTCAATCTGTTAATTTTAATATTATTCACACCACAGCAGCGTTTAGAATGTTTGACCCAACAACTGGGCACCATAGCCCAATCAAGTTGACAATTAAAATTTACCACCACAAGGGATAAAAATATAATGACCCTGTAAAAAGGTAACTGGGAGTAAAAATTGTTCATTGATATAAAATACCCATTTCATAGTTCTGAATTCAGAGTGTTTGTGTTATATATATATATATATATATATATATATATATTTATTTATTTATTTATTTATTTATTTATTTATTTATATTATATGTATAGTATGTATTATTTTTCTCCATGATTCAAATGAATAGATTTTCTTTTGTTGGAGTATTAAAATTGCAGGCTGGAGTTGCTGGGGTAGGAAATGGTTTGAATTTCTTGTAGATGAAAGAGAAAGTAATATAATCTGTATTTAGCAGAACCATACCTGGGCCACTTAGCCATTTCACAGTGATTTTGGCATATATTTGCATTTTCTTGAGCATTTTCTCCTTCAGTTTACCGTATTTGCCGGCGTATAAGACGACTGGGCGTATAAGACGACCCCCTAACATTTCCACTCAAAATACAGAGTTTGTTATATACTCGCCGTATAAGACTACCCCCTCTTCCGCACACCTTCCACACACCAAATAAAAGGTAAAACAATATCAGATTTGATTTGGCCCACTGAAGTGCAAACAAGCGTATTGTATTTCGTGTCACCACATAACCGTTTTGGCGATGTTGAGCCACCATGTCTGCTACATGTTTTTCGAGTTCTGGCCAGTGTGGGGTGCCTCTTCTTAATGCACACTTACCCCTTGGCATACGCTTTAATGCTTTCTCATTTGATTTCCAGTCCCGAACCATCTTTTCTGTTACTACATATTGTCTTGCAGCAGCACAATTATTATTTTCCTTAGCAAAGTTTATAACTTTCAGTTTAAAATTTGCATCATACTTCTTTCTTTTGGCTGGTGCCATGATAGGGATGATAGGGGTTTGACTGGTCGACATTTTCTATGCTGTACTGTACAATGGTGCAGTATTGTGGTTGGCTGTTGGCTGTATACAAAGCCTGATTTGATTGGTCCCTGCTCCCTGTTTGCCCGCCCTGTCACTATAGCAGTCTGGTCCACCCTTGCATCAGCATCTCCCTGGGACCTAACTAGTGCACAAGTGCGAGCTCTTCAACATTCTAACAGGCACCATGATAGCGCAAAATCGCGAATCTTCAATGCATATGTAAAGAAATATACGGTAACCCGAATTACCACACTCGCAAAATCGCACACAGCCGACCATACACCCAGTATGGTATCGCGATTCGCGATTTTGCGCTATCATACTGGGTGTATGGTCGGCTGTGTGCGATTTTGCGAGTGTGGTAAAATCGCATAACAGCAAAATCGCATAACAGCCGAGCATACACCCAGCAGCGCTGCTGATGCCTGAGAGGTATGTGGAATGAAGCGGGCGGGCATCGGGAGGCCACTATGGCACGGGGCAAGCACTATGGGCAGTCTATCTGAAGTGTACCTGGCATATAAGACAACCCCCCACTTGGAGGCATATTTTTCAGGGCCAAAAAATCGTCTTATACGCCGGCAAATACGGTAAATGCATTTGTTCTCTTACTATTCTGATCTCTCATTTTGTTATTGATTCCTAGAGATAGCCAGAACTCATTATAGTACTTGTGGCTTTATCATTTGACAATTCTTGCTTCCATTCAGAGCCCCTATTCATTCACTCCAAAAATAAATTACTAGTATTTACAATGAACGGCACTGTTCAAGACCAGCCTTGAACTAGGCAGATAGAAGTCTTACCTGCATTGATCTTCCTCTCTGATGGCAATGGCAGACTCAAAGAATTAGAATGTGCTGTGCTGAGTGTGTGTGATCTGGCTGAATACTATAGTAGTTAAGGTACAGCATAATCTAAAAATCAAATAATATTAAGAACCTGTTATATAAAAACCTCAATTCTGGCATCATCCTATGCAAATCTTCCCACAAGTGGAGCCAGAAGATCATTAACTGTGTTTAGATTTCTACTGTGCCTTCACTACACATTTTTATTCTTAGGCAACAGTTGTCGGTCCACCACCATGTTCTCAACTAGCTTACTACTTAACTTGGTTAGCACCAATTATGTTCAGAAAAATACATTTCACCTCTTCTGTTCTGTTATATACTGCCTCCTAGGCAATTTGTAATTCTTGCTGTTGCCTTTTCAGTCACCATCTTTATGTCATCCTTTTTACATCTCATCTGTTCTTCTCCTGTATCTTTTCATGTGGGTTTTTCCACTCTATGAAGATGCCCAACAGTATCCTGGAAATATCTACTGATGGTCAGTAGATTGCTTTTCCTCTAGAGCTATCTGCGTACTGTTTCCCTATTTAATTCATCATGCAATTTTCTTGGGCCATGTATGTGTGTATGGGGGTGTACACATTGAAGAAATGTATGTTTTTTGAAAGGAAGTTAAAACACAGTGCTTTCCACCCTTCTTCCTTAAGAGCTTTGTAACTTTAGAAATCTTTGGTTTCCTTGGCTGTAAAATGATCATGGTGGTAGCTACCTCAGTAAGTGTGAAAGGATGATGAGAGTACAGTTCCTGACACAGAGTAGGCAGTCACTACATATTTGAAAAACAACATTAATAAAACTATAGAAGGCTTTAATTTTCGGATCTGTCACTTTCTATTCATTTGTCTTAACACAGAGAGTGATACAAATAGGAAACCAAGCATATACATAGCTTTTAAATCAAATTGCAACTATAGACATTTTAAATATAAAGCAGGAGAAAGGGAAGCTAAGTGGACATATTGTGACTGTATACATCATATCAGTACCCAACAGTCGTAGAGCATTGACCGCTACCAGCGCTGCACTCACAGTGCTGATTTCATCTTTCCCATCACTTGGCAATGTTGCCACTCATTCAGGCATCTTCCACATCTATCTTTTAGCACATGCTTTCTGGTCAGTGATGGGGCTTTTTCTCCCTGTAAAATGCTATTTTCCAAATGTCAGGTTATGTGATAGTATGTTTTATATTATCTACCACCTTGATCTAGCTAGAGACATGCCTGAGGGTTTGTCCATTCCAGCCATTTGACAGGTACAGTTGGATGAGCCATTTCTGATTCTCGCTCATGAGTTTAAAAGGTATTTTAGAACTGGTCCCTGATTGCACCCTGGTGTACAGCAAACAGTCTGCCAGTGGCTTTTTAGTTGAGCTTCATATGGTTTGTTTCTGTTGTTGGGGTGACTTACATATCTCATGGTACTCTGCATGGTGGAGAGACATCCATTTATACAAAGTTGATCCAGCTTTCCTTCTCTTGCACAGAGGGTCTGGTTGGAATAGACATACACAGCCTTACGTTATATAATTTTCCTGAAGAACCAAAGTTGTCTAATCTCAAACATATTTAGAAAACACTGAGTTAACATTATTAGGTCTTTAAATGCCATTCCTCACTAAAAGGAACCAGGGCTTGCTTAAGAAATGACCAGTTTTAGGACTGGAGCAGGGAAAATACAAGATGAATGTAGAACATCTGTGCCAGCTAATAAGGGGTTAAAAAAATGAAAAATGTGAGCATGTGACAGAATGACAGGACTCTGAAGAGCCAGCTATTGAGCAAACCTGAGACAGTTTGAGCTTACAAATAAATACTGATAGTAATGGATAATAACCCACTAGATCAAATAGAAGCAAAAATAAATGAGTTTCTGTTGATATGAATGAATGAATGAACAAACGAATGAACTATGGAGAGGGAAGGCTATGTTTTAAACTAGAATGCCATTAATGAATATTGAAGGCTGGTCGAGTTATAAAATCATCAATGGATACTAAAACTAGTGAGTGAAAGTTAGATGAGGAATAGGATATTTTTGTAATCTCAAAATATCTCCCTGCAAAGTACTTTTTAATTACAAAAGGAAAATTAGTAACTTTATGGTAGAGAAGCCTAGCAGACATCACCTTAACCATGTGATCACGTTAAACACTAGTCTTATTAGAATAAACCCACTTCACGTGCTTCCTCATATGGTACACTGTGAAGACAACAATATTAATTCTGTGGTAACCTGCCCAAAATGCACCACCTAAATCTAATCATGAGAACCCATGAGACAGACCCTGCCTGTCCACTTCACACGGCCAAAGTAAAGAAAGAAAGGCTGAGTAACTGTTCCAGACGAAAGTGGGGAATGGGAGAGGGGCAGTATAGAGACATGACAATTAAATGTAAAGTTTGATCATAGGTTGGCTTCCTGAACTGAGAACCAAAATAATGATCTATAATGAACTTATTTGGTCACTTGCCAAATTTTGAAAATGCACTGTAAATAGTATTGTATCAAAGTGAAGTTTGCAAATATTAATAATTGTACTGTGGTTATATAAGAGAATATACTCATTCTTAGAAATTATCTACTTAAGGTATTTATAGGTAAAGGGGCATTTTCCTCCTATTTACTATTAAATGATTCAGAAAAAAATTGTGTGTGTGTGGGGAGAGAGAGAGAGAGAGAGGGAGAGGATGTAAGTGGGGTAAAATATAAATAATTGGTGGTAGTGGGTGCAGGAACAGTGAATAGATAGATCTCTTTATTGCTGGATTTTCCATATCTTTTCTTCAGCTTATGTGCACCATGTTTCTTCTGGAGAATTGCCATACAGTAAGCATCACTAAGATTCACATTATTCAAAAGAACACACTTTGGGGAATGCTGAAAGGAAGGCTCTGAGTATAGTTCTTGACAGCAGGTACAGAAAGTTGATGGGCTTACTCAAGATATTTAATAGCCACCACAACACCTTCCAAAGATGTTTCTGGAAAATAGATTTCCAGCTTCTGCCCAAATTTGTCTCATCAACAATAACACTAAAATAACTTAAAAGTCCAATTTACTCAGCAAAACTCCATGTACTTATTGACTCTCACATTTAAGATAGCTTCAGAAATTCACATAATTCAGTAGACGACAGACAACTTGAGAGGAACAGCAAGGAAAATTGATATTTCAGACTTATGCTACTGTTCTCTCCACGAGACATTTTATTATCCTGATGGGTGGAGTCATGACTCAAAGACATTTTCTAAAAATGAATTTTCTCATCCAGTTGTAAATGAAAATGCCCTTGAAACGGCCTTAAAGTATTTTGTATCACACACTATTCAGGTGATGCATTAAACAATGCCACCCTTGACCATGCACTGAAGAATAAGAAAACACTCTGGGAACTTACTTAATTTGAGGGACTGAGTTTTAAAAGGAAAGTGAAGTGTAATGTGCTTGTGTCGATTTTCTTTCTTGAGCTAGTAGCAATGTATCCAAAGCAATTCATTCAGCATTAAACTGTTTTAATCTGCACCTCATTGAATGGATTTTCCCAGTGTGAATTCATGATGTCTACAGCTGTCCAAACCTAAAGGCAACACATTTGTAAGAAGCTGCCAGATTCAGCTGGAATTCACAGTCTGAGCAAAAGTAATTCGCTTTGAGAAAGAAAATGCTAGAAAAATAATCTACCCATCTTTCTCCCAGCCACTTGGGTACTTGAGTTTTCCTAGAAAGTGTCCTGATTGGGTTATCTGATTTCACTCTTCAGAAAAGAAATACCACCTTGTTCATAAGACCTTGGTTAATTCAGTCAGCATGACTCTGTTTACCTCTGACCTCTTCCTTTAGTTGCTGCGACTTCACTTTCCCCACTGGGAATTTATTATTCAGTATCCAATCTCCAAACTCCATCTGGGTTGTGGTGGTTGTTCTGTCTAAATAGCATCATGTCATTGGGAAAAGTGGGGAAACAGAGGTCATAGAAGAGAGCTGATGATACAGGAGATTTGATTTTCTATAGGGAGTAGGTTCAGTCTAGAAGATTCAGTGGAATCAGAAATTTTCAGGTCTCTATCAGATGATAACTTGACAATATGGTGGTGGTGATGGTGAGTTCTTGAGCACTGGTGGGGTCTAAACATGGTGCTACATACTATACACTACACTCACTTGTGATCCCCAGGCCCACCCGCCAAGGGCTAATACTTGATTCTTTACATGAGGAAGCCAATGCTCAGAAATTATAATAGCTTGCTTGCCTGAGGTCTCACAGCAGGTAAATGAGGAAACTGGAATAGGTCCCCACATCTATTATTTTTATCATAAATGTGGACTCAGGAGATGACTCTGTGGTCCATTTTTGTTCTCCGAATTGTATGAAATATCAAGGAGTGTTCAAGCATTAAAGTTGTATAATGAATTTAAGTTGATTTATCTGTGTTCTGCTTTTTGAATAAGAAATTTTAGCCAAATGGAAGAGAAGGTTTTTAAGGTTGGGATGAGAGCACCTGGATTTTATAGTCTTCCTCTGAAGTTTAATCTTAGCCATTATCAACGTCAAATTTCTGAAGCACTATTTCCTCATCTATAACTGATAGTAGTAGTTTTGCCCTATCTTCACATGGGTTGTCAGATGGATTCAGTGAAATAATGTATGTGATGACTTTTTGCAAACTGTGAAGTGTAAGGCATTATTACCAACATTACCATTATGTTTCTTTGTGGAGTCAAACAAATATTCCGTTTAGGCTACTTCTCAAGGCTACTGAGAGAACCCCTCACATTTATTAGAATGAGCAGTGTTTATAAAGATGTGCCCATTTGAGCATTTATCATTTTTTAACACATGGACTGAATTTCACAGGCTTCATTCGCTTTCTACTTCAAGGTGTTTAACTCCATTAAAATTTGGTTTCTTAGTAGGGAACTTTCATGATGACATGAGTACTAGGTAATGGGAAAGTGTCAGTCTTATTTGTTTGGGGGCTGCAAGAAGGCACCAGCGTTATGTGAGAAGATGTGTGTTTTAGTAACGCCTGCTGAAGTTCATGGAGGTAAAATGGTATGATGATATTATGGTGCCTGGGGTTTGCTCCCAAATACTTTAGCAAAGAAAAAAATACAGATAGATGAATACTTTTGGCCAAATTTTAGCAAGTGGGATAATCTGGGATCATTGTACGATTCTCTCTACTTCTGCGTAGGTGTGAAAAATTTTCATAATAAATTTTTTCATTGTTCTTTTACAGATGCAGATTTTCTTTTACAATCCAGACGACTTTGACAGCTTTCAAACTGCAATTTCCGAAAACAGAATAATTGGAGCCATGGCCATATTTTTTCAGGTAAGTTAACAGTGGCCCAAGTACTTCACCTAGAGAATTCTCAGAATAGTTTTTTTTTAATTCACCAATTTGTTCTATGTTTAATGAACGCATCTGTTTTCTTGTTCACACCTGTCTAAATAAAAGATATTTCATATTGTCTGTTGTGTGATTTAAAATGTAAATAAGTATGTTTAGAAACATAATGAAAATTTTTGCATGAATTATTCTGATTTTATTGCTACTTGACTGGTGCACAGACTGAAGAACACATTTATCATCTAAGTTACTTCACTACTGGAGCATTTTGAACAAGTTCTTTCAGCATATTAAAAGGCTGATACCACAAAAAATGGTGGTTTTCTTTGGAGCAACTTTAAAATTTGACATTACTTGGAAGTAGATTAATAAATAGCATCAGTCGCTTCTCTAAAGAGACCCCTTTTCTTTCCCTCCCAGAAATCCCCATGGCAACTAAAGTTTTTATTGAGAACATTTCAACATTAGTACATTTATGATTTCCCATCCTTTCTTTTAATGTGTTTGCATTAATGAGTATTCCTGACTCATGTATTGATTCTATACCTAAAAGTCAAACCTTGCATCCTTCCCCAGATAATGCTGTCCAGGCTTTTGAATAAGTCAAATCAAATTAAAGTAGTGTGGATAATTGGGTGTCCTGACCAAGTAGCCTAGAGGAGATCTGGAGCTTTTTTGTTTGGAAAGTAACCTGAATAGTTAGGTATGGGACTTGTCTTTCAGTCTTCAAATTTGTGTAAAGACTTCACACAGGTGTTCCTTTTACCAGGGAGTCCTTGTTGGAAAATGATGTGTTTCTGACAACTAAAGACATTAGAACCTTCTCCAGTGTGGGCCTTTGACCTCTGCCTTTGGGGGCAAGCTCCTTTGTCATTGAAGTAGAGCCAATTTTATTTGGAGTATGTTAGTTTCACTGCCTTTTTAAGTGTGTGACACATGACAGATGATTCTCTCCACTGCTTATGTCTCTCTCTTAACTATCTCCTCTCTCTCCCTTTCCTTTTCTGGGATAAAGCCTCCAATGGGAGATAATATGTGAAAAATTGAAAAGCCTAGTGTCCCACCCAAACATCAAAAACAATAGAGTGATAGTCATTGGTTATGGCATTTGTTTTCAAACTGTGGATTCTGACCTATTAGTGGGCTATGAAATCATTTTAGTGAGTCCTGACCAGTATTTTAAAAATAATGAAATAGAATATGAAAAAAAATCAGAAAACATCAATGTATCGTAATACTTTTGTACAACTTTTCTTTAGTTGTTGATACACAGAGAGACGTACTGTATATGTACTGGGTCATGTTATAAAATGTATTTCTTTTTGTGGGTCGTGGTCTGGTGTTTTGGAAGTCACCTGTTTATGCTATATATTGGGCAGATCTCCCCATTGGTTAGATCTCCCCATTGTTCCCACTGTTCCCCACCCATCTTTTTTCCCTGATTACTTTCATGAACCACAGTAGAGTGTAGTGTTTTAAAAGCTATTCACTGGAGTGAAAAATATTTGCTTTTGAATCCCATCTCTTGTACTTAACATAATGGTGACATAGTTGTGGTAGTTATTTAAACTTTCCAACCTCAGTAACCTCATCTGTGAAATGGGGGTAAACAGCTTCTACATTATCAAGATTGTAGTAGCCATTAAATGAAATCCCTAGTATTGGTCCTGGCACATAGCAGACACTTGGTAAATGCCAAATTCTGTGTATCCATATCCATCCATCTCAGTTGCTCTGAGACCCCATGGGGGATGTGTCATCTTCCCATGAATAGTAATCTGTTCTGGGCATTGTCCTGTTGGCAGCGTGCTTGGGTTCTGTCTGAACCCCTTCTGCTTCTAAACCATGATCAGTTTGCCTTTGGCAATACTGGAGTCACTTGAACCATTCTGAAACAATTCCCACTTGCACGATTAATCCTTGTTTTCTGTTATTGTCCTCCTGGCATGCTGCTTTTCATATAGCTGGACCTCTATTCCTATAGCCCTGTCATTAAATCTCAGCCCCGCCTCCTTCTCTGTCATGCCCACCATGCCCACCCCAACCAGGTCTTGATCTATAGGTCACCTTTACTATAGGAAAATAAAAATTTTAAATGTTTTTATGAGGACTGGCAGGACTAGTTCACAGCATGCTCTACCCCAAAGCTTTCTATTTTCCCAGCTCTATAAACTCTTGTTAAATATAAGACCAATTAGAGTCTTAAGCAGGTGAGGCACATCAGTGTACAAACCAGCAAAACGCCTCATGTGAAACCTAGCTTTTGAATTTTTAAAGGATTTCTGGGACGTGACTACTAGCGCACATACAAAGGAATTTAATGTATATTTCATCTGGTAAGTTCTTATCTAAATTTTGGCTGCTGTCCTCTAAACACAAAATAGAGGGCAGATAATATATAATAGAACAGGATTTTTTTAGACTGTGGCTGTGTTGAGCTGCTTCCTTTGTTTTCCTTAGGAGTCTATGTATGCATTTATGAATCTGAGCTCACACCGTGACATGCAGTGGAGAGGAAAACTGTATTACTATTATTTTAATTTGGCAATAGCTAGAGCTCATATTTTGAGATCTTCATATTTTGAATCTTTCTATAAAATTGTTAAATTTGGGAGTTTGGTGTTTATCCCCCAAGTAGTCAGTTAAAATCATGATATACAATTCCAGGTTCAAACCTGGCGTCTTACATTTCGGTTTTGAGGAAGTATTCATCATCCTTTCAGCACTGATTCGGTGCCAGACATGCTACCAGCTTTTCCATTAAATACAATAAATGTAATTAGCTCCTATCCACTGGGACCCTCAGTTGCACGTGATAAGGACTAGAAAGGTGAGTGGGCAGCTCCTTCAAGTGGGAAGCGGCTGTGCTCTGATTCAGTGCTCAGAAGCTCATGTGTTCATTATCTAGAGCAGGGTCGGCAAACTTTTGAGATGGAAGAGCCGCCAGGCGTCAGCAAACTGCGGCTGGCGAGCCACATGCGGCTCTTTGGGTACGTGCATGTGGCTTTGAAGTAAAATTGAAAATGAAAATAAAACTATCATAGTTTCATTTATAAAATTTTTAAAGGATATTTAAAGGATATTAATGGTGATTATGTAAAAATATATTTATGGCTTTTGAATAATGTTTAAATTGTTTTGAGGGACAGGATTGACTCTTCCAGGGATGGGCAAACATTTGAGATGGAACGTACGGAAAGAGCTGCATGTGGCTCACGAGCCGCAGTTTGCCGACCCCTGATCTAGAGGGACACGATTTGAGTGCCACAAGCCCATGTCAGGCAGGGCTGAGCCCCGCATACGTGTTGTGTGGAGCCTTGATGCTGACTTACTCCGTACACTAGAATAATTGTCATACACTGAATTTTTCACTGTCTTTGTTTCTTTTTTTCCTCCTCACCATATGCCTGTTATTCAGGCAATTTCGGCTCTCTCACTGCCGTTGCTGTGCTTGGATATGATGATGTTAGTATTTCCAAACCACTGAAACAAGCACACACCTAGGGGGTCACGTGGTTGACCAAGGAACCATCTGTTGGCCTGGACTAGGGTTGTTTGCAGGGGGTCCTGCTGTGGCTCACAGGCATGCTTGCTGGACTTACATGGAGCTTACAAGTTTTTTCTTTAGTTAAATATGGAAGATTTTATGTAAAGTGGCTGGCTGGCTGTCTACTTTGGAGGGGGTTCACATTCTCATTGCAACACAGTCTCCACAATGTTCCTTGTGCTTTCATGTCAATGGGATCTTAAGATCATGACCCCAGCCTGGACCCCAATCACTTTGGTTACAGCCAGAGTTGAAGGTCAGTGTCAATGCTGAAAGTTGGTGAGCCAGGTCTCTACTGAGTGCTTTGTGTAAACACCAGTGAAGGAAGGAAGGAAGGACTGCCTCCATGTATGGAAGATAGCAAACCATGGCAGCCATGTCCGGTTGTGTGCATTTGGGCCCACACAACCTCTAGAAGGTACATTCACTTCATAGCCACTGCTGAGTGGAATCTTCATTACAATTTTCCAACACATGTTAGTAATGTGTTTGGAGGAAGGAGCATCTGTTTTCTAGTTCATACACACCATTGGACCAACGTAGGGGAAAGGAGGGTGAAGTTGGATTTTAAAGGATTTTTAAATAAATTAAGATGAGAAATTGGCAAGGGATGGAGGTATTTGTTGTTAAACCACAAAAGAAATAATTAAATGTTCATTTGGCTAATTTATGTAAGTAAAAAAATTCAAATGATTGTTTTCTGTTTGTTGAAGTAGAACCTCTGTCATTCTTTAGTGCTAGCCTGATTTTGAATTCCTATAAAAATGTAAAATACCAAGTCATTAAAACGCTCTTTTAAAATATTCTGTTATTCTGATAATTCTCGACATGGGTTATCTGTTTAAAGAAATAAAACTATGAAAACCTATGTTTACAAGAAAGTTGAAATAGTGGGATGATTAGGTAATTTGTAGAAGGATACTTTGCTTTGGAAAAAAAAATGATTTCATGATTTCTGATTTAAATTTATAAAGAGTACCCAATGCTCGCTCCAAATGACCTTCCCTCTAAACTAGGCCTATATTTCTTTAGACCAAGAATCTTCTATCATCACCCTCTGAATTGGGTTCGGATTGGTTTTTCTTTTTTCCAGTATTCACCATTCCTCATGAACACTTCCTTCCATTTTCCCACCAGTTTGAAAGACCTTCTAACCGTGTAACCATCTTAATGGCTTTCAGTCTGACGCTCACAGAAGTGTGGTAACCCCAAACTTTTTATAATTTCGCTTATTGTGATTTTATAGCTTTAATTATTGTGTTTTTTCCAAGGATCACATGGTTATCATTGAATTTATGATCTGGAGGAGAAACATCTCATTCATTTTACAACTCATTCAAATAATGACTTACTTTATTTAAATGCCTAAAGTTTTATGTATATTTCCTGATTCCATTGAACTTTGGAATTATAAATCATGGTTCTTTAAGAGCATCTACATTTAGAAACTTTTGTTGTGTGTGATAGATCTTTCCAGCTTTTTTGTTACACCTGTTTGGGTGTAGTCTAAATATTTGCATCAGGCACAAAGATATTATCATGTCTGCATCCAGAGGCCTGTCAATGGCATATTTCTTGTACATTTAAGAAATAAATAAATTGCATTCGGATTTGTGTATAGGTTGTCTTAAAGTATTTCTTTTTGACAGCCTATCTTCAACAGATCTGTTGAGGCTTCTTCATTGAATGTTAGCAGTTTTATTTCTACTGGGAGAGTTGAGCCCCTTTGCACCAGTATTTTTTTTTTTAATTTCTGTTTAAATTTCTACCCAGAATCTGATTGCAGTCATTTGGTTTTCCCTAAGGTCTATGCAGCTCAGTCACTTCCCCTCTCTTCATTTCTGCCCTTTTTCCATAGTTGGAAGCAAACTTAAAAACTGAAATGTTTCGCAAGTTGCTACCCCATTCTTTATATCATGTCGGTGGTACAGACTGCTTAATTATTTTTCTCCATCTGGAGAGGCTTAGTAATTAAATGAAATGGCAGCACCTGGGATTATTTATAGACACGGAGAAGGCAGGAAGAGTTCTTGATGACTCATCCATCCAGGGCTGGCTAGGAAGTCTTTCTCTCCACTTCCATGCATTTCACCTTCCCTTCCCCCCTGCCCCCAAAGGGAGGTGTGACGTGTCCTTCTTTTAACCCTGTGCTTCTCTTAGCCTTCTGTCTTGAATTAAAGCTATAATTGTACTTGCCTTCTTCTGCCTTTGTACTAGGAGATCAATGAGGACTGGGGGTCTTAACTTACTTATCGCCACACGTCTTGCAAATGGCTAACTCTGGGGCTTGGTTGTGCAAATACTTAGCTGAATACAGTAGAAACATCCTTGATTGGAAAGGAGCAACCCGATAGCCTATCCGCCTAGGGATGTCATAAACAAGCACTAGGAGATATAGGACCTGAGAATACTAAAATATAAATTCTTCGAGGTGGAGGTCCATGTCTGTTCGTCTTCTCTTTGTATCCCACCACCAACCTTTCCCTAAACCTCACGTAGTGTCTTAACCTGAATTACAGTGCAGGAAGTGTATACTGAGTAGGACTGAGTTTTAGGAACCTAACAAAATATTAATGATTTGGATTTTGGAAAAACTTACATCTATGCGGATATGTAAGCTTCACCTAAAAAAGATGATGGTTATATCAGAAATGTAAGACTTGAGATGGCCAAGGGAGGACCTTAAGCTGACGGTTGTGAATCGGCTGATTCATTGAGGATGGCAATTCTGACTGGGGCTCCACTGGGTCTGACATGCTGTTCAAGGGACGTATCTCCATTTATGCCTGTTGTGAAAAAGCAACAGGGCTTTAAACATCTTAAAGTAGTAGTGCATTCAGGGACCTTAAAGAAGTGTTTCATTGCTAAGAATATGTGGATATATCTTGCGTCTGCGAATGTTTTAATAAAGTTTCCCACCAAAATGCTTTTGTCTCAGTATTTGGTGCGTGGAGAGACTTCTCCTTTTTTGGATTATTTTGCTGTTTTTCTTTGTGACTTGCCCTGTCCCTCCTATTTCTTTCCTAGGGTCTCTCTGTGATAGTTGGTGGACTACTTTCTGTGTGTTTCAGCAGACCTGTGTGTATGTTTCTTGCTTTTTCTTGGTCTTGCCGGTCTTTACATGTCTATGTTTGTCTTTCTTTTTCCCCTCTTTTTCTCCTTCAGATTCTCTAAGTGAACAAAATGTAATGTTTTCTCATTTATTCATTCATGCTCTCCTTTGCTAACTCATTGGCTCATTGTACAGTATTTATTAAGCACTTTCTGTGTGCCATTCTCCGTGAACATTGCAAATGTATCGTCAGAATTGTAACCTGCCCTCAAGTTGTTGGGGAACTTGAAGTTTTGAAAGGGCTGGCCAGTTGACCTTTGAATTATTCAATAGTAGCAGTGTTTTGTCATTGGGAGATAGAAGATGGAGCAGGTTAGGCAGATGAAATATCAAGAAACGAATATAAGAATTGTATCTTGTGTATAATTGCAAAATGATAAATATTTCATTTTCAGAGTATGAAGTTTCTGTTAGTGAATTTTAGAACTGGACTCTTTTCATTTTTCTTCTTTCTTCCATTTTTCTACATAGCAAAGCACCACTGTTAAAGTATAAATCACCCCTTTTATTCATGATGACATAAATTGGCCTTGTTATATTTTTACCACCCTGAGGAATGTGTTTTTTTTAATGAAGAATACATTTTCTATCATTGCTATAGATTTTTTTTTTTTTTAACTTTTGACTGGTTCTGTTGGCAATGTGAAACAAGGGCCCTACTCCATAAGAAAGGAGGGAGAGAGATAAGGAAGGAAAGGGGAGGGGAAGGAGGGAGGGAGGGAGGGAGGGAAGAATAAAAAGAAATAGTAATTACACCCATCTACCAAACACACTAACCAAAAGAACAAAAAACAAAACAAAACAAAATCCAGTAACTATTTTTGAGTTAGGGAACATATTAGTTTGTGCCAGAAAATGGTGGTAGGTTGTTAAAACTTCTTCTTACACTGCTTTTCAGGATAATTGCAGTAAACTAATATGATTCTTAATTTATTCCTTTCCAGTTGCTGCTGTTTGAATATCATCCTTCTCACATTTTCCACATCCTTGCTTTCATCCAGTTATAAGTTCAATTCTTTCACTACATTACCTAGAAGTATAATTTCCGAATGTTTTGGGTTGACTGAGAAGACTTTTTTTATACACACACAAAAATTAAAATACATATGTTCCAATTAAACTATTTTAACAGCTAATTGATTTCATAGGACTTGCCATTAAGTGAAGGCCAGAGTCATTTTTAATGTTCAGATGTAATTTTGGAACAGATTTGTGGATGTACAACATTGAATTTATAGCCTATCAGGTGTTTTCAGTACATCTCATGTCTGCAAATGGCCTGTAATTCAAATTTCCTCTTAGTGGACATTACAGAGGACTACTTAATAATTGGTGAAGCATTACATAATTAAGAGAGAGACTTGGAGTTCTTTGAATATGACCATGTAAAAATCTTCTTTAATTAAATCATTGCAGTTCAAGGACAGTTACCAAGCACTTTACCTTTGTATATCACTAACAGTTTAGAATCAGTCATTTAGTTTAGACTTTAGTTGTTTTAGCCATTAGTTCTAATATGTCAGAAAATGTAATTGTCATAGTCTCAGGGAAAATATTACAAAGTCTGTAGTGATCTCCCTAAAATGACAGATGAGACACCTGGCTCTCTTGACAGGTTCAGTGATTGACCATGATCCATTGCTTAGCTGTCTGGAACCTCCCAAGCCAAGAATTTTAGCTCCATGATTCCTGATCCAGCTGTCTCATTTTTCCAACTGTGGCCTCCCTGGAGTGTCATCTAGTAAATGCTTTAGCTGATTAGACCTCTTGGGAGAACTCTAACATAAAGCACTTTGCATCCCAAGATGAGAAGCAACTGGCAATTCTCCTCTCCCCACCCTCCCTCCCTCAGATAAACTAGTTGGAAAGATGCTTCTAAATAGAATGCAAATACTGCTGATAAAAGTTAGCATTTCTTGTGGACTTAATTTATGTAAAATGCTAAAATGAGGCCTCTACATTAAGTATTATCTTGTTTAATCTTCAGTGGGACCCCCTGAAGGTATTATTACATCCATTTTACAGGCACAGAAGCTAAGGCATAGAGTTTATTTCAATATAAATTCTTCAAGATTACACAGGCCAATAAATGTCGGAGCCAGTATTTCAACAGCAACAGTTTATCTCCAGGGTCTGAGCTCTTAATGGAGTACTGAATCGGAAAATGCGGGTATTCTGTTGAAGAAGATAGACAGCAAGCTCTGTATCACCAGCTCTGGTTAGTATCATGTGTCTATAAATGCTTTAGGGGCTTTGCCAATTATGCTGGTATCAGAAGAGTTATTTTCTTATAACTTAAAATTGTGTTCTTATTCTTTTTGCCCATAATTAAATTCTTTGATCTTATTCTAAATTGTCTTGGGCTCTGCATCTGTAATTATTTTATAGATTTGAAGACAGTTTTTTTTCTTTCTCTTTATGAAAAGACTGTAAAGTATATTGAATGGATGGTGTAGTTAGATAAGGATAGTGAGTAAAGTTTAGATAAAGATTGAAACAATCATGTATTAACATTTTTAAAGGCAGTTCTTACGGACAGGGAGGGGAGGGGTAGTAGAAGAGAGAGGACAGAGGAGTTTGCCCCCCAGCGGACATGTGGCCATGTCTGAAGGCACTTCAGTGCTACTGTCATCTAGTGGATAAACACTAGGAATGCTTCTAAACACCCTACAATGTGCAAGATAGCTCCCCACAACAGAAAATTATCTGGCCCAAAATGTCAGTGTGAAGATATAGAAACCCTGCTTTATGGTTATCAACTGTTTGAGGACACCAGAATGTTTTAATCTCAGCAAGTGGGGTTGGGGGAGTGAGGGCTTTTGAGGTATTCACGGGCTGATAGGAATAACTACTAATAGTAATAACTCACAACCCATGACTGAGAAGTCCCCTAGTCCCTGGCCAACCAAGCTTTAGTCAGCTGGATTCTAAGATAAGGCATAAAGATTTACATGCAATTTAAATGGACATCTCCAACAGTTCTGTGGAGGATAATTTGGAAGAAGGGAAAAAAGAGGGATGGTGATGGAAAAAAGACCCCCCAGCCAAAAAACCATTTCGGATTCTGGTTCAGCAACCCTAACAAGAAGGGTAGGTTAGTGCAATAATAGACTCAAGACGTATTTTGCAAATAAAATCAGCAGGATTTGGTGAGCGATTGGACATGGGATGTAAGAGCACAAAAAGAAGGAGCTCAGGAAGACTGAGTGGATGTGAGCAATGACAGGAAGACCATGGGAGCCCGAGCTACTCAGGAGCTCGAGAGTCTGATATGCCGGTGCAACTTCTAGATACAGATATTTTGAGTCCAAGCCCAAAAGGTACTTAGGTTGAGGAGAGAAAAGGGTCAAGTCTAAAACATTCTGGAACAGAATATTAAGGGACAGAATTCAGTGGTATCGTGGAGAGCTCATGATAACTCTTTTTTTTTTTTTTTTTTTTTTTTTAGCTGAGCCATCTGCCACCTGTTGGCAGCTCAGCGGCAGCTCAGCTCGGGGACCCTGTTGCTCAGAGCTCAAACTCTTGAGCCAGCTCTTAACCAACTGAGCCACTTGGCCGGCCCTACTCGTTGTTAAATTGTCAGGAAATTTTGCTAGCCCATTGTTAAAGCAGCCATTATTAAAAATTAAATTGTATAAACTTAAAATTATAACTTACTTTTAAAAAGGTAGTAAATATGAAAAACATTATAAAAAAAAGATCTACATGTTAAAATACTAACATCGTCCCTTTATCTAGGTATTTCAGCTCCATCTTGCCCCCTTAAAGAGCCCGTGTGGGTATTTGTTTCTAGGCACTGCAATGATTCGTGAAACACAAATCAATTTAGAACTTTCACGTAGACATAAAAAGTAAACAAAGGTAAGAGTTTGTGCAAATGCCTTTGAACTGGGAAATCAGTGGGAGCTGGTTGAAAAAACTCCAAGATCAATGAAAACTCCCTTTGACGGTTGTAGGAAAATATGCCCCCCAAAATCTCAGCTCTACCCTGTTCCCATCACATTGCAGAAGTAATTACGCAGGGCAGGATTTCAAAGCTATTGATGCTGATTTTAGTTTAGATCTTTGTTATGGTCTGTTTCCAAATCTTTTTCTCTCTGGCCATCTAGGCATTGTCTCAAGGAATGAATGATCAGCCATCTTTTTAACTGTATGAATCCCGATGCTGCTCGCTTGGGGTGCTGCAACGTGGAATTGTCCATACAACAAGAAGCTTGCAATTCTCTTTTGTGCTTAGGGTTTACACTAAAACTACTGTTTGTTTTCTCTGCCGATGGCGTCTTCCATGGTGTGTTCGTACCACGTGAAGCCCAGAGCTTTTGTTTCTAAGTTTGTTCTGGATGATGCCTGCGTGTCTCTTGAGTGTGCCTGACCCATACACCCAAAGCACATGTCTTGTACACCATGTGGCATAAATAGTATAAAGATAAGCTGGTTTGCACAGATCTTCCTTATTTGGAAGTCCACTCAGTCATTTTTATGTGATATGACAGCAAAGTAGGAAGAAACACATTGATTTATCTATGTGAAACTTTTCTGATTTATCCAGTACCCCCTTTTTCTCTAACACCTTGATCTTGGTAAGACTGTTTGGCCAACTGTGGTATTTTTCAGGAGTGGAAATCCTGTTTGTGAGGGATTAGGACACAGAGAAGATGGGCGAACTTCCATAATAGAAATATTTTACTTTCCTGCCTTTTAACTTGCAGCAGGTAAGCATCCAAATGTAACATAGTAAAAGTCACATCATTGCTTTATTGTGGCTGCCCAGGTCTTATGAGAAAATTATTAGCATAGGATCCTCCTATTTGTGGTTTTGTGGGAGCTGTGAAAGGTACCTATGTATTGACTTGTACGGGCACATTTGTACAGCAGATTCTGCATTTCTTAGCCCTTTGAGTTCTCTAAATATGTATTAAGTTATATGAATTTGGTCTATGTGCAGATTCATAGGTAGCTATTTATAAAATGCTAAGTAGAGCTAATTAATTTTAGATCTTGAATTTGGGTTTGTTCAAAATTGAAGTAAGCCAGGACTTACTTTACTTAAGAAAGCATTAATTAGGCACATCAATTCTATAGATCACATTGCAATGAGAGGGATTTGCTTCATTTGTGTGTTTCAATTGGGTATTTTCAACTGATTTTATACAGTGTTCATTTGATATTAGCCCTCTGGCTATAACTGAGAACTCTTATATGCCATATAATATAAATGAGTTTGGTGAGGGGCTCTCCTAAAATCACACTACTAATG
This sequence comes from Hipposideros armiger, assembly GCF_001890085.2. Lineage (NCBI taxonomy): Eukaryota > Metazoa > Chordata > Mammalia > Chiroptera > Hipposideridae > Hipposideros > Hipposideros armiger. The sequence goes on along the minus strand of NW_017731837.1, from coordinate 15,902 downwards.
CGAACCATATGTAATGAAATAAAATGATTTATCTCTGAAGCAATAATCTCTGACTCTTTGATAATTCAATTCCTGGGATTTCTCAGTCCATATTACTAGGGTCTTACTCGACCCTTTACAGTACTTTCCCTGGTAGCTTTGCATCCTTGAACACCATTCTAATGAGGTTTCAATGAATTGTTTCTATTTTTAGGCACTCTCAAAGATGGCTGCCAGACACTAACTCTGTTTTTATTTTAACTGAACCGATTGCAGGTATACCTCATTTTATTTCGTTTCACTAATACCACATTTTCATCAGTGTTGAGGCACGGTGCTCCACCAGCAAAAAGACTACGACTCACTGAAAGCTCAGATGATCATTAGCATTTTTTAGCAATAAAGTATTTTTAAGTTAAGGTATGTACATTGTGTTTTTAGACATAATGCTGTTGCACACTTAATAGACTATGGTGTAATGTAAACATAACTTATATATACCCTGGGAAACCAAAAAATTAATGTGATTTGCTTTATTATGGTGATGTGGAACCAAATTTGCAATATCTCTGAGGTATGTCTGTGTAGGTGTTAGCCCCAGATGGCCTAGAAAACCAAGCAGTTAGCTAATACAAAGCCAGTTCCTAAATCTTTCAGGAAAGGAAATGAATGTTTAGGGCCACATCTGAACTTGGTCGCTTGGCTGTCCTCTGTTTGCTTTTGTCGTTCTTTTTCATGGGAATCAGGCTGAGGCTTGGGGTCCTCTGTATTTTGTATTGTACAGGTGAAAGCAGTCCGCATCCCACTAAACAGTTATGACAGGTGAAATCCCAAGTGTTCCAATAAGAGAGTTTCAGCTTGTGATTCTCTTTGAATATAAATAATAATAATAATAAAATAGGTGATGGTTATGGATGTTGGTCATGCACCAAGCTCACTGCCAATTCTGCCGCGCGTTCTAAATACATTATCCTAGTTAATTCTCGTAACAGTTCTCTGAGACGGAGCTTCTGACCCCAGAACCTTCCTCAGATGCTTAGGTTCCCTTTGATTTTGAAATCGATGTCTAGAAAAGCCATTGGAAAGGGGTGGGTTTGGAGCGGAAAGTTCTATACTAAAATTCTGAGTTGCCACTTACTGGTTTGTTCCTTTGGACAAAATGTATTTATTCTCTCTCTGCCTCCATTCCTTTGTCCATCAAATGGAAATACTGATACCTGGCTGACTTCCTGTGGACTTCAGGTGAGAATGTGTGTATGAAAGCACTGTGGAGCAGACTTTAAGCCCTGTATAAAATTTGTTAAAATAGTAATAGTTTTGATGATAGTGATATTGACTAACAACTAGAGTGAAATGCTAAAATGAAAGGGAATATTTTGAACGATTACTTTCCCATATCCTGAAACCTGGCCCAGAAGAGACACATTAAAATAAATATATTGCTTTTGCTGCATTAGATACATGTATTCTCCCCGTCCTCTTGCATTTTGGTGGAGGGGCTTCAGCTCTCTGATGGCCTTGGCCGTGAGACAAGGTTCTGAAGTCCAAGTGTTGTTATTGCTGCTGGAACTCAGGAATTCAGAAGGAGGTAACCAAATTCAGATTTCCTCAAGAGATGAGATCGCCCCATACATACATGTCTCTCCTACTACTTTGAAGAGGGGCTAAAGTAATGAGTGACATAAATAGTTATTTAATTGGAGGAGCTAGTCAGCTGGGCGAGAGAAAAGTAATGCACTGACGTGGGCCAAGATACCTGCTTATGGGGGGGGACACAATTTGGAAGTAAAAAGCCCCCATCAATGTTTTTTCTGGCCCCCAAGTGACTGCTTGATTCCTGGTAGTTCGTTTCTTTCCAGCATTAACGTTGTAAACCAGGCAGCCATTTTGTGGCTGTATTTGTGCTGGAAATGTATCCTTATTTATGAGCGCCCCTATTAGTGTCTGCTTGGAGGCACTGCTGGCATAACGAAGTGATTGTTAGAGTTTTAAGTACTATGGCACTTATGAGGTATTATTTCTTTGGCAATTCATTTCATTCATCCCCATGTTGGATGTGGACCAAAGGTTGGGGCTGTAAGTGGGAGATGCGTTCCCTTCTGTCTTTTGGCAGTTGTGACTCTCTGTTCATCAAGAGATGAGCTTGCCCCATACAAACACCACTCTCCTCCCCTCTGGAAGCCCTTCCCTTGCCCTCTGTGCTCATCCCCTTTGCAGTCATGGAGTCACTGTGGTGTCCCATGCACAGTGGTCAGCACAGTGTCCAGAGAATAAATAATAAATAGAGCACAGTCCCTGTCATCAAGGAGGTTACTCCATGTGCACATGCACACATACACATATGTATGCATACACACACACACACCCCAACCCCGGTAAGCTTTTTTTTTTTTTTTAAGATTTTTATTGGGAAATTGGGGGGATGGGAACAGTGCTGGGGAATTGGGGGAAGGGGAACAGACAAGCTGCTGGCTGCTGGCCATTCACGCTGGACGCTGGCTACACACGGTAGCCCATGGCAACCCACTGCCACAGGGGCTGCAGCCTACGCCGTTACCGGTGACTCACAGCAGCCCAGCTCCAGGTTAGGCTGTTGTTCAGCATCTTAGCTATGGAGGGCAGTGTCACTGGCCCTCATATGTGGGATCCGAACCGGGGCCCTCTGGCGTCCCAACCCAGCTCTTAACCATCGCGCCACTCAGCCGCGCTCCCTCCCCCCCCACCCCCATAAGCTTTTTAAGACAAGAATCTTTGCTTGTTTGGTGTTATAATCTCAATGCTTACCACAGAAATATTGAATGAAAGCAAAACATTACATGAGTATCTGCTTGATGAAGAAAGGAGACTCTAGATCTAGATTATTTTATTAAATCCCAGTTTTGCTTATTAGCAGTAATAGACTTCAGTCAGGTTCACTTAACCTTTCCTTCCCTCAGTTTTCTCATCGGTAAAATGGAAACAATCTTAAGAGACAAACCTTGGAGGGTTGTTGTATGGCTTGCATTAATTAATACAGGTGAAATGAACATGTGCCTGCCACATAGTGAATCCTCAATAAATGTCAGTTCTCGTTATAATTT